>NW_006922112.1:759978-782830 GCF_000298275.1 Orycteropus afer afer | reverse complement strand
CAGAAAAGGGGATACTGCATGGTTTAAAATCAAGAAGGAAGTGTGTCAGGGTTGTATCCTTTCACCATACTTATTCAATCTGTACACTGAACAAATAATCTGAGAAGCTGGACTATATGAAGAAGACCATGGTATCAGGATAGGAGGAAGAATTATTAACAACCTGCGATATGATGAGGACACAACTTTGCTTGCTGAAAGTAAGGATGACTTGAAGCACTTACTGATAAAGATTGAAGAGCGCAGTCTACAGTATGGATTACACCTCGATATAAAGAAAACAAAAATCCTCATAACTGGACCAATTAGCAGCATCAAGATAAATGGGAGAAAAGATTGAAGTTGTCAAAGACTTCATATTACTTGGTTCTACAATCAACAACAATGGAAGCAGCAGCCAAGGTATCAGATGATCTATGTTGTTGTTGTTAGGTACCTCAAGTCTTCTCCAACTCACAGCAACCCATGCACAGAAGAACGAAACACTGTCTGGTCCTGAGCCAGTTCCATGATCCTTGCTACACTTGAGCCCATTGTCGCTGCCACCGTGTCAATCCTCTTTCATTGATCCTCCACCTTACCAAGCATGACATCCTTCTCCAGGGAATGGTCCCTTCTGACAACATGACCCAAGTGAGACAAAGTCCAGCCATTCTCTCCTCCAAGGAGCATTCTGGCTGCACTTTCTCCGGGATAGACCTATTAGTTCTTTTAGCAGCCCATGGTACTTTTAGCATTCTTCACCAACACCACAGCTCAGAAGCATCACCTCTTCTTGGGTCCTCCTTACTCATTGTCCAGCTCTCACATGCATATGAGGTGACTGAAAATACCATGGCTTGTGTCAGGTGCACCTTAATCCTCACGGAGACATCTTTGCTCTTCAGCACTTGAAAGAGGTCCTTTGCAGCCAATTTGTGCTGTGCTACATGTCGTCTGATGTCCTGACTGCTGCTTCTATTGGTATATTGCAGACTATATTCTTCAGTCTTCATCAGTAAATACTTCAAGTCATCCACATATAGTCCAGCCTCTCAGATTATTTGCTCAGCATACAGATTGAATAAGTATGGTAAAAGGATACAACCCTGACACACTCCCTTCTTGGTTTTAAACCATGCAGTGTTCCCTTTTTCTGTTTGAACAACAGCCCCCTGGTCTATGTGTTGTTGTTGTTGTTATGTGCCATTGAGTCAGACCCGACTCATAATGACCCCTCCTTGGGTTTCTGAGGCGCTATTACTACAGAAGTAAATTGTCCAACCTTCCTTCCAAAGAGTGGCTGGTGGGTTTGAACCTCCAGCCTTCTGGTTAGCAGTCAAGTGCCTTAGGCACTATGCTACCAGAGCTCCTCCTGGTCTATGTACAGGTCCTTACCAGTACAAGCAAGTGTTCTGGAATTTCAATTCTTCTCAATGTTATCCACAATTTGTTATGATCCGCACAATCAAATGCTTTTGCATAGTCAATAAAATACAAGTAAACATCTTTCTGGTATTCTTTGCTTTGAACCAAGAGCCATCTGACATCAGAAATTATATCTCTTGTTCCACATCCTCTTTTGAAATCAGCCTGCATTTCTGGAAGTTCTCTGTCAATATACTGCTGCAACCATTTTTTAATTATCTTCAGTAAGATTTTACTAGTATGCGATATTAATATTGTTCAATAATTTCCACATTCTATGGGATCACCTTTCTTTGGTTGGGTACAAATATGGATCTCTTCCAGTCAGTTGGCTCTCTTCCAAATCTCTAGGCGTGATCGATTGAGTGCCTCCAGCAGGGCATCCGTTTGTTGAAACATCTCAATGGGTATTCCATCAGTTCCTGGAACCTTGTTCTTCGCCAGTTCTTTCAGTGCAGCTTTGACTTCTTCCTTCAATACCACTGGTTCTTGAACATATGCCACCTCCTGAAGTAGATGAAGACCGACCAGTTCTTTTTGGTACAGTGATTCTGTGTATTCCTGCCATCTTCCTTTGATGCTTCCTGCATCATTCAATATTTTGCTCATAGAATCTTTCAATATTGCAACTTGAGGCTTGAATTTTTTCCTCAGTTCTTTCCGCTTGAGAAATGCCGAGCATGTTCTTTCCTTTTGGTTTTCTAACTCCAGCCAGGTCTTTGCACATTTTATTGCAATCATTGACTTTGTCTTATCAAACTGCTCTTTGAAATCTTCTGTTCAGCTCTTTTATATTGTCATTCTTCCACTTGCTTTAGCTACTCTTTGCTCAAGGGAAAGTTTCAGAGTCTCTTCTGTCATCCATTTTGCTCTGTCTTTCTTATATTTTTAATGACCTCTTGCTTTCTTTATGGATGATGTTCTTGATGTGATCCCACAATTCTGGTTTTCAGTCACTGGTGTTCAATGCATCAAATCTATTCTTTAGATGGTCTCTAAATTCAGGAGGGATATATTCAAGGTCATATTTTGGCTCTCATGGACTTGTTTCAATTGCCTTCAACTTCAAGTTGAATTTGGGTATGAGCAGTTGATGGTCTGTTCGATAATCAGCTCCTGGCCTTGTTGGAGCTGAAGATATTGAACTTTTCCATCACCTATTGCCACAGATGTAGTCAATCTGATCCTGTGTACTCCATCTGGCGAAGTCCACGTGGATAGCCACCATTTGGGTTGTTGAAAAAAGGTATTTGCAATGAATCGTTGGTCTTGCAAAATTCTGTCATGTGATCTCCAGCATTATTTCTGTCACCAAGGCCAAATTTTCCAACAACTAGTGATTCTTCGTTTCCAACTTTTTTATTCCAATCATCAGTGATAACCAACCCATCTTGATTGCATGTTTGGTCAATTTCAGACTGCAGCAATTGATAAAAATCTTTAATTTCCTTATCTTTGACTTTGGTGGTTGGTGTGTAAATTTGAATAATAGTAGTATTAACGGGTCTTCCTTGTAGACATATGGATATTATCCTATCACTGACAGCATTGTATTCAGAACAGATCTTGAAACATCCTTTGTGATGATGAATGCTGTGCCATTCTTATTCAATTTGTCATTCCCAGCATAGTAGATTATATGGTTGTCTGATTCAAAATGCCAAAAACCCATCCATTCCAGCTCAGTAATGCCTAGAATATAAATTTTTATGTGTTCCGTTTCAGTTTTGACAACTTCCAATTTTCCTAGATTCACACTTCATACATTTCTGATTATTAATGGATGTTTGCAGCTGTTTCTCCCCAATTTGAGTCATGCCACGTCAGCACATGGAGGACCTGACTTACTTTATCCATATCATTAAGGTTGATTCTACTCTGATGAGGCAGCTCTTTCCCAGTCCTATTTTGAGTGTCTTTGGAACCAAGGGACTTGTCTTCCTGCACTGTGTTGGACAATGTTTCCACTATTCATAAAGTTGCCAGTAATGTATCAGACAGTGTTTCTCTGCTATCCATAAGGTTTTCCCTGGCCAAGTTTTGAGAAGTGGATGGCCTCCTCCTTCTTCCTCATCTGTCTTAGCCTGTGAGCTGCATTGAAACCTGTGCACTGTGTGGAACTCTGCTGGCATCTGAAACACCAGTGGCACAGCCTCAAGCCTCACAGCAATGTACAAGCCTCACAGGATGACAAACTGACAAATTTGTCTCCCTTAGCTGTTGGAAACCTCTGTGCCCTCCCCTTCTCTAATTCCCACCTGGAACTTGGCACTCTGTGGTTCCCGTCCACTCCCTCCTTTTCCTGGCTCTAAGAGGCTTGGGGCCTAGCCTTACCTCCCACTCCTTTTTCCCTGGATATCCTGCCGCTCCTGAGGTCCCCGAGGCTACTCCTGCTCCTTCCCTTTCCTGGCTCTAGGGGTTTGGGGCCTAGCCTTGCCTCCTGCCTCATTATAGCACTGGGCAAGTTGGCTGAAAAAGACCTCTTTCAAGTGCTGTAGAGCAAAGATGTCTCCTCGAGGACTAAGGTGAGACTGACAAAAGCCACAGTATTTTCAATCACCTCATATGCTTGTGAGAGCTGGACAATGAGTAAGGAAGACTGAAGAAGAGTTGATGCTTTTGAGTTGTGGTGCTGGGCAAAAAATGCTGAAAGTACTGTGGACTGCTAAAAGAACTAATAAATCTGTCCTGGAAGAAGTGCACCCTAAATGATCCTTGGAAGTGAGAATGGCCACACTTCGTCTCATCTACTTTGGTCATGTTGTCAGAAGAGACCATTCCCTGGAGAAGGACACCATGCTTGGTAAAGCGTAAGGCCAATGAAAAGAGGGGAAGACCCTCAATGAGATGGTCTGACACAGTGGCTATGACAATGGGCTCAGATATACCAGGGATCGTGGAACTGGAACAGGACTGGGCAGTGTTTCGTTCTGCTGAACGTAGGGTCACTATGAGTTGGAGACAACTCGATGGCACCTAACAACAACAACATATTACCTAACAAGCAATGGAAAAGCATAGGAAGATTTTAAACAGAGACAGCATCTGTGGTGTGATTTAGAACTCTCACCAATAAATGGATGACAAGGGGTGAAGCTAGGTTCACTTAGGCTGTTGAAATTTAAAAAGATGAGCAGTGATGATGGTATGGCCAGTAGGCAAAGAGGGAAGGCATCCCCTGAGATATGCAGGGGTTAAACTGCCAGATTTGGGAACTTGACAAGACATGCATCCTTCCCTCCCTTCCCAAGTTCCAAAGTTCAGTCTCATTTCTGGTTTCCTTTCCTGAAGTTTAAAGGTCAAAACAATACCCTGGCTTAATTTTCTCCCCCTACCAAACTCCCCCATTTAGAAAAAAAATTTCTTCCCACTGTACTTTTTGGCTAAGATGCACATTTTGTGTTAACAGGAAACTTTTTCAAGGAGACAAATCAGACATGGATAGCTGACTATTTTGAAAACAAAACAAAAAGCCACATTCTTGTTCTGAAAACCTTTTCAGTTCCTAAATGATGGGGGCCTTAAATCTCCCTAGAATCTGGTGCCGCCACACCCCAAGGACCAGAAGAGGCTATAAGGGTTTATCAACAGTTCACCTTCTCACATGTGGGAAAATCAGCCCATGTGGATATTTTGCAGCTAAGGTGCTTTAATTAAAGAGGTGGTATTTAAGGAATAAGCACAGGATATTCTTAAAAGACTGCAATAATGGGATGGGTGCTCTATAACAAAACTGTATGAAACAAGAATGAGGCGATCTAAAGGAACAGAGGAAGACCTATTTTGATAGTTTTCTTGTTAGTTGCAGTAGGTTGGCCAATTCATGGCAACCTATTGAAATGTTCCTAGAGTGCAACTTTTGCAGGGAATAGGGATGGTGTGGGAAGCAGAAATTCTGTTGCTTCGGGACTGGAGGATCTGGATGGCAAAGCACTGAGTCCCTGGAGCACACTGGCACTAACCACCATTAGGTGGAGGTGAACCACCTGCTCTACCTTGAGCTAATTGCCAGCCCTCACTTCTGGAGTCAGATGAAGACACTGACACACCCAGTCAAAGTGGAACGTGGAGGATGCTGGAGAATTTGGCACTCAGAACTCTGCTCCAAGCCCTTCCACACTGATCAGGAGTCAAGGTCTGGACTGAGGCCTCCTTACAATGTCTTGCCTGGGGCTGCAATAATCGTTGCATAGAAGGACACTTCTAAGACCACTTGTAAGACACTTCTAAGACACTTACCTGTAGATGACCTCTGGAAAGCCCAATTACTGGACTGAGGTAAAATCCTGACACTTGGCCTGAAATTCACTTATCAACCAGACTGATTAAAAATCAGGTAAGAGTTAGCTATATAAACTGAAGGACAGTGTCCTTCAATAAGTACTACTTAGTTACCTAGTGCTGCTATAAGAGAAATACCACAAGTATATGGCTTTTAACAAAAAATTTATTTTCTCACAGTTTAGGAGGCTGGAAGTCCAAATTCAGGGTGCCAGCTATAGGGAAAGGCTTTTTCTCTATTGGCCTGGGGGAAGAACCCTGTCTCCTTTCAAACTCTGTGAGCCAGTCATTCCTTGGAGCTCTTCATGTGTCTTGGCATCAATCTTCCCCTGGATCTAGGAGGTTCTCAGTGCTGGGACTTGGGGTACAAAGGATGTGCTCCACTCCTGGTCCTTTCTTGGTGGTAGTCTGGTCCCTCTGATCTTTGCATGCTTGTTAAATTTCTTTTATATTTTGAAAGAGAGTGACTCAAAATACAATCTAATCCATAGATTATATCCTGCTTCATTAACATAACTGCCTCTAACCCTGCCTCATTAACATCACAGAGGTTAGGATTTACAACCCCAACCACACCAAATGCACTGCCGGTGAGTCAGGTGAGTCAGATCCCACTCACAGAGACCCCTCCTTGGGTTTCTGAGGCAGTATCTCTATGGAACTAGATTGCCCAACCTTCTTTCCAAGGAGTGGCTGGTGGGTTTGAACCGCCAGTCTTCTGGTTAGCAGTCAAATGCTTTAGGCACTACACCACCAGAGCTCACAGGATTTACAACACATAGGATAATTACATATGATCACAAAATGGAGGATAATTACATAACACTAAGAATCATGGCTTAGTCAACATGACAACTTTTTTTTTTTTTTTTTAAATGTTGACATGTAGCAGCTACCCTATTTAAAGGCTGGGTAGGTCGGTCAGAAGGAGGGCAGTCCTTAATCGGTAATATTGGGGCTTCTGTGCGACTGCTCAAATGTGCATCTCTCTGGCAAACAATTTATCCCAGTCTAAATCACTATGCTGGCAATCTCATTTTACTGGACAAAATGACATCTTCATAGTTTTTATAGTGTTTTGCTGGAATTCAGTAATTACAAGTTCACTTGCTGGTACCAGACTACCACTTGGCAAAATCCTTAAAACTAACTTCCTCTTGGTCTTACATGTTTCAGTCATAGCAAACCTTCTCTCTACATTCTCAATAAGATAGTATTGCTAAATTATCCTTGCTTTAATAAGTCCTTTTAAGCTGTATAATCTCTCTTCCCACTAAGCCTCACCTCTCCAACATCTGGTTTACATTTCTGTCAGTGCACTCATTGCCAGGATTTCTGTCTCATCTGACCACATTATACCCAGCTTCTTTAGAGCAGAACTTGCCACATTAATCTTTATACCTCCAGGGTACATGGTAGGCTCTTAAACATTTGTTGAATGAATTTAGCAGAATCCAGATTCTGTTTCTTACCTGTAAATTTCTGGAAAATATTCAACTGAACCATATAAACAAGGTAAAAAGTCCCATTCAAGATCTAACAGCGGGAGATTGATAAGACCAAAACTTAAATCTAGATCCTCTTTCGCTTACTTTTTAAATAAACATGAAAAATGTATAATTTATTAAAAAAATAAATCATACTAGTTCACGAAATGAAAAGTACAATAACTACATTTGAAAACAGTTAGAAAATGCTATGATCCCATGAACCAAAAGGGAAACTACGTAAGACTAGCAAAACATGGAAAAAGCTTTCCAACCTTACTAGACATGCAACTATCATTATTTGCAAATTAGTGAAGTTGTAACCAAATGGCAATTCATAAATGATGGTATAAAGTAAAAGGGCATTCTGCAATCTCATACAATCAAGTATTTCAGTGGGGTGGAGGGTGGGTATCAGTGCGGCTATACGGACATTGGTGTTAGATGCCATCAAGTCAGCTATGACTCATGGACTTTATGTACAACAAAACGAAACACTGCACGGTGCTGTACCACCTTCATGATTGTTGTTAAGTTTTAGTCCAGACTATATGGATAAAGAGCCTTAAAAATAATTATACCCAAGTCAGGCATATTATAAAATGTAAAATAAAAATATCTTTATACTTTTCTACAGACTTCTAAAAATGTATTCTAAGAAATCAAAATGTAGATAAGAATTTATGCAATATAGCTCAGAAGTTAAGAATATGGCTCTACCACTTACTAGCTATGTGACCGTCAACAAATGATTAATTGTCTGGGCTCAGTTTCCTCATCAATAAACTGGTGACCTAAAAAGAAAGAAACAGTACCTAACTTACAGGGTTGGTATAAAGATTAAATGAGAATCTATACATTAGAGTTTAGAACAGCCTGGCATACAGAGTTCAATAAATGTTAAATGCGGTAATTCAACAGGCCAGAAACTCAGGAACAGTCTAATGTTTAGTAATAGAAAAATGGTTAAAAAGATTATGGTAAATCCAAACAATGGCATATCATGAAGAGTTTTAATGATGGAGAAATGCTTATAATATATTAAGCAAAGAAGTATGATATAAAATTGAATATACAGTATGATTTAATTATGTAAAATATACATCAATATGCAGAAAAATATCTAGCAGGAAAACAAACTAAAATATTAAAAGTAGTTATTTTGGTGGTAGTAGAATTTGAACAGTTTGCTGTTATTTTCTTCTTCGTACTTTTCCATTATAAATCTTTTTCTACAATGAAGGTATTACTTTTCAAATCTGAAAAATGCCAGGATTTAAAAAGGTTAAAATAAGGTACCAAATGGGTAATTTAAGATCTTATAGAAATGTCCAACTCTTCACATGTAAATGATGCACCACAGGAATTAGAATAGCTTTCTGGAACTCCATTATTTTCCACTGAATTTACAAATGAAGAGCGTTGTATAAATGCAAAATAAATATTACAGCAACATAAAAATAGTAGAATTCTGGATTGAATTTGTTTATAAATGAGTGCCAAGTTTAGCACAAACAAAGCACTCTCTGACTTGACCTAGGCCAGTCTCCACCTACCCCTAAGAGGGATTCCAGCATCCAGGTGGCTCTGATCCAGAATTCCTTTCCAACCCTAGACAGCCAGCTGGCCTGCGGGCAGCTCCTAGAGCTTCACTCCACGCTCCAGTAGCTTCTACCCTTTCTATGCACCAACCTACGAAGTTCCCATCCCTTTTTCAACTTCAAAGGGAAGAACTCCAGCCGTCTAGTTGCAAGGAAAAAGATAAGGTTGTCCCTTCAGTCTGACTATGCTTTCTAGAATGCTTTTCAGATCTTTATGTATTTTGCCTTTTCTAAATAGTTTCAGACCCTGTGTCCCCAACTCTTTGCCTTTCAGGTATCTTATAGCTAGTCCAAATCACAATGCTCCTTTCAGTCAAGTCAGTTTTTGCCCTTATAGTACTCAGTCTATTCTTTAATAAATGTCATGCAAAACCTTACTCATTTTTAACTGTACTAAACAGAAAAATAAAGTTGATCTAAAAAAAAAAAAAACATGGTGCCTCCTGGGCCCTCGTGAGATCGTGAGGGGCGGGTGCATGCATGCATGCATACGTTCATAGGTCCGTTCATATTTACAGAGCATTTTTTTGGACTAAATCTCAAACTTCTTGCTTATCAATCAGCATTTTCACCTAAACAGCACTCAGTTAGACAGCGTATAGAGTCCCTGGGTGGTGAAACAGTTAATGAGCTCAGCTGCTAACCAAAAGGTTGGAGGTTCGAGTCCACCCGACACCTCAGAAGGCCTGGCCATATACATCTGAAAATCCAACCACTGAAAGCCCTGCGGAGCACAGTTTTCCTCTGACATCTGGGGTTGCCATGAGTCAAAGTCAACTCAATGGCAATGGGGTTTTGACAGGATATCTTTCAGCCATAATGCTGAAAAACCATTCTAGCTAGTCTGTTACATTGTTCACCTGAATATCCATCCACATAGCATTATCCAGATTATTTGACTGAATTCTTCAAAGAAGTGCTTGAAGCAGAAATTCCCCAAATATTAACACACTTTGTTGCTCTATATGACTTAATCCTTACAATAAGAGCTACCCTTATAGACTACCTACCAGTTTTATGAGCCCCAAAATTTACAAATTAATGCAACACAATCTAAATGCACCATAAATTTGTATTTGTTAATCTTGATGTTAGAATATTTAAACATTTCAAACTACATAAAAATATGACAAACAATATAAAATAGAAAGAAATTTGTTGACAACTTATTTCCAAAACATTGTTGTTTCTTATATTGCAATTAAGCAACAAGATGGTTTTACATGGCTCTCCAGGAAACACAGTGTTTTAGGGGAGTGTTATCAACAAAAATCAGCACAATCCCACACAATAACATCTCCAATTTATTATCTTTTCCACAGTACAAACTGTCCACAAACCATAAATCCTTTGCAGTATTCAAAGTCTGTAAACAAGTGCCTGAATCCCCACTACCCTCCCCACCTCAGTTTGAGCTTGTGAATGTTTTAAGTCCTTCAATCAAGTTTCCACATTTTCACTTGCATAAGGAATCAAGAGTCTTCTCTCTTTAAATTATTTACATTTTATCATACAGCCTGCAATGCAGTAAATCACAGTGAAAGCCCTGGGAAAAACAAAAGAACATGAACTTTACAGCAGGACTTGAAACTTTATAATATTAAATGCATTTAAAGAAGCTTCCCATAATAAAAGCGTGGGTTTTCATTTCCAGAAATCAAGTCAGTTAGAAACTCTAGGTTCTACTTAAAAACCCATTTTGATCTAAAAGAAAACAGTCCCAAATCCATAGTTTTATAAACTCTATACAGTTTCACTTGCAGAGATTTTTTTTCCCCCAGTCTGGAAAACAGTAGTGCAATTAGTTTTACTTCTTTTCAGTTATTTAGTCCAGGATGTAAATAGCTCTGTGGAAAGATAAGAAGATGCTCTGGTAAACAAGAAATTTTTGCAAGCCCATGCTGGCTTACTAGTCCATTAAAGCTTGTAAGTCCATAGTGGCTTTCAACAAAATGTTGTATGTACATCACCAGTAACAAAGCAGAAATAAATATGCAGAAATGACTGTAAACTGTCTCATCTCTTAAATGATTTTTTTTTCAGTAATAACGGGCTTGGCAAATTGATTATCTAGTTGTTTAAATAAGCAGACAGTAGACAGTTGCCCATAAGGACATTCCACTATAGCATCCAGTCTGGAAAGCCCCAATGGAGTTACATTCCTAAAATTAAAACAAAAACAAAAAAAGGGGAGTGGAGGGTGGGAAATAAAAGTTTAAAGATGCCACTTGAACAGAATTCCATCAAGTCAGCCAGTTCACTTTGACTTTTTCTTAAAAAGGCTTTTAATCTTAGATGGCTTTTTGCTTTTCTCTCCATTGTGACAAAGGTCATGCGGGATGCTGCTTATCCGGGCAACGCTCGGAGCTTCCTGAACCGGCTTGCTGTCGTTGCCAGCTGAGGAACATGACGTGTGCCGAGGTTTAGACACCAAGATGCCACTAGAAAGCTGGTTCATGCTACAGGATTTCTCCAAGATGCCATTGTACACTTTGCTGGCAGGACTGAAGATCATACTCTTGGTTTCTGTGAGGCCCACACAATCAGGAGAGCCCCGGGAGAGGTCTGCAGTTACGGGTGACTCGCCTCTGGATGAACCCTCAAGGGAGAGCTCATCTCTGGATGTCTTTCGAGGAGACAATGTTTGGTATATCTCAAGGCTTGAAGGAGGAGACTGTTTCCTTCCAATGGAAGAATTTAAGGAGTCACACTCTGAAGCTGTGTCCGGCACTTCCCTGAATGAGACAGGGAGGCAAAAGGCAAACATTTGAAATCATCATGCTCCTCAGCCAGTCTAATTCTAATTGAAACAATGTTCATTATATAATATATTGGAATTTACAAGGAAAATGGCTAAAATGCTGTATTACTGCAACAAAATTAGAAAATTATAACTTTAATAAGATGACAAGCTGTAATAATGAAATCTCACAATCTAAGAAGTATTATAACTTAAATTACACCTTTAATTACCAGAGCAATGAAAACATCTTATAGATTCTTTTCTTATAATCTCAGTTACTGTTATGTTTTGATGTCAGTATTATTTTCCTTTTTAAATCATAGCGTTGATGCTATATATTTGAAAAACAATTTTAGTTACTGTCCTCTTTATTTTTCAGCCATTAATCTGATGAAATACAGCTTCCTAAAGGAAGACTAAGGTGCACCTGACCCAAGTCATGGTGCTTTCAATCATCTTATATGAAAGCTGGACAATGAATAAATAAGGAAGACTGAAAAAGAACTGATGCATTTGAATTATGGTGTTAGTGAAGAATAATGAATATACCACAGACCACCAGGAGAATGAACCAATCTGCCTGGAAGAAGTACACCCGAAATGATCCTTGGAAGAGAAAATGGCCAGACTTCACCTCACCTACTTTGGTCATGTTGTCAGAAGGGACCGTTTCCTAGAGAAGGATGTCATGCTGGGTAAAGTGGAGGGTTAATGAAAAAGGGGAAGATCCTCAATGAGATGGATTGACACAGTAGCTGCAACTGGCTCAAGCCTAGCAACAACCGTGAGGATGGTGCAGGACTGGGCATCGTTTCATTCTGCTGTACACAGGGTCACTATGTACAGGAGCTGACGTGACAGCACTTAAGAACAACTAAGGCCTCTGTCTTTGGTTCCTGAGAAGTAACCCTTGCAAGCTTGGAATTTAAGTATTTTCAACAGAGATGGAGCTCTAGTGGTATAATGGTTAAAGCAATACGCTGTTAACCAAAAGGTCAAAGGTGTGAAGCCACCAGCCACTCCATGGGAGAAATATCAGGCAGTCTGCTTCCTTAAATATTTAAAGGTTTGAAAATCTTATGGGTCAGTTCTACTCTGCCCTAGAGGGTCACTATGACTCAATGGCAGTGGAGTTCTTTTGTTCAATAGGGGCATCTAACCTAACAGGTTAGGTGAGGTGGTAAAATGATCAGAGTGTAGGCTGGCCAAGCCAGAAAGACCCACCATGTAACACCTCATGATCACCTCATGATATTATCTGACCTCAGGGAAGAGGGGCTAGAGTGTGCACTTCCTAATGAGAACCCAATAGGGCTCTGAACACAGAAGCTCCACGGGCTCCCTGGCACGCAGGTGAGAGAAAGGTGTGTCCCTTTTGGGACACGGAAGCTCCGCACTGGGAACCCTCCCATACCTCACTCACTCTATGCGTCTCTTCGTTTGTATCCTTTTTCCAATATAGTGATAATTATAAGTCCAGCATTTTCTATGAGCTGTGTAAGCTGTTCCAGTAAATTATTAAACCCAAAGGAGTGTGGGAGCCCAGAGGGGACCTTCAAGCTTGTGGCTGGTGTGTGTCTTTTTGGGAGTCTGAGCAATGATGCCCTTTTTAACTTATGAGATCAGACCAGCTTCAGTGCCTTGAGTGAGACAGGGTAGTGCTACACAGGCAGGTAGTCATGGCGTAGCGCTGGGTGACTATGGTCAGAGAAATCAGTGGTGCACGTTTCAGCGGCTGTCAGAGAAGTGAAAACGCGGGCATTTGGACTGATAGCGATTTTTATTTGGGTAAGGGAGTGGTTGGGGAGGGAGTGAAAGACTCGATATAATGCCACTTTTTTTAAAGGAGGCTTTCAACAAATGCTCACAGATTTATTCCTTTGTGAATTTTGTTCCCCCTTTCCATTCTCCACAGTAGAAATGGAAATAAAGAGGGGTAGAAAAATAAAGCTGATAACCCCATAGCCAGATACAGCAAATGCTACCAGCCATTCCTTTAAAATACTCCCAAATCCACCACGTCTTATTACTCCCGCTACTTCCACTCTCTTCCAGAAGCACCGGAAATCACCTCAACAACTGGAACAGCTTCCTAGTTGGGCTCCCTGCTTCTGTTCTTATTCCTCCCTCTCACGTCACTTCTCTATACAGTCCTTGAAGTGATTTTAAAAACTCAGTCAGAGCGCAGCTTTCCATTGCTCAGAGCCCTTCAGCATTTCCTTTCATACTCAAGGTAAAATCCAAACTCTGGTCAAAACTTGCAAGGCCCTGTACAGTCTGGCCCCTGGCTACCTCTCCAACCACACGTCGTACATTCTCTGCCTAACTCCACCATGGCCTCAGTTCCTCCAAAGTGCCAATCTTGTGACTCCCTCTGGCCATTCGTACTTGCTGCTCCTCCTGCCTGCTGTCCCCCCCATCTCTACCTGGCTTACCTCTCCACATCACTCAGATCACTGTTCAACTGCTCTCCCTCCAGAGACGCCTCCACTGACCACTCTCTCTAAAACAGCATTCTCTTGCCTTTACCTGGACCTACTTACCTTCCTAGAATTTGCCACTACTTAACATGACATTTTTCATTAACTTGCTTGTAGTCAGTTTCTCAGAAGACAGGGAACTTAATGAGGACAAGGAGTCTTATTACCGTCTGTATTTTCTGCACTAGAATAGTGGCAAGCTCACAGCATGTGTTTAGCAAGTATGTGCTTGATGAATGAACTGAATGCAAGGAAGAACAGGGATCATGTCTTACTCACTTTTGTGTGCACAGAGCCTGCCATGAAAACTGTTCACTTTATGAAGGCAATGATTAAGAAATGAAAGGTGGGATCAAGGCAAAATGTAACTGGCAAAAGAATAAGACGGGAGAAGGAGCAGAGTTAAAGACAGAGTAGAAAGACAAGAACATATATGTTTATAACTGACTAGCCAGAACGAGGCTAAGACCTTGTCTCACTTGTCTTGGTAGTTCAAGCTATTAGCAAAGGCACAGCACACAGCAAGGAGGGAATCAGTACTTATTGAATGAATGAACCAGAAGACCTCTTACCTTGGATGGCCCACGAAGACTATCACTATTTATGTTATTGGCTGGCAGGTTAACCAGAGATATAGCACTTACCTTCCACATGCGTTTTATGTTAATACCATATGTTACACATGAATTGGATTAGTGAATTTATTTAGTTATTTCTGTGTACTTCACTCACACATGTATATGAAGATCATCTTTACTACACTACAAGCTCCTAAAAGGTACAAAGCAAGTAAGACTTAAATAATGGCTTCATGTCATACAGTTACATTGACAACATAATTTTCAAATGCTTTTACAATCTGATAATGGGTAATGCCAACAGAGGGCAAGAATCACATCTGAAGAAATGATCAGCCTCAGAAATCAATCACTGGTAGACTTGACTACTAGGCTTGCTTGTAAACCAAATGGACATTAGCTTATAGCATACAGCTCAGGGACCTGACGGTGGTCAGCTTCCAGAGTCAGAAGCTGAGTTAGTTACACTTTTATGAATTTACTTTCTGTTCTGTGTGGCCTGGCTGCATTGTGTGAGAAATTCTAAGCTAGTTTAAAAATATTTCAAAAACTAGTCTCTAAAATCTAAATAATGTGTGAAAACAACACTGATCTCAATCAGACGGCTTAGATTACCATCCTGGTCCTGCCATTAATCAACTGTGCTATCTGAGGCCAATCTCTTAATTCTTTTAGGTCTTAATTTCTCTGGTTAAAAAAATAAGAGAATTTGATTAATCTTTAAATAGTTTTAACATTCTAATTTCAAAACAAATAATCACCTGCAGTGCTGCTTCTTCCTCGTAACTGATCAGATTTGGAGCAGAGACATAGCTCACCTTAAAATGCCCCTTTCTCTCTAGGGTACATGTTACTAGGAAAGCGGAGCTTAATCATCCATGTTGTTGTTGTTGTTGTTGTTTGCCGTCGAGTCGGCCCCGACTCATAGCAACCCCTCCTTGGGTTTCCGAGGCAGTATCACTACAGAAGTAGGATTGCCCAACCTTCCTTCCGAGGAGTGGCTGGTGGGTTTGAACTGCCATCCTTCTGGTGAGCAGTCAAGTGCCTTAGGCACTATGCTACCAGAGCTCCTTAATCATCCATACTATTCATATTCTTTTTCTCCCCCACAGTGATGCAGAATTGAAATTATCTAAGTAAATGCATGTACAGCAAGACTTTACCTGAAAATGAAATTTAAATAAGTGCACATGTGTATGTATAATGAATAAAACACACACACACACACACACACACACAAAAATCACTAAATATTAATTGCTGCTATTATTATTATTTTGTAAATATTCACAATACATGAGAGACTGAAGAGGGAGAGGAAGGAAGAAACGTTTTCTGAATTCAAATTCTCCTGTGAATTTTTGGCATTGCTATTTGAAATGAGGACTCAATATTTCCATCAATTCAGAAAGTTCTACTGGAAAGCACAGCTCTCGAACTTTCCTAATTTCCAGAAGTCACTGAAAATAATCTTACTATTAAAGCTGTCTTGCTGGTGACTAGTCATACTGCAAAGGCACACAGAACACTAATTATAAAGTCCAAACGAAGGGAAGCTGCACCACGTTCTGCAACCACAATGAGGACAGAAAGTCTGGGTTCTCTCTGCAGGACTGCGATTTAATGACTACTTGCTAATAATAAAATTTACTTTCACTGAGAGATGAAACAGCTGAGCATGAAAAATAATTCTTTGATGGTAATGTCGACTAGACTCATGTGATATGAGCCACAAAGGACCATGAGAGCATCATCAGCCTGTTCCCCCGTTTCTCCTAGAAAGACAGTAACACTTTGGGGTCACACCTCTAAGAAGTGGCACAGTTAGAAACACATGCCAGTTTTTCTGGCACTCAATCCATGTTGCTTCAAAAGGAATAGTGTGATTTAGAAAGAGAGCGCCTCAAGGGCAGCAGATATGAAATGACATCCCATGGAGCACTAGTGTCACTAAGCTGGATGGGAACACACTGCTGCTGCTATATCCATTCAGTAGAAAAAAATAAGTTATAAATTTCATCTCCTCCTTTAAGTCCTTCACATTTTCTTAAACTTTTGACATCTCATATTGATGATTTGCTAGTAAATATTGGCACAGTAACAGAATAAATTAATAAATAGCAACAATTATTAAAAAAAAACCTCAGTCACATTTGATGTTGCTCTGTCCTCAAGTACATGAGTAAGCCTGTGCCTTTATATTTTACACATAAAACTGTTCATGTGACAAGTTTATGTTCTCATACCTGAGCCAACTGTATCATATCTACACAATCATATCTCAAAATATTTTTGTACATGTCTGTGGTAGCAGAATTCTAAGATGGTCCCCAAATTCCCAGCCCCTGATGTACATACAACTTCTTCCAGTTATTCAATCAAACACTAATATAGATGATACTGTGAGGGGATTCTGCAGAAGTAATTAAAGTGCCAAACCAGCTGATCTAAATACAGGGACATAATCTGGGCAAGCCTGAACTCCTAAGCCCTTTAAACATATAGGTCTAGAAGTCAGAGAGAGAGGAAGTCAGAGATTCAAAGGCAAGAAGGAATTTGACAGGAAGGAAATTCTCTGTAGCTGGCTTTGAAGATGGAGAAGGTCACGTGGCATGGAATGTGGGCAACCTTGAGGAGCTCTAGGAGCCCCCATGTGAGAGCAAGCAAGGAAATGGGTACCTCAGTCCTATATCCACAAGGAATTGAATTCTTAAATAACATGAGATTTTATGCTGACCTCCTACATAAGATGATAACACAGCCTAGCTAACACCCTGATTTTAGCCTTGTAAGATCCTGTATAGAGAACCCAGACAGATCAAGCCTGGACTTCAGATCTACAGGACTAAGAACTAATATATGGATGTTATTTGAAGCTACTCAATAGTAGTAACTTATTACTCAGCAACAGAAAACTAAAACAACGTACCACTCCTACCCACTCCTCACCCTAACCCAATCCCCCATATACTGTAGTTTATTCATTGCCGATACCATTGCTTTTCAGCAGAGAAGTAAATGGCCTCCTCTTCCTCTTCATTTCGATACAGAGCAGGGCAACTGGAAACTGAGAGGATATCAGGATCAGGGGACGGCAAGGAGTGCTGTGTGTGCTGCGGATGGTGAGAGTGCCGGGGGTGTGACTGAGCATGTGGGGGAAGCTGGGCACGCTGAGACTGTGGCGAGGACGGCACGATGCTGCGACGAGAGCGACATAAACTACTGCTTCTGGCTAACGACCCAGCAGGCTTAGCCATGGTCCCTGAAAACCAAACAAAGATGATTAAAAACACTCAGAAGGCTCAATGCTCTTTTCATGTACAACACAGATAACTACAAAAAAGAACAGCTGTCACTGCTATGTCACCATTCAATACACCTTTACGAATGAAATAACTACAATTATTACCATCCTCTACCACACATACTAGGGGGTAGAGGATGCTAATAACTGTAGTTATTTATTTACTAACACCTACACTGGGAGCTCTGGTAGCAGTACCTAAGGTACTTGACTGCTAACCAGAAGGCTGGCGGTTCAAACCCGGCAGCCACTCTTCAGAAGGAAGGTTGGGCAATCTACTTCCATAGTGATACCACCTCAGAAACCCAAGGAGGGATCGCTATGAGTCGGGTCTGACTTGATGGCACATAACAAAAACCACCACCACCACCACCTCAACTAGGAGCTCTGGTGGCATAGTGCCTAAGGCATGTGACTGCTAACAGAAGGCTGGCAGTTCAAACCCATCACCCACTCCTCAGAAGAAAGATTGGGCAATCTACTATGCATAGTGATACCACCTCGGAAACCCAAGGAGGGGTCACTATGACTCAGATTCGACTTCAACTGCAGTGAGTGAGTTACCACCTATATAATGTATCTCAGGAAAGCTAGGAACTAAGAAATAAAAAAGTAACAAACATGAAAACAGTTCTAAAAATAAATAGAAGTGGACATAGATACATGATGTTTCAAAATAAAATCTAACCTTGCTAACCAGAAAGGCTTAAAAATTCACCCAAAATAACCATTCCTTAAATATAAAGATCAATACAGCATTAACTACAAAGAGTCTGTATTTTGTTGTAAACCTTTTTATGAATTTTAACATTGAAAGAAAAACACTATCAGAACAAAGTAGGATTCTTAACCACAGGTATCTTTTTTTTTATTGTGATTTGGGTGAAAATTTACAAAGCAAATACACTTTCCATACAGCAGATCACATACACTTTGTCTCATGACATTGACCACAATTTAGCACAATGCAACATCTCCTCTCCCACTTCCTCCCAAAAGGTACCGCTTCCCTGTGTCTATCCCTCCATGCACTCCTACCCCCTGAGCTATCTCCCTGTGCCTGAGCAGCCCTTCTTTCTCTCTTGCTTGTTCTCTCCAAGGACTGTATCTACCTCCGGTAAATGCTCAACTAGTATGCCTGTCTACTGCTCGGCTGGAAGCTACAGGTGTGTGCTCAATTCCAGACCTGAAGGGCAGCTAGGGGCCATAGTCTCAGTGGTTCCACCAGGCTCCATCGGGCCAGTAAACCTGTTCCCCGTTTTTTTTTTTTTTTTTTTTCCAAATGATTCTGAGTTTTGTTCCACATTGTTCCCCTTGTCTATCCAGGATCTCCTACAAAGATCCTCTTCCAAATGGTTGATAGTAGTAGCCAAGCACCGTCTATTTCTTCTGGTCTCATAGTCGTATAGGCTGCAGAATGGATGGTGTACCAGTCGCTGGGACTGATTGTTTCCATGAATTTTTGGTTTTCTTCATTTTTCTTGGCCCTGGACGAGGAGAGAACCATCGCTGTATCTAGATGGCAGCTTGCAAGCTTTTCAGATCTCAGTTGCTACTCGCCACAGTAGCAGGTGGAACCACGATTTGTGTAGTATGTTATGCCAATTGAGCTTGATGTCCTCTGGGACTATGGTGCCGAGCCCACAGGTTCAACTACTCGGTCTCTCTGGGTAGCTGGCAACCACAGGTATCTTTTAAGATAGAGCAACTCATATAAACTTCAAGAATTTAATAATCAAAGAAATCATTTGAAAACACTGTATGTACAATCTCACAGTGAGTTAGCTGAACAGAACTGAGTCCAGTACTTGTTCTTTGAACAATGATCATTGTAAAACTAACCAGAAATCTTAGAGAGTCTTGCTTCTGTTCCTAGTTTCAGTCTAGGCCTATATCGGTGGCAAACAAACTTCCCCTACATTTTTAATGTCTTCCTTGGATGGGCATTTCATTCCTTTGCCTTAATAGAAACACAGCTCTCCTAAGTACAACCTTCTCAAAAATGAAGCTGCTCCTTCTTGCATGTCACATACTGCAGCATCAGGACAAAGGTTGATGGCCTCTTCATTCCCTAATGTTGTCTGCAAACCCATAGTCCTATATCCTCTTATTAACAAGACTTTTTTTAAAGGTCATATTATCAAACTACATGAAGCTTTCACCTCACTTCAGTGGTCATTCCCCAGGCATTCTCACTGTTATGTCCATCTAACATAAATCAAGAGAAGCAATATCATTTGTGAGACCTATCCAACACCTTAAGCAACCTTCCCCTCTACTTCCATTTCTTCTCTACTCCACACAAACTTCCTGTTTTGTCTTGCCATCACTCAGAACTGCTCCATCACTGAAATTACATATCCAGACATCGGACACTGAGATTCTGACTACATTTTTTTCTTTCCAGTTCATATATTCAGTCCCTTCCACCTGTCTCATTCTCTACCTGTAGTAGTTCAAGTGTCTCACTCTATCGACTTGGTTCCACAATCAACAACAAAGGAAGCAGCAGTCGATACATCAAAAGACATATTGCACTGGCAAAATCTTCTGCAAAAGACATCTTTCAAGTGCTGAAGAGCAAAGAAGTCTCTTTGAAGACTAAGGTGAGCCTAACCCAAGCCACAGTATTTTCTGTTGCCTCCTATGTATGTGAGAGCTGTACAATGAAAAAGGAAGACCGAAGAAGAGCTGATAGCTTTTGAGTTGTGGTACTGATGAAGAATGCTGAAGGTACTATGGACTGCCAAAAGAACTAACAAATCTTTCCTGGAAGAAGTCCAGCCAGAATGCTCTTTGGAAGCGAGAATGGCCAGACTTCATCTAACCTACTTTGGTCATGTTGTCAGAAGGGACCATTCCTTGGAGAAGGACATCATGCTTGGTAAAGTGGAGGGTCAACAAATAAGAGGGAAAGGCCCTCAAAAAGATGGACTAACACAGTGGGTGCTAACTAGTGGACTAGCAACGGTGGGCTCAGGTATAGCAAGGACTGTGGGGCTGGCACGACTGGTTGTACACAGGGTCGCTATGGTTCGGAGCTGACTCTGTGGCACCTAACAAAAACAACTCTATTGATTATTCCTTCCCTTGCCTTTATTTTCATCTTTTCTCCATTAGTGCTATTTCCCATGAGAATTTTTTTTTTAAATGCTGAAAAACAAATCCCAAAAGCAAACAAACCGCAATACCAACAACAACAACAAAAATCTCCTCTATCCCAGAGTGTGGTTTAGTTCTTTATCTCTATTTTCTTTTATGGCTCCACCTGTGAAAAATTACCTAATGTTACTTTCTCCACTGCTTCATTTTCCCCTCATTCCCCCAAGAAACTGTAAAGTGCTTATAAACTCACCACTTCACTGAAACTATTCTCACAAAGGTCATGATGAACAAGTCCATCCTGCTAGACATATGACCAGCACTTGACATTTATTATTACTTTGTCCTTTCTTTTTGATGTTTATAACCACATTCTCACCCCTTCATTTACCTGCCCCTTAATTTTTGGTCTTCTACAAAGCTCTCTTCTAGGCCATGTTCTGTTCTTGCTCCTCTTATTCTTCCTGCCCAATTTCATCCACTGTCATGATTTCAATTATCATTGGAAGCTGACAGAAGTCCAAACCTGTAACAACAGCTTTAACCTTTCTTCTTATATCTAACTGCCTAATGGACATTTGGATGACCACAGATCCCCAAAGTGAACTCAACGTTTTCCTTCCCAAACCCACTCTTTTTACCAGTCTCTTATTTTCCATACGGCAATCTGCATGATCACTCTAAAATGGAAAAGAATTTTGACATCTTACTGCTTAAAATATGATAAGATTAAAGTCAAACTCCTTAGCATGGCTTAAAATTCCTTGCTTACTTAGCTTCTATTTTAAAGGTAGTGCTGCAGCTGTTACAGGAATACCAGCAACACTGTATTTCTCCCAGCTCCTCAGAAGTATAATGTTCTCTCTCACCTCCGGCCTCCTTTCCCTATGTCTCCCCTGATCTCTCATTTCAGACCTGTGCTTAAATGGTAGTTTCTCCCAGAAGCTCCTCAAACCCTTCAAGTTTGCAATTAAGAGTTTCCTCTCTGCTCACAAAACATTAACACAGTATATTTCCCCAATTACATGACTTATCTCAATGCATTGCTCTAGTTTGTCCTCCACTACACTAAGATCCAGGGGGGCAATAATTGTGTACCATCTTCAACACTGTATCACAACACAGAGCACAGTACTAGGTAAAAAGTAGACGCTCAGAAAGTACTTACTAAAAGAGTCATAAAATGATTCAAACAGAAGTAACTACTAGAATAACATCAAAAGAGAAAATGAGGTGAAATTAAAGGGAATATTTTAGAATTTTTGACTCACTCCCTTATTACTGCAGAAGACCCCCCACACACACACACAAATACAAATTCTAATATGGAAAGGTTTGGAAAATAGTAAGAAAATATTAGAATTTTCCCTTACATTAATTCCTACATTAGAGAACTAGAAAAGATCCTGGATATCTTTATTTCATTGTACTCACTTCACCAAAGAAGAACTGAATGTACCCAATGTCACACAGATAATTAAGTTCTACAACTCTCAGCATACGTTGTTGTTAGGTGCTGTTGAGTCACCCTGGACGCATAGTGACCCTATGCACAGCAGAATGAAACACCACCCAATCCCATGCCAGTTCCGTGATCCCTGCTATACGTGAGGCCATCACCACAGCCACTGTGTCAGTCCATCTCAATGAGGCCTTTCCCCTCTCTTTCATCGACCCTCCATCTTACCAAGCATGACATCCTTCTCCAGGCAATGATCTCTTCTGATAACATGAACAAAGTAGGTAAGACAAAGTCTGGCCATTTTGCTCCCAAGGAGCATTCCAGCTGCACTTCCTCCAGGACATACTAGTTAGTCCTTTTAGCAGTCCATGGTACTTTCAGCATTCTTCACCAGCACCACAACTCAA
>NW_006922112.1:689451-759878 GCF_000298275.1 Orycteropus afer afer | reverse complement strand
TGGTCTTCCTTATTCATTGTCCAGCTCTCACATGCATATGAGGTGACTGAAAATATCATGGCTTGTGTCAGGCATACCCTAGTTAGTCCTCAAGGAGATATCTTTACTCTTCAGCACTTGAAAGAGGTCTTTTGCAGCCAACTTGCCCAGTGCTATACATCTGATGTCCTGACTGCTGCTTCCTTGGCGTCAACTGTAGCAACCAGCAACGCGAAGTCTTTGACAATCTCAATCTTTTCTCCATTTATAGTGATGCTGCTTATGGCCCAGTTGTGAGGATTTTTGTTTTCTTTATATTGGGATGTAATCCATACCACAGACTGTGTTCTTCAATGCAGTATTCTTCATCAGTAAGTGTTTCAAGTTATCCTCACTTTCAGCAAGCAAAGTTGTGTCGTCAGTGTGTCGCAGGTTGTTAATGATGCTTCCTCCAATCTTGATGCCATGTTCTTCTCCATACAGTCCAGCTTCTTGGATTATTTGCTCAGCATATAGATTGAATAAGTGTGGGGAAAGAACACAACCCTGATACACTCCCTTCTTGACTCTAAACCATGCAGTGTACCCTTGTTTCATTTGAACAAAACGTCCTGGTCTATATACAGATTCCTCATGAGTACAATTAAGTGTTCTGGAATTCCCATTCTTCTCAATGTTATCCACAATTTGTTATGATCCACACAATCCAATGCTTTTGCATAGTCAATAAAACACAAGCAAACATCCTTCTGGTATTCTTCGCTTTGAGCCAAGATCCATCTGACATCAGCAGTGATATCCCTTGTTCCACATCCTCTTCTGAATCTAGCTTACATTTCTGGAAGTTCTCTGTCAATGTACTGTTGGCAGCCCTTTTTGAATTATCTTCAGTAAAATTTTACTTGTGTACAGTATTAATGATATTGTTCAATGACTTCCACATTCTGTGGGATCACCTTTCTTTGAAATGGGTACAAATTTGGATCTCTTCCAGTCAGTTGGCCACGTAGCTGTCTTCCAAATCTCCTGGCATAACCGAGTGCCTCTAGTGGGGCATCCACGTGTTGAAACATCTCAATGGGTATTCCTTCAATTCCTGGAGTCTTAGTCTTGTTCTTCGGCATTTGCTTCAGTGCAGCTTCAACTTCTTCCTTCAATATCACTGGTTCTAGATCATATGCTACCTCCTGAAATGGATGATGATCAATCAGTTCTTTTTGGTACAGTGACTCTGTGTATTCTTTCTATCTTCTTTTGATGCTTCCTGCATCATTCAATATTTTGCCCAAAGAATCTTTCAATATTGCAACTCAAGGCTTAAATTTTTTCCTCAGTTCTTTCAACTTGAGAAATGCTGAGTGTGCTCTTCCCTTTCTGTTTTCTAACTCCAAGTCTTTGCACATTTCATTACAGTAATTGGCTTTGTCTGCTTGAACTGCTCTTTGAAATCTTCCGTTCACCTCTTTTATCTTGTCAGTTCTTCCATTTGCTTAGGCTACTCTCTGCTCAAGGGCAAGCTTCCGAGTCTCTTCTGTCATTCATTTTGTCTTTTCTTTCTCTTTCCTATTTTTAATGACCTCTTGTTTTCTTCATGGATGATGTTCTTGATGTCATCACATAGTTCTTTTGGTTTTTGGTCACTCATCAAATCTATTCTTTAGATGGTCTCTAAATTCAGGAGGGATATATTCGAGGTCATTAGTTTGGCTCTCATGGACTTCTAATTGTCTTCAAGTTGAATTTGCATATGAGCAGTTGATGGTCTGTTCCACAATCAGCTCCTGGCCTGGTTTTAGCTGAAGATATTGAGCTTTTCCATTGCCTCTTACCACAGAAATAGTCAATCCATGTGTATAGCCACCACTTGTGATGCTGAAGAAAGATTTTTGCAATGAATAAGTCACTGGTTTTGCAAAATTCTATCACACAATCTCCAACATTATTTCTGTCACCAAGGCCAAATTTTCCAGCTACCGGTGATTCTCGTTTACAACTTTTGCATTCCAATCACCAGTGATAATTAACACATCTTGATTGCACGTTAGGTCAGTTTTGAACTGCAGAAGTTGATAAAAACCTTCAATTTCCTCCTCTTCTGCTTTGGTGCTTGGTGCGTAAATTTGAGTAATAGTCATATTAACTGGCCTTCCTTGTGGATGTATGGATATTATCCTACCACTGACAGCATTGTACTTCATGGCAGATCTTGAAATATCCTTTGTGGTGATGAATGCCACGTCATTTCTCTTCAAATTGTAATTCTCGACATAGTAGATCATATGGTTGTCTGACTGAAAATGGCCAAAACCAGTCCACTTCACCTCACTAATGCCTAGGATATAAATTTCTATGCATTCCATTTCATTTTGGACAATTTCCAATTTTTCTAGATTCATACTTCGTACATTCCGTGTTCTGATTATTAATGGATGTTTGCAGCTGTTTCTCCTCAATGTGAGTCATGTCACATCAGCCAATGGAGGTCTCAAAAGCTTTACTTTATCCATATCAGTAAGGTTGGTTCTATTCTGATGATGCAGCACTCTCCCAATTCTATTTTGAGAGCCTTCCAACCTAAGTAGCTCATCGTCCTGCACTGTAACAGACATTGTTTCCAGGGTATTCATATTGTTGTCTAGTAACGTAACAGGCAGTGTTTCTCTGCTATTCATAAAGTTTTCCCTGGCCAATTCTTTGAGAAGTGGATGCCCTCCTCCTTCTTCCTAGTTTCACTCTGCAAGCCATGCCAAAACCTGTGCCCCATGTGCAACCCTGCTGGCATTTGAAGCACCAGTGGCACAGCCTCAAGCCTCATAGCAACATGTTACCAGAGCATGACAAATCAACAGACAAGTTTGTCTCCCTTAGCTGTTCGAAACCTCTCCACTCTCTCCTTACTAGGATCCCTGTCACTTGCTCACTCTGTCCTGGACGCCCTGGCTTCCTTTTCCTTTCCCCTCTGCTTTTCCTGCTGCTTGTGGGTTGGGGTTGGGGCCCTTCCCTTACCTGGATGCCACTGATGCTTGCTCACTCTGTCCTGGATGCCCCGGCTTTCCTTTCCTTTCCCCTCTGCTTTTCCTCCTGTGTGGGGGTTGGGGCCTAGGTCTCTCCCCTTACCTAGATTTCTCTGCCGCTTGCTCACTCTGTCCTGGATGCCCTGGCTTTCCTTTCCTTCCCCCTCTGCTTTTCTTGCCACTCGGAGGTTGGGGCTGGTTTCCGCCCCTTACCTGGATGCCTCTGCTGCTTGCTCATTCTGTACTGGATGCCCTGACTTTCCTTTCCACAATCAATAACAATGGAAGCAGCAGTCAATACATCGAATACTGCATATACTGCATACATTCCCAGCAATCACTGGTTATATGGAAAAGGTCATAAAATGTAGCAAGATTTCCTTTGAATAATGAGGTGCTCTGGTGGCACAAACCCACCAGCCACTCCTCAGAAGGAAGATTGGACAATCTACTTCTATAGAGATACCACCTTGGAAACCCAAGGAGGGGTCACTAGGAGTCGGATCTGACTCAACGGCTGTGAGTTTGGTTTTGGTTTGGTTTAAATAATGTGAGTGTGACTGTTTTATGACATTAATTTCCAGTGAAGGTGAATATTCACTGCCATCTGTAATTTATGTTGTGGCTGTTAGGTTCCATTGAGTTGATTTTGACTCATAGAGACCATAAGTACAACAGAATGAAACACTGCCTAGTCTTGCACCATCCATGCTATATTTGAACTCATTGTTACAGCCATTATGTCAATCCATTTCATGAATGGCCCTTCCCTTTTCATTGACCGTCTATTTCACCAATCATAATATCCTTCTCCAGGGACTGGTATCTCCTGATAATATTATGACAGTAAGAGAGACAAATTCTAGGCATTGTAGCTTCTAAGGAGCATTCCAGCTGTTACTTCTTCCAAGACATATTTGTTCATTCTTCTGGCAGTCCATTCAACATTCTTCATCAACACCAAAACACACGTACATTGATTCTTCTGTAGTGTTCCTTATTCAGCGTCAGCTGTCACATGCATATGAAGCTACTGAAAAGACAATGGCTTGGGTCAGGCTCACCTTAGTCTTCACAGCGACATATTTGCTCTTTAAGACTATAAAGAGATCTTTTACAACAGATTTACCCAACACAATACATCACTTAAATTCTTGACTGCTGCTTCCATGGGCATCGATTGTGGATCCAAGCAAAATGAAATCCTGACAACTTCAAACTTTTCTCCATTTATCATGATGCTGAGGGAGCTCTGGTGGTGTAGTGCCTAAGGCATTTTACTGCTAACCAGGAGGCTGGCAGTTCAAACCTACCAGCCACTACTCAGAAGGAAGATTGGGCAATCTACTTCTGTAGTGATACTGCCTCAGAAACCCAAGGAGGGGTCACTATGAGTCAGAGACGACTCGGCGGCACATAACAACAATCATAATGCTGTTTACTGAGCAGTTGTTTTCTTTATGTTGAGATGTAATCCATACTGAAAGCTGTAGTCTTTGACCTTCTTCAGTAAGTGCTTCAAGTCTTCTTTACTTTCAGCAAGGAAGACTGTGTCTTCTGCACACTGTAGGTTGTTAATGAGTCTTCCTCCGATCCTGATGACACATTCTTCTTCATATAGTCCAGCTTCTTGGATTATTTGCTCAGCATACAGAATCAGTAGGTGTGATGAAAGAACACAGCCTTGACGCGAACACTGTTCCTGATGTTAAACCACATGATATCCTCTAGTTTTGTTTGAATAACTGCCTCTTGGTTTACATACAGGTTCCTTGTGACCACAATTAAGTATTCTGGAATTCTCTTTGCAATCTCTAATTTGTTATGATCTACATAGTCAAATGCCTTTGCATAATCAACAAAACTCAGATAAATCTTTCTGGTATTCTTTACTTTCAGCCAAGATCCATCTGACATCAGCAATGAGATCCTTCATTTTGCATCTTCTTCTGAATCCAGCTTGAATTCCAGCAGTTTCCTATCAATATACTGCTGCAGTCATTCCTGAATTACTTCAACAAATTTTACTTGCATGTGATATTAATGATACTGTTTGATAACCTCTACATTATGTTGAATCACCTTTCTTTGGAATGGCCACAAATATGGATCTCTTGCCAGGTTTCAGGTAGCTGTCTTCCAAATTTCTTGGCACAAATAAGTGAACACTTCCAGCATTGTATCCATTTGTTGAAATATTTCCATGGGTATTCTGTCCATTCCTAGAGTATCGTTTCGCACCAATTCCTTCAGTGAAGCTTAGGCCTTTTCCTTCAATACCATCAGTTCTTGATCATGTTACCTCCTGAAATGGTTGAACTCCAACCAATTCTTTTTGGTACAGTGACTCTGTGTATTCCTTCCATCTTCTTTTAATGCCTCCTGCATCATTCAACAGGAGCTCTGGTGGCATAGTGCCTAAGGCATCTGACTGCTAACCCGAAGGCTGGAGGTTCAAACCCAGCAGCCACTCCCCTCAGACAATATTCTGTCTATGTTGTTTTTGTTGTTAGGTGTCATCAAGGCAGTTGCGATTAATAGCAACCCTACAGAAAACAGAATGAAACAATGCCTGGTCCTGCGCTATTCTCACAATCTTTGCTATGGTTAAGCCTATCGTTGCAGCCACTCTGTCAATCCATCTCATTGAGGGTCTTCCCCTTTTTTGCTGACTATCTACTTTACCAAGCATGATATCCTTTTCCAGAATACGGTCCCTTCTGACAACATGACCAAAATAGCCATTCTCACTTCTAACCGGCATTTCAGCTGTACTTCTTCCAAGACAGACTTGTTCGTTCTTCTGGCAGTCCATGGTACTTTCAGTAATTTTTGGCAATACTACAATTAAAAAGGCATCGATTCTTACTCAGCCTTCTAATTCACTGTCCAGCTTTCCATACACATATGCTATTGAAAATTCCATGGCTTGGCAACTGGTACACCATGTGATCCACATCCTATACAACTACGAGACCAGAAGAACTAGATGGTACCCGGCTACCATTGTCAACCACTCAGAGTGGGAGCTCTGTAGGAGATCCTGGATAGAGAGGGAGAACAATGTAAAACAAAAGTCAAAATCATTTGGAAAAACAAAAAAGTTGGGGGGGACCAGTTTGCTGGTCTGATAGAGCCTGGTGGAACCACTGAGACTATGGCCTCTAGCTTCCCTTCAGGTCTGGGAATTGAACCCACACCTGTGGTTTCCACCCAAACAAAAGAAAGGCATATAAGTTGAACATTTACACCTGAGGTAGATACACTCCTTGGAGAGAACAATCATGGGAGAAAGAAGGACTGTTTACATACAGGGAGACAGCTCAGGGGGCAGGAGAGCATTAAGGGATGGACACAGGGAAGAGGTACCTATCGGGAGGAAGTGGGAGGGGAGCTGTTGCATTGAGGTAAATTGTAGTCAATGTAATGAGATAAAGTGTATGTGAACTGCAATATGGAAAGTAAATTTGCTCTGTAAACTTTCACCCAAATCACAATTAAAAAAAAAAAAAAAAAGAAGAAAATTCCATGGCTTGGGTCAGGGACACTTTAATCTTTTAAGTGACATCTTTGCTCTTTAACACTTTAAAGAAGTCTTTCGCAGCCAATAAACAAACTATGGTTGGTTCATATTAAACAGTTAAAGTGAATGAAATTAATTTATGTATAAACATGAAAAATTTTAGAAAGATACGCTTGAATGAAGAGAGTGGGAAAAGGATACCTACAGTTTTATAACATTTATAAAAATTTGTAAGTATATAACAAAAGTATACATTGCTTATGGATGCATATGTATGTACATAATAAAAGTATAATATACTTTGGAATGATAACACTTTACATTCCAACTTTAGTTGTATCTGTAATGGTTTATTTTTGTCAGTAATTTTAAGTACATCTAATAAGAAAGTTTAAATAAATTGGTACTATATTCCCACTAAAAAATATTTACCTGTTGCTATTGAGTCAATTCGACTCAGAGCAACCTGCTATGACAAAGCAGAATTGCCCCGTAGGGTTTCCTAGGTTGTTATCTTAACGGGAGTAGACTGGCACATTTTCCTATTTGTGGCTGGTGGGTTTGAACCACCAACCTTTCAATTAGCAGTCAAGTGCTTAACCACTGCACCACTAGGGGTCCTTTTAAAAAAGTATTTAGTAAACACTGAAAAAGTAATAAGAAAATAAACACTAGATGTTCTTCCATTTACATAGACCATATAATGGAGTATAGAAAGTATTATTCTATGCACAGTTTTGTAATAATTTACTTTGCCATATACTTTGCCATACTACAGCCATATATCCTTATCATGATGTCAAAGTAATGAAACTTACACATAGCCATGGTAAAAAATTTAAAATGGCTTAGATGGATATAAAATGAAGAGCCTACATCTGACTCTAGACCCGAGTCCTACTGCCGAGAACTCCTTGCTTACCAGGTCCAGACACAGTGCTTTCATAACTGAGGAGGAAATCAGACTAGTGCCACTGGATGGAGACAGAGTTCTCCAATCCTCATCTCGCATGCGCTTTTTCAGACAATAAACCTGATCACAGCATTTCTAAAACATCAAGTATGAATTCAAATAAACTTTTGTACTTTTTTTATATTTCAAATTTCTCTGTATGGCACAATCATTTAAGACTTACAGTAATTATTTCTCACATTTAAAATAGGTGATTTCTTCTAATGGACATATGGATACCCTGTCAAAAAAAAAGTGCTTTTAAAAAAGCAAAGCAAAAAGCTAGTCAATCTAGGGAATGCACCTTTATGCACAATTCTAATATTGGATTGTTAATGGATTTTAACAAGAAACTTGCACTTTAAAAACCTATGGTTTTAAACAAAGGCATATACTTACAAATCAGTGTCTCAACTGGCAAGCTGAGGGTGTATAATTGAAACAAGCACAAAACCTACTGCCATTCAGTCGATTCCTACTCAGCGATCCTATAGGACAGAGTAGTAGTACTGCCTCATAGGGTTTCTAAGGCTGTAAATCTTTACAGAAGCAGACTACCTCATCTTTCTCACAAAGTAGCTGGTGAGTTCCAACCACTGACCTTCCCTGCTAGCAGTCAAATGCTTTAACCACTGGGCTACCAGAGCTCCTCCCAATAAGCACAAGTTGACAATATTCAAACTACAGAGCAAGCACCCATTAGTGCCTTTTAGCATGGGGTGAGTGAAGTGAGAGTAGCCACACATTCTAGTGTTTGCTGGACTGAAAATGCATCCACTTCCCCCCTCCGCCTTTAAGAGATTAGTGCCTCCTCAATCTGCTTGCATTATCTTTCTGCCATTAAACTAGAGATTTAAACCACAGATCTGAATACAAGCATATAATCAGTGACTGGGAATTAATCTGCAAGTTAAAGGTTTCACTTCACAAAACTGTTTTTAAAATCGGAATCCTTTCTAAATCATAATTTCAGGAGGGCTATAAGACTTGCATAGAAAAAATTCAAACTGGAAAAAGATACATCATGATTTGATTTATCTCAAAAATAAAAAACTCTTGGGGATTTTGTTTTATCTACATTGTCTCAAGAAGGTCACACACACAAAAAATAACAAATGCTGGCAAGGATGTGGAGAGACTGGAACTCTAATACACTGCTGGTGGGACTGTCAAATGATACAACCACTGTGGAAAGAAGTATGGTGATTCTTTAAAAAGCTGGGATTAAAAATACCATTTGACCCATTTACACTATTTACAATAGCAAAAAGATGGAAACAACCTAGATGCCCATCAATGGAAGAATGGATAACCAAACTATGGTACATACATACAATGTAATATTATGCAACCCTAAAGAATAACATAAAATCTGCAAAACACTGCATCAGGTGGATGAAGTTGGAGGACAATATGCTCAGTGAAATAAGTCAATCACAAAAGGACAAATATTTTATTAGTCCACTATTGTAAAAAGTCAAGGAAAAGGAAAGGTTTATACATGGAAGGAAACTTTGTTGTTACCAGGGGTGGAAGAGGAGGGAGGGAACACTGCTAGATAGGTAGAGACAAGTACTCATTTGGGTAAAGGGAAGGGCAATGCACCAAATGTGAGTGATCAATATAGTGACATTGAGGAAGAGGAAAATGAAAAGGGGTACATGGGAGATAGAGACAACAAAGATGAACCCTTTTGCACATACAGTACACCATGCTGGCAGTGATGGCAAACATTGAACTATGGGTGGAAGGATGGGTGGATAGGCTGAATGATCAGGTATGCCTAGGCAGGGGGGAGTGTGCTCAAGACCATGTATAGGTCTGGCAGACAATGTTTCTACAAGTGTATTTGTATACTCTGTAAGAATGTCCAGGTATATAGTAGAGCTGACAAGGGACAAGGTTGTGGTGACTTCTTGACCACAGCCAGCTACCTGGAGGGAGCAAGAATTGGACCTGTGGGTTCAGGACCACGGTCCTAGGGGACATCAGGCTCAATTGGCATAACATGCTACACAAAAACATTGTTCCATGTCCTACTTTGGTGAGTAGCTATTGGGATCTTAAAAGCCTGCAAACGGCCATCTAGATGCAACAATGGGTCTCTCCTCATCCAGAGCAAAGAAGAATGAAGAAAACCAAAGATGCACGGAAACAATTAGTCCAAAGGACTGATAAACCATGTGATCCTCAGTCTATATGCCCATGAGACCAGGAGAACTAGATGGTGCCCAGCTACCACTGTCAACCACTCAGAGGGGGATCTGTGTAGGAGATCCTGGATAGAGTGGGAGGAACAAAACTCAAAATTATCATTAAAAAAAAAAAAAAAAAAGACCAGACTTCCTGGGAAATCGCAGTTAATATTATGAGACAAAATGTGTATAAACTGCTGTATGGAAAATGAAATTGCTCTGTAAACTTTCACCAAAATAACAATAAAAGGTTTAAAAATAAATAAATAAATAATGCAAAAATTAATCAGTCAAACAATAATAAGGATAATGAGGTTTTCAATTATTTTTAATATAAGACAAGACACCATTTTAAATTCAAAACTTCTTTAACTTTGCAAAAAGTGAAAGCCAAAATAAGTTTTGTACCGAAATTTATTCTGAACAATGCAAAAACTTTCCAATCACAGAACATAAGAAAGCAATGTAATGAAAATAACCAAAAAAAAACCGTAACCACTGCTGTGGAGTCGGATCTGAAAACTGTACATTAAAAAATCACATTTGGGAGGAGCAACAAAAAATATGTATGTTCTTCTAAACATGAACACAGTTTAAATGTGTCCAAAGGTAAAGGAGAACATTGTGAAGGTGACACAAGACTGAGTAACTTTTTGTTCTATTGTTCATGAGATTACTGAGTTAGAGACAACCTGATGGCAACTAACAACAAATGTACCAGATACAGGCGTACCTCACGTATATTGTGAGTTTGGTTCCAGACCACTGCAATAAACCCAGTATCCAAGAAAGCTAGTCTAACGAAGTTTATGATTTCCCAGTACATATAAAACTATGTTTAGACTAGACTGTAGTCTATTAGGGAGCTCTGGTAGCGTACTGCCTAAGGCACTTGACTACTAACCAGAAGGGTGGAGGTTCAAACCCACCAGCCACTCCTCAGAAGGAAGATGGGGCAATCTACTTCCGTAGTGATACTGCCTCAGAAACCCAAGGTGGGGTCGCTGTGAGTCGGGTCCGACTCGACGGCACATAACAACAACAACGTAGTCTATTAAGTGTGCAGTAGCATTTTGAAATACAAGAATTACCAAAATGTGACACAGAGACACAAAGTGAGCACGTGCTGTTGGAAAAACGGCACTGATAGACTTGCTTGACATAGGGTTGAGACAAAACATTCAATTTGGAATAAAAAAGTCAAAAACAAAAACCTGCAGTATCTGCAAAGTGCAGTGAAACAAGGTATGCCTGCACGTATTCTATTTGGTCCCAACTCACGGCAACCTCATGTGTGCAGAACAGAATGGCCTCATAGGGTTTTCAAAGCTCTACCCTTCCAGAAGCAGGTTGCTAGGTCTACCTTCTGAGGTGCCTCTGGGTAAGCTTGAACTGCCCACTTTTGAGCTAGTCATCAAGCACTTAACCCATTTACACCACTCAGACTAACCATGTATCTCCATATAAAATCACGGGTCATATTCTCCAACAAAATCACTGAATGTATAGTAACAAAGAGGAAAAAGAGAATGAAGGATCAACAAAAGTTTTATCATAGATATCAAGGTAATGGGGTTCATAAAAGAATATGATAGAAAGTTACTTTAAAAACCGTACCCTCTTTGTGGAACTCACAACGTACCAGGAAACTGTGACACAATTGGAGGTGTATCCTCATCTAAGTCATCAACTCCTCCGGCAATTGGATAGGGTGGAATGGACACTCTGGGCATCACCACCCAGCTGTGATCAGAATACAAGGAAGAGGTGAGGCTGGGGAGCCCTGAATTATGGGCTATCTGAAAGCCACAGATCTTCTCAATCTGTTGCCAGCGAAAAAGTCGTTCTCGTAAACAAGTCGTCAATTCAGAGAGTGCTTTCCTGGAAAAGCCAAGAAAGGGGTTACTAGTTGCAGCAAGGGCTGTTTAATATGGCACTGACAAAAGGCAACCACATGAATGCACCATGGCAGTTTTCTAATTCCAAGAAGAAATTAACCAGACTTAGAATTAAAGTACGTACTTTTATATGAATAAACGACAAACTAAGGTACAAATAGTCTGTAGATAACTCATTTCAACATAAGCAGGAATGAACAGATGGCTAACATTCTTACTTTGCTTCCAGAATTTTGTGGTCCACCTCATCTAGGGAGGAGCTATGTGCAACATGCAGAGTCCCAAACACGGTGCTTCTCTTCTTTTTAATCTTCTCTGCCTAGAAACCCGAGGAGAGAAAAATAAGTGCAAGGCTAGGTTAAAAAAAAAAAAAAACACATATACTAATGATGTTTATTTTGTCTTGAATGTATTAATAATCATAAAACCATTGGAAAATTATTAGCCAAGAGAGAGCACTGTTTTTCAAAAACATAAACACATGGGAAAAATGGGAAGCATGCTTTCCTAAGCTAGTCAAAGTAATTCAAAATTCTGTTGAATTTTTCTTTTATCTGTATGGTGGAGAAGACCTTAATCTTCTTAAAACTAACAGAATAACATGAACTATATATGCCACTGCAATGGAAGTATTAGTGAAGTGAACTGAGCTTTTTTTTGGGAGGGGGGGGAGCTAGCAATCAGATTAACATTTAATCTTATTTCACACAATGTAATAAGTGTCAGACATTAATTTCTAGTAACTACTAGTAACTACTAACCTGAATCAGATATGAAGCAGCAACCTAGAGGAGAAAAGCTCCGTATAAAACATTCACAATCATGGTAACAGTCATGATTTTCTGCATGACACTCAGGTTACTTGGAAAATACATATTTCTTTAAAGTAATTTTACCTGGACTACAAGAGTCAATTTATACCATTTAAAAAAAAATAAAAAAAGTACAAACATAAAAATCTTTATATCCCAGTTGGTTAATCCCTCTACAAGGCAGCCTAAGAAATAAATTTAGTTAACTTTTGAAATGTAACAGATGAAAAACTACCTCATCTTTAGCAATAGCTAACTGCATTTCAGCATTCTGTCTTTTGATATTGTAGTACTGTACTTCTACTTCGTGTGTTAACTGAAGCCATTTCTGAAGTGCATCTGGAACAGACCAGCTACTTCTGAGTTCAAATTCTTTCTCAGCTTTTTTCAGAGCCATGCGAACCTAGAAGTTAAAGTAAAAGTAGAAACAATTAAGATGTAATTTAAGACCAAAATTTAAAAAAAGAGCAATTTAACTATGCTCTTTGTAAGTATCTTTTAAATTAAAGTTATAATACAATATATTTCTAACACTGAAGTTAGAGCTGCAGTTTTAAACGCACCTTAAATTCATGATGCAAAGTTGTAAGCTAGAGAGAGTAAAGGAAAGTTACATATACTTTAAGTTGAAATATCTAGCGCTGATATTTTATAATAGCCAGGTTCACTGAGAGACAAAAACATAGGGCACATATCATCTAAAACTGATCACATTTTTCCCACAACGAACATATTTATTCGCGGAGTAGGATGTGAAGAACTGCCAGCGACAGAACAGGTACTGGTCTACTACTACCTCTTCTAATATTGCCGAAGAACTTACCTCAACTCCTTAACTATTCACTGATTTTTGTAAATAAAGAAAAGTGATTATACCTCTTTTTAGTTTTCCATGAGACCTTCTTCATAGCCAGTTAATTCTCACTATTAGAAGCGTATCTGCTCATGTGGCATGTTTTACCACTGCTTCTCTTTAGTTCACTGCATCTAATACATCAGAAGCTAGGTAAGTAAGCATTTGCAGCCCACATATAAATTATGAGACAACAGATTCTGACTAAGCATCTACTCGATTTTTCTATGAGAGACTATGTATACCCTTTAGTGTAAGGAAGTTGTAGTACTTGTTCCAGCTGCCCTTTAGGGGAACTAGACAATAAACAAGATTTTAAAAATAAACGTATAATGTGTTTTTTCTTTAAAAAAAAAAAAAAAACTCATTACCATTGAGTCGATTTTGACTCACAGTAACCCCTTTTGAGTTTCCAAGGTGGTAAATCTTTACAGAAGTAGATTGCCCAGTCTTCCTTCCATGGAATGGCTGGTGGGTTTCAATCACGAACCTTCTGGTTAGCAGTCAAATGCCTTAGACACTACGCCACAAGAGCTCTTTTAGGAGTGTGTTGTTGTTGTTGTTATGTGCCCTCGAGTCAAACCCGACTCATAGCGACCCCCTCCTTGGGTTTCCGAGGCAGTATCACTACGGAAGTAGGATTGCCCAACCTTCCTTCCAAGGAGTGGCTGGTGGGTTTGAACCGCCAGCCATCTGGTTAGCAGGCAAGTGTCTTAGCCACTATGCTACCAGAGCTCCCTAGGAGTGTGTTAGGAGGTAATAGGAGTGTGTTAGGAGGTAATAAATGTTTTTTTTTTTTCTTTTAAAAAACTTAAGCCTCACTAGGAAAAGGACAGAAGGAAGAGATAATGCATTCCAGGAATGAATCGGTTAAAAACTAGGAAGAGCTCAAACTAAAGATGGATAAGGACAGATGATGGGACTTATGGAGTTGCACACACACACTCAATGCCTGCAGACAAAGTGATGATGAATAATGGGAGCATCCTGCTTCTTCCACCAAACCCACTGCCATCGAGTCGATTCCGACTTAGTAACCCTCACTGGATTTCCAAGGCAGTAAATCTATATGGAAGTACACTGCCCCATCTTCTCCCATGAAGCAGCTGGTAGGTTTGAACAAGCAATATTCTGGTTAGCAGTCAAATTCCTTAGGTACTGTACCACCACTGCTACCCCCTGCTTCTAGAGGACCATAATTTTCAATTAGTTGTCCTCAAAGGTCAGTAAGTAACTAAAATTCTATTCCTAAACTGAAGTCCAGAGCAATGTCTGCTCTGAACAAAGCCAACTTACTTAAATAAACTTTATTATTCTTCTGATAAAGAACTAGAATGGCTGTCAGATACTGTAAAAAATGAGCTATATAAAAAATAATTTTTAAAACTCTAAAAATTTTAAAAATACATCCAAAATAGAACACTAAGTATACAATTCAAAAGAGAGATACTAAATATAAAAGAAGATAACCAAAAACCAAAATCACTGTCTTTGAGTCAGATCCAACTCATAGCAACCCCTCCTTGGGTTTTCGAGGCGGTATCACTATGGAAGCAGATTGCCCAATCTTCCTTCCGAGGAGTTCAAATCCACCAGCCTTCTGGTTAGCAGTTAAATGCCTTAGGCACTACGCCACCAGAGCTCTCATAAAGGAAGACAGATAGAACTTACTGACAACAAAATCTAAGTAGTATTTTTACTTTTTTTTTTTTTTACTTTCATCGTGGTGAAAACATACACATCAAAACATTCACCAACATAACAACTTCCACATTTACAGCTTAGGGACACTGATGACATTCGTCATGATGTGCCACCATTACTGCTACGCTCTTCCAAAATAGTCTAACACCAAAAACCTAACATTTGTCTGACATGATATATTCTGCAATGTGATTAGAATAATACTGTGTAATAAGACTACCGGGTAAGCTATGTGGCGTCCCTGCGAATCTCTCAGGAATCAAGAATCTGCACTCAGGTCCTGTGGCCTGCAGTTTGGTGTAAGATCCCCAAGTGTAGAAGAGTAGGCCCTTTTGTGCAAAAGATTTTAAAGCTAAAACTTCTGTACAGTTTTTATTTCCCAGGAAGCATACTGAAAGCCTGAATAGATTTCACTTGATATTTCCTCTTTAATTAGCAAACATTTCCCTAATGTTTATTTCCCCTAAAAAAGCTCAAAAGAAATCTTTATATACATTCCATATATATCACACATATATAAATTGAAGCATAACAATTTATGCTTCAAATAATACCTCAAAGTTTTGGAAATTTAACCTTCTAATAATGACAATTATTTTAAGTAATGACAATTATTTTAAGTATTTTCTCTAAAATTCATGTTTATCATTCAACCTAAATTCCTACCCTTAGTGTGAATTTCATTGTTATTTATAATGGAAAAGACCCACTGAAAACCTAGAGTAATTAACAGCTTTTACAAATGCTGAATTTTGAAAATATGATCACAGTAATTATTTGCATAATTTTTTGGTCTCTATAATAAAACAATAAATAAATACATGATATCATTTAAAAAAACAGTCTAAATATCTAAAAACCTGACTTTTAAACCCAACTTTATCATCAATATTATATCTCTGTGATCTTCAGCACAGCCCTCAGTTGTTTTTCTTTTTTTAGTTTTTATTTCAGTTTGGGTGAAAGTTTACAGAGCAAATTAATTTTCCATGCAGCAGCTCATACACATTTTGTCTGATGACACTGATTGCAGTTCCCCAGTGTAACAGCTTTCGTCCCACTTCTTCCCCATAGTTACCTCTTCCCTGTGTCTTTCCCTCCCATACACTCCCACCCTCCAAGCTGTCCCTGCCCTTCTATTCTCCCATGATTAACTGCTCCAAGTAGTACATCTAGGGAGCTCTGGTGGTGTAGTGCCTAAGGCATTTGACTGCTAACCAGAGGCTGGTGGTTCAAATCCACCAGCCACTCCTCAGAAAGAAGATTGGGCAATCTACTTCCGTAGTGATACTGCCTTAGAAACCCAAAAGGGGTCGCTATGAGTAGGATCCAACTTGACAGCAGTGAGTTTGGTTGGTTTTTTTTTTTTTTTTTTGTGGGGGGGGGGGAAATAGCATATCTACCTGATATAAGTGTTCAGCCCATATGCCTACCTATTGTTTAGCTGGAAGCCAAAGGAGTGCGTTCAGTTCCAAAACTGAAGGGTAGCTAAGGGCCATAGTCTCAGGGGTCTCACCAGGCTCTATCAGACTTCATCCCTTAATTTCTGAGGCTCAGAATTGTCCCAGCTACAGGTTTCTCAAAACAATTTTTACAAAACCAAATAATTTACGTGAAAACTATTTAAACCATACAAAAGATAAAGAGGTACTATTATTCACTCAATAGTCTATGTTTTAGGGAAATAATAGTATTTATACAATATGTTTGTTGTTAGGTGCCATGGAATCAGCTCTAACTCATAGTGACTCCATGTACAACAGAATGAGACACTGCCCAGTCCTGCACCATCCTCACAATCCTTGCTATATACTTGAGCCCATCATTATAGCCACTGTATCAATCCATCTTGTGGAGGGTCTTCCCCTTTTTTGCTGACCCTCCCTCTACCAAGCATGATATTCTTCTCCAGGGAATGGTCCCCACTGACAGCATGACGAAAGCAGGTGAGATGAAGTCTGGCCGTTCTTGTTTCCAAGCAGCATTCCAGCTACACTTCTTCCAGGGAAGATTTGTTCATTCTTCTGGTTGTTGTTGTTGTTATGTGCTGTCGAGTCAGACCTGACTCATAGCGACCCCTCCTTGGGTTTCTGAGGCAGTATCACTATGGAAGTAGATTGCCCCAGCTTCCTTCCGAGGAGTGGCTGGTGGGTTTGAACCGCCAGCCTTCTGGTTAGCAGTCAAGTGCCTTAGCCACTATGCTACCAGAGCTCCGTATTCTTCACCAACACCACAATCCAAAGGCATCAACATTCTATAGTCTTCCTTATTCATTGTACAGCTTGCACATGTCTATGAAGTGACTAAAAATACCATGGCTTGGGTCAGGTGTACCTCAGTCTTCAAAGTGACATCTTTGCTCCTTAACACTTTTTAAAGGGGTCGCTTGCAGCAGATTTGCTTGAGTGCTGCTTCTATGGGTGTTGATTTCCAAGCAAAATGAAATTCCTGACAACTTCAATCTTTTCTCCATTTATTGTGATGGTGCGCTTACTGGTCCAGATGGGAGGATTTTTGTTTTCTTTATGTTAAGGTGTAATCCATGCTGAAGACTGTCATCTTTGACCTTCATCAGAAAGTGCTTCAAGCCATGACTTGAAGCATTTACTTTTCTTCCACAGTAGCTGTACCACTTTGCATTCCCACCAGCAATAAAACCAACCCAAACTCACTGTCACTGAGTCGATTCTGACTCATAGCGACCCCTCCTTGGGTTTCTGAGGCGGTATCTCTATGGAAGTTGATTGCCCAGTCTTCCTTGTAAGGAGTGGCTGATGGGTTTGAACCTCCAGCCTTCTGGTTAGCAGTCAAATGCCCTAAGCACTACACCATCAGAGCTTCAATGGATAAGGGATCCAATTTCCCCTCTTCCTTGCCAACATTTGTAATTTTCTGTTTTTTAATCTTTTACTCTTTTTTTAAATCTAAGCCATTCTTGGGAGTGTGACAGTATCTCACTGTGGTTTCGATTTTTATCTCTGTGACGGCTACTGATGCTGAGTACCTTTTCATATGTTTGGTGGCCACCTGAATGTCCTCTTTGGTGATATGTCTATTCCAGTCCTTTGCTCATTTTATGATTGGGTTGTCTTTCTGTTGTTAAGTTGTTCATGTTTTACATACATTTTAGATTCTTGTTAGATAAATGGTTTCTGAAGATATTCCTCTAGTCAGCAGAGCTTGTCTTTTCATTTTTTTTGTGGTAAAGTCTTTTGATGAACCAAAGTTTTTAATTTTTATGAGGTTCCATTTATTTATCTTGTCTTTTGCTGTTTGTGCTTTTGTTATTATTACACTAATTGACTACTGAAAGCTAGGCCTGACAGCATCACCCCTGCCTGTTCTTCTAAGTCTTATATTATTTTAGCTTGTATATTTTGGTCCTTAACCTATTTTGAATTTGTTTTTGTTTATGGTGTGAAGCAAGCATCTTGTTTCATTTTTCTGCATGTGGAAATCCAATTTTCCCAACCCTATTGAAAAGACTGTTCTTTCCCCCATTGAATTGACTCAGTACCCCTGTCAAAAATCAGCTGACTGTAGACATGTGGTTTTATTTCTGGACTCTCAATTCTATTCCATTAGTATATGTGTCTGTTGTTATACTGGTATCACACTGTTCTGATTACAGTAGCTGTATAGTATGTATTAAAATCAGCAAGTGTGAGTCCTCCTACTTTATTCTTCTCTTTCAGCACTGTTTTACTATTTGAGGCTTTTTGCTTTTCCATATAAAGTGGAGGACTGGTTTTTCTATGTCTGCAAAGAAGGCTATTAGAATTTTGATCGGGACTGCAATGGATCTGTATATTGCTTTGGGTAGTATTAACATCTAACAATATGAAGTCTTCCAATCCGTGAATACCTTTCTACTTATTTACATCTCCTTCATCTCCTTCATCACCATTTTACAGTTTTCATGGCATAAAGTCCATCACGTCCCTGGTTAGATTTATTCCTAGGTATTTTATTCTCTTAGATGTCACTTTAAATGGAATTGTCTCCTTAAATTCCCTTTCAGATATCTCCTTGCTCGTGTATAAACAAAACTTTTAACAGCAGTTTGGGAAAAACAAGGACTTTGGAATAAGACACATAAAATCTTACCTTTGCCATGTAATAGCTGTGTAACCTAAGACAAGTTACTTAACCTCTCTACACATCTCATCAATAAATGAAGATAATATCTACATACAGTGAGGATAAAAATTTACAAGCAAATCATTTGCAATGTGTAAGCATTTTCTGATACAAAGTAAGCACACAGAAAATTGTGTTTCTAATTACTATGAATCATGTTGGAGAGAGTTCTAAGGTATGCAAGGCCTCTATGCCAAAACTCTTAGATTAGAATGTCTGATTCTTGAGTCCTTTTCATATTGTGTCTTCTCCCTCAGTATGAGGAAGTCATCTTTAAAATACTGCTGTCAGTATATCTACATAAAATAATTTCCCCATTACTGCTTTCTGATTTGCTTTTTCTTATCTACAAAGTTGAGAAAAATAGCTTACAAGCTTGTTAGTACTGAGAACAAACCAAAAGTTAGAGGTCTTGGTGACAACAGGCACAGAGTTCTCCCAGGAGCACAGGCCACCAGATATAATTCTTGGGCAGAGTTTAATGTTGGTTGGGTATTTTTTTGTTAACACCCTTGTTCTTGATTACATTCTGTCTAGATAAAGTTCATCAGGCAAATGAAGCATGACATCAAAATATGTCTAAGAATCAATTTAAAAGAATAAACTCCTTACAAGGAAGAAGGCCAAAGAAACAGATGTCTGGGGATAAGGGAAGAGTAGTTAGTAAATGAGTGGCTGTATTCAATCAATCAGACAAACTCTACAAAGAATGTCTATCTTGAAGGAAACACTAATGGACACTGCATATTTTCCCACGAACTGAAATTAAAACACATTCATCACATACTACATGGCATTTCTCATTTACTGTTTGATTGAGAAGGCAACAGTACATAAAACAAAGCAGGAGGCAAACTGACTAGATTTTTGCCCCTGCTTTAAAACCCAATCACATTCTAATTTTGAGCAAGTCTTCCAAATCCTCATTTTGTCCCTCTATTTCTTTCTTTGTAAAGAAATGGTCAAAATCCGAAGGAGGAGCTGGCATCAAAGCAGAGGTCGTACACCTTAAAGTTGGAGGAAGGACTGTGAGCTAAGGAGTATACACAGCCTCTATGAACTGAAAAAGGAAAGGAACCAGAACCTCCCCTTGAAGTCACCAGAAGGAACGCACATTGGGTACCCATTTTAGAATGTGTCCTCCAGACCGGAAGGTAGTAATCTGTGTCATAAAGCTGCTAATCATGGTAATTTTTCACATTCAGAATAAGAAACTAACATCTACCTATTAATTTAAATTCTCCCAGTGCCTCCCTTCTCCAAAGGGCTCTGTGCAATGTCTGAGTCCTACATTTAGTCTTTAGTAACTGAATGGAGGAAGTAGAGTGGGGAAGGACATCTTTCAAAGGTTTCAGGATTTTTAGCAAATTATGTCCTGAAACCATTTCACAGGATCCAGATGGATGGTCAGTAGAGATCCTTTACCTTTGCAGAGAATTTCAACATTAGATATACTTTATTTTACTAGGTTACAGTCAGAAATGCAAACATGTTACAGAGATTAATTAAATACCTTAGATTTGCTCAAGTCTATCAACATGAAATGAGATAAGATTCAAAACATGAATGAGTGAACAAGACGGTTACTTTATCTTATAATTACTATTTTGTTATTTTACCATATGGACTTCACTTGATCAATGCTAATGATATGAACAAATGGTTCCCTTATTAACTAAGCAACTATAAAATGGATAAAATGGAACTGAATGTAGGAGGCTACGCACAAACAGGGCCCAGCTCCTTCAGCGGCAGTACAAATATCCTAACAAGCACTTCTGAAAGCGTCAATACCTGCTCCAATTCCTGCTCTGCATACTGGCGTCTGCTCAACTCGCACTCGGCGCCCTCCCTCAGCTCTCTCAGCCGACAAGCCTCCTCCTTCGCGTAATTGATCTCGTCCATCATTTTGCGCTCTAGATTTTGCTTTTCTACAGCCACATTTCTGTTTTCCTCCTGTGCCTTTTCAAGCCTTATAGAACAATAAAAAGGAACGAATATTGCTCACAAAAGTTTCCAGATTTCGTTTTTTTACTGAAAAATAACTATAGATCAAGTAATTAGATACACGTTTGAATCACAATTCACAACATTTTCTACTAACCTTAAGTCTCAATAATAAAAATGTCAGACAACCCACCATACAGCTATATTTTGGCTTCTGAGTTGACTCCAACACAGGGCAGTAGAGAAGCTCTTCATCAAAGAGACTTTCATTAAATTCATAATTATTTAAATGATGCTAAACATTTTTTTTTACCAAATAATTCCACTTATATTTGATTATTTCTATTGGTCTTCTTTCTACTCATTCCCAAGTATATACATTTATAAAACATCTGTAATTATGCAAATACACTGATACTTTTGTGAAAACACTAAATGAAATGGCCAAGCATTCCTGCTGTGTGTACTAACCTAAATATAAATGTGTGAGTCCATGCCCATATTACTTTCTTGTGAATTCTATTTTCCTATGTAAGTAACAAAGTCACAGCTATTCTGACTCACCTCTCTTGTAAGTCCATCAGACTCTGCTCTGCAGTCTGCAGACTCTCTAAGTCCTTCATCATTTTTGCAACATGTTCTTTGGATGTCTTATTCTGTGTATAGGCAAACCAGCACCCTCCAACACCAATGACTATAGAAACTGTGAGGATAAAATCCTTCATCCAGTTATGAGGTGGGCCTACAAAGAGAAATACAGGTTGCTGAATTAATTTTTGAGTGTAATGGAACAAATGAACCTCAATTCACAGAGGCACTTTCTTTTTAGTAATAGAAATTGAAAAACAAAAACAAAGCCTATGATGATCTTTCTCCTATACACAAGTTCGAGCCTTTTAAAAATTATCTCTTCAAGTTATCAGTCTGTATGGTGTAACTATTTCTATCTGATATACTAGACCTATAAAATCAAAACAAAAACCAAACCCACTGCCATCCGGTCAATTCCAACTATAGGAAGGCAGAAACAAACCCACAAGGATGCACCATGTCCCAGGAGAAGAAATAACAACAAAGTCCTGGGACCCCAGAAAAAGCAATAGCATCTCCAATCATGTGGTCCAACTCCCTTCCTTCAGGCAAGATAGGCAGCTGCCATGCTTTTAAAACCCCAACCATTCACATTTTCCACAAGCATGCAGGTATGTAACTAGTTAGGTAAATCAGTGGTTCTCAACTGGTGGTGATTCTCTCCTCCCATGCAGACTTTTGACAATTTTTAGTCATCACACTGGGAGAGGGGAGGTGTGACTGGCATTTAGTGGGCAGAGGCCAGGGATATTGCTCAACAGCATACTATGCAGAGGACAACTCGACCACCATCACCATCCCCCCTAATAAAGTTTAATTACTATGTTCACCATTTACATGAAAAAAGTCAAAATCTCACAAAAGACAATCCACCAATGGATTCAGTCAAAACCAGGATAAAGAACAGGTTAGAAAAGGGCTCATCTCCATGCAATGCCTAGCATCCCCGGCAGAATTCTACCCAGCATTTCCGAAGAGCTCTATTTCCTATGGTTTATAACTTCCACCAATACTGCATTTCCACCAGCTCTTACAAAGGGAGGTTTCCAGCTGTTTCACCAGCTGCTCTTTCAGCCCGCCAGGAGAGTCATGGAATCCATTCTACCACTTCAGTAACCTTTTCAGCAGGGTCACCTCCCAGATGTTACCATAAACACCAGAGTCTTCCAAGCCCAAAAATTCACATAGAATGAACATTAGTTTCCTAACTGGTAAATTCTTAAAGTATTAACTGCTTTTACTCCTTTTTGGCTTCTGAAAAATAAAATATCCTTCCTTCTAAAACGTGTAGTTTTCAAACACTTTCCTCCAAAGCTTTCTGAAATTAGAAATTAAATAAAATAAACATACTAAGCTACCCTCTGGGAAAAAATTATTCCTCTCAAAGTGAAGAAATGCAAGGTTTATTTTCCTTACAAATATGACATAACATTTTCTGACATGATCCTCCTCAAAACAAACAGCATTCTCTTAATTCTGCCAGGAAAGTCTGTTACTGTCTAGAGTTTCAAGTGGGTCTTTGCTTTCCATCTGTTATCTAAAAAAATCCTGCTCTCGATGATAATGAAATCAAGTCAGGATCTATTCGTGTCATCAGACAGTTAGAGTGCCCCAATTTTTAAAGGGGCTCTTCAGTGAACATCCAACACAACATTAACATGCCTAGAGCTACAAAAATCTAAAGTTTTAAATTGAGGGATTTCATTCTAAATAATCAAGTACTCTTTGTTTTTAGAATGCTTTGCTTAAGTTACCAGCTTTGAAATATCACACCCCATGTTTTAATGAGAGAACATCTCACCCTAAAAATCTTTCATTCTAATATGCTATTACATTTCTTTCACAGCTAACAGAAGATCTTTCTTAGTGGTCAACTACTTTCCTTACTTTTTCCTTCTTTACATAACAGAGAAATGGTCTTATTACTCTTTTGCACAATAGTCTGAGTAAGACAGCATACTAACGTGTTAGAGGTCCAAACAAAACCACATCCAGTGCCTTGAGCTGAAGTTTTTGTCTGTGACTCCGGTCACTGATTTTCAACTGAGAGATCATAAAGGATGGCTCGTGCACTGCTATCCTGTTCATGTAAGAGACACATGTGTGTATTAAATAAAATTATTTGTAGTACATAAATTTAAATATTTGATCAACACATTTAATACTTTTACATATTAGTGATTACTGTAAGAGCTCACTGGTACATGGTTTAATACTTTATTACATGTGTCAAAACCCTTTTCAGTGTAAACTTAGCTGTATAAAGATGCTTGTATGTTAATAGCTTAGTTACCATACTGTTCAATTTTTGTTTTCTAAGGTCACTTTCTGTTATAAGGTATGATTGAAAAATTTATGAATTTCAAATATTTTTAATCATTAATTATCTCTGGCATTTTACTGTTCTCTCACAAAGAACAATAAAATTATAAATGACTTTCTCAACATCAATAGCAGACTTAAAAAAACACTTCTCAATTTAGATAATGTTGCTTTTCTTTAAAAATATCTAAAAATTATACCTGTACATTCTAATATTGAAACTATTTCATACCAAAGTTGTAAGTGGGAAACAAGAAATCATCACAGAATAGATTTAGAAGATTTATAGAGGAAGTAGTATTGAATCACTTTATTAGCAATGAAGAAAGCATATGGGAAGTCATGGCAAAAGGCACAGGTAAAATAAGGAAACAAAATCACTTTAGACAGCAAATCCCACTCACCCAGTATTCAACGAAGATTTCTTAAGAACTAAGTATGATGCCATATAACACAAAGTCTAATAATAATATAATAAACAACCATGGACTATGTGCTGGGCCCTGCATCAAGGGCTTAATTATAGTATCGCCATTTTATAGATGAGAAAACTAAGGTTCGAAGATATTAAGACATTAATTACAAGGTTAAGTAATATACAGGGTAAGGCAGAAATTCAAACCCAAATGTGTATGACTCCAAAGACTGTACTCTGAACCACTGCATTTTATTTGGGAAGATATCAGTACCTCTGAGCATGAAGAAATTACAGGAACTCCTTTGAAGCTTCTAGAAAACTTTAGCAGGTAAAGAAGAACTCTAACTTTCCCTTTACAAAACGCCTTTCTCCATCTTCTCCACAGGTACTCTTCCTGTATAGTAAATACGTAGCTTTTGTTGCTTTGAGGTTTGTGTTTTGTATTGAGTTGAAAGTTTCCATATTTCCCTTAAACTTATTCTAAACTTTCACATCAATATTTGATTTTTCATATACCTATTTGAATGATGGAATTATGGGGCTAAGAGTCAGTTCAACAAGTGCTTTTCTTATTGAAGATATTTTATCTTCCTAGAGCTCTGGTAGCATAGTGCCTAAGGCACTTGACTGCTAACCAGAAGGCTGGCGGTTCAAACCCACGAGCCACTCCTCGGAAGGAAGGTTGGGCAATCCTAGTTCCGTAGTGATACCGCCTCGGAAACCCAAGGAGGGGTTGCTATGAGTCGGGTCGACTCGAGACGGCAAATAACAACAAAAACAACAATAACAGTGTAACTAAATGCTAGAGAGAAGACAAAATTTAATTAGATAAGGACTGCCTGGGTGGTGTAAATGGTTAAGCACTTGGCTATGAACTGAAAGGTTTGTGGTTTGAATCCACCTAAAGGCTCCTCAGAAGAAAGGCCTGAAGATCTCCTTCTGAAAGATCACAGCCATGAAAACCCAACAGAGCACAGTTCTGCTGGGAAACACGTTGGTTGCCGTGAGTCAGCGGCAGCTGGTGCGCACAGCTCCTCGTTTCCATGACAGGAACAAAAGGGTTTGAAATGGGAATGAAAACAGTAATGAACATTTATTATTAAACATATATATGTGTGTGTGTGTGTGTGTCAGAAAAATTCTACCTGAATGGGTGAGGATGTCAGGGAAGGTCACACAGGTCTGAAAGGAATGAGGAGGCATGTGTCAGGTGAAGAGAGCTCTGGTGTATATAAGCTCTGGTAATAAGAATTACAGAGTGCAGAAAACACACTAAAAAGTTGCTATGGAGTCAATTCCAACTCACAACAACCCTACAGAACAGGGTAGAATTGCTCTATGGTTTCCAAAGCTGTAATCTTGGAAGCCAACTGCCACATCTTTCTCCCGCAGAGCAGATGCTGGGTTCAAACTGCTGATGTTTTGGTTAGCAGCTGAGTGCTTAACCACTGCACCACCAGGGCGCTTTAAGCATAAAATAACCTTTATAAATGACTAACAGAATGCTGGCTACCTATAACAAATGTAGCAATGTTTTAATATCATAGGCCCATTGCCACTGAGTTGATTCTGACTCATAGCAACCCCACAAGACAGAACAGAACTGCCCCTTAGGGTTTCCGAGGCCATGTGTCTTTATGGAAGGAGACTGCCACGCCTCTTCCTCATGAGCAGCTGGTGAGTTCAAATGGACAACTTTTCAGTTAATAACAGAGTGCTTACCCACTGAACCACGAGGGTTCCAATATAATAGAAAGGAATCATAATAAGTGGTTGCTGTAGGTCAACTTCCTGGAACTGGCAATACAGTTTCTTACACATTCCAATAAGCAGCTCTGGTTCTTATACACCAGTTTAAGTTAACTGATACTAACCCCTTTAAGGTGACTCATGTAATTGCCACTAGCCTATAAAAGAAGCTTGAGGAAGAGTCTTCCTGTTTTCACTTCTCCTCTACTCAAAAGGCTCCAGTGAGATGACCTGAGAACTGAACTTCCACATCTATAATCTCTTTTTTCTACAGAAACATGTTCATTATTAAAAAACTAATCTTGATAAATCTATGATGTTGTCTAAACAATTCTGCCAGAATCTGGCATCATCCGGGACTTTTACTTATCAAAAAAGTGACTATGTTTTTTTTTTTATTTCCAAGGCAAATTTCATGTTGTATATAAAGAAACTCAAGAAGAACATAAAGAACCTGAGACCAGAACTAGATGGTGCCTGGCTATCAATGCCAACCAAAAAACTGGAAATCCTGAATAGAATGGGAGGGAAAATGTGGAACAAAACTCAAAAACACAAAAATAACCAGAATTACTGGTCAGATGAAGACTGGTGGGACCCCAAAAACCATTGCCCCAGGTTGCCCTACAAGCCTAGAAATGGACTCACTTCCATGGATTGGCTCTCAGCCCAACAGCAGAAAGACCTACACGCAGAACACCTACCCCAGGGTGATGCACCCACCTACTCTAGGGAGATGCACCCCTCAGAGCAATCGGCCATGAGCCATCAGAAGGGCAGCGTTCACACAGAGGGAAAGCTGGACAGACAGGGATGCACAGTTAAGAAGGGCACAGGAAGAGAGCAGTCACAGGGTGGGACACGGAGGAAAGTTTTTTATGGCTGGGGATGTTAATCGGGAACATGAAATCAAACATGTGCATGAACTGCTGAACATAAATCAAATTTGCTTTGTAAATTTGCACCTAAAGCACAATTAAAAAAAATAAAAGACTTATATTCTCAAGTGTAACTAATCCTGTATCAATGTTCTGCCCTGTTTTGTGCTAATACAAAAATCTGTCTTATTTAAAATCAAGAAATGTATCTTATTTCTTGCCTAAGGTAATAGCTCTGACAAACATTCTTTACTTGTTTATTGCTGTTTTCATTCCCATTTCAAACACTTTTGTGTTCTGCTTAACCATTTAAACCACCCAGGTAGTCCTTATCTAATTTAATTTTTGTCTTCTGTCTAGCATCTACTTGCACCAGGAAGATAAAATATCTTCAATATGATAAGCACTTGTTGAACTGACTCTTAGCCCCATAATTCCATCATTCAAATAGGTATATGCAAAATCAAATACTGATGTGGAAGTTTAGAATATGTTTAAGGGAAATATGGAAACTTTCAACTTGATACAAAACACAAACCTCAAAGCAACAAAAGCTACTTACTTAAATAGTGTATGTAGGCAAGTTGATCAGAGATCTAACATGTACATTTTACCATGGGAATAATTACATAGTAACTGATTAGAGTCCTTCTCAGTTAGGAAATCATCCAAGAAGAAATGAAACATAAGAAGCAGTGTTGTAAGAGAAAAGGTCATGCAATCAGTGTATATTTTAACATTTAAATCTTGAAAATTATGAGGTCAACTAATGAGTATTTAGAAAACATAGTTTGTAAAAACTCATCACAAACATCTAAGGGATGAACTGTCGTTGTAGACTCTGGTATCAAAATCCATCTAGATTCAAATACAGCCTTAGGCAAAATATTTAACTTCTCTCTGATATTTTTTTTCAATGTTTAAAATGGGGGTAACAATTCTACCTCATTTTAATCATGAGGTTTAAATAATATAAAGTATCACTGTAAAACATACACTTTAGTATTTATTTAAGGAGCCCAGGTGGTCCAGGGGCTAAAGTACACAGCTGCCAACCAAAAGGTCAGTGATTTGAACCCACCAGCTGTCCATGGGAGAAAGATGAGGCAGTCTGCTTCTGTCAAGATTTACAACCTTGGAAATCCTATAGGGGCAGGTTTACTCTGTCCTACAGGGTCGCTAGAGTTGGAATCAACTTGAAGGCAGCGGAGGGAGGGGGGAGGGATTATTTATATTTTGTTTTTTAAGTTTTATTTTTTAATTGAGGTTTAACTTATGGCCACTATTCAAGTAGTTATTGTTGTTTAATATTAAAAGGATACCAATTAAGACAGATCTGTACATTACTCCATTCAAATAGATTTTCTCACGAAGGTGAATCAATACCAGACGAATAGGCTTTGTTACAGTCCACAGGTGGGCAGAGGCTGACTTGAGGTTATCTAAGAAGATATACTTGGCCTACCTGGTAATTCCCTAAATTCCTTTCCTTAGGAGTAAAGGCAGGAGGGTAGGCTGATTATTTAGACAAGAAATCAGTATTAAAAAATGAAAACCATACCTTAAACAAAGTATGTATTTATGTATTTCCCTTGAGCCTTCAATCACTGAAGTAAACCTGCAGAGCCATCACTGAAAAGAGATGTCTAATATGTAATTCTCCATTCGTGGAAAAATGCATTTGGTTAATAAAGACTCACCTGGGAAGTGTTGTTCCTTTCACATTATTATCTCTAAAATTCTTCTCATATTGGGGTAGTTCAACAAATTCTATCAACCACTGAAGGGTGTCCTCAAGGGTCCAATTATGAACTGCAAGAAATAAAAAAGAGGAAGGCATATTTCAAACACAATTGAGTAACAGAATTTAAAAATAAAACATGTAATCATTATAACTTCAGGGGAAATAAAGATGTCAGGTGACATTTTCAATTCAATTCAATCAACAGTAAGTACCAAAATGTTAATTAGCATTCTATGAGTAGATACACTTCCTGCCCTTAGAAGCTCACAGTCTACAACAGGGAAAACAGATAAAAGAAAAAAGGAGAAAACATGAACATGGTTAATTCTAAAATAAGCACCTCTATAAAGTGTGTAGAGGATTAAATAATCCATTAATTCTTTCATCCATCCATCTATCCATCCATGTAACAGTGTTAAGTGTCAAGTTCCATTGTTGTTGCTGCTGTTGTTATGTACCATCAAGTTGGACCTGACTCATGGCGACCCCTCCTTGGGTTTCTAAGGCAGTATCACTATGGAAGCAGACTGCCTCACCTTCCTTCCGAGAAGTGGCTGGTGGTTAGCAGTCAAGTGCCTTAAGCACTATGCTACCAGAGCTCCTAGCTCCAATGTAAATGCAGGAAATGATAGCAGTGAACAAGAGAGATAAAGTTCTTGCCTAATGGAACTTCAGTTCTTTTGGGGAGGCTGGGAGAGGCAGCTTATGAAAGGAAAAAACAGGAGGGAAATTTCAGATAGTGATCAGCTATTAAGAAAGGAAGGGAAGATTTCAGGGCAACCCTTTCTGAGCGCATATGAACTGAGACCTAAAAAATGGAAGAATTCAACATCATGAACATCTGGGAGAAAAATATTCCAAACAGCAGAAAAAGCTAGTGTGAAGATCTACAGATAGGAATTAAGTTTCCTGTGTTTGAAAGACAAGAAGAAAGGAGTCCATAGATGACTTTTAAGAACAGTGGATATTTTTCTAATTTCAATTAAGAAAAATAAGAATACAATTATCTATGTTTTTAAAATATCACTCTTCTGTGAGGCTAGTCAGGAAACCCGGTGGCGCAATAATTAAGCTAATCAAAAGGTTGGTGGTTTGAATCCATACAGTAGCTTTGTGGGAGAAACAACTGGTGAAATACTTCCTTAAAAATTACAGCCAAAGACAACCCTATTGGGCAGTTCAACTGTCACATGGGGTTGCTATGAGTCGAAACCAAGTCAGTGGCACATAACAACAATGACATGTGTGAACAGAGTGAGTGAAGAAGCAGATCGATAAGGAGACCCTTCTTTATAGAACTGTCCAGACAAAAGAGGCTATTGGCTTGGGTGGTAGCAGAGAAGATGGTAACAAGTGGATGTATATTCTGAGGATAATGCTGATGAGACGTGCTGATAAAAGGGACAGAGTTTGTAGCTGGAAAAAGGCAAACAGCATAGAGAATAGGCCATTAACTGAGAAAGCAAAGAATGGGGACCAACAGAGATTGGAGAGATGAGTAGGTATGGGTGACAGATCAACAGTTCTGTTTTTAGACGTATGTTTGAGGTAACGTATTAGACATTTAAGGGGACTGCTGCTACTTACCATCTCAGTTTCTCATCCCAAAACTGGCACGATCATCATGCTTACATCTCGTTTTATTTTATGTCCAATATATGAGTCTGAAGCTTAGGGGAGGGAGCCTAAGCTAGAGATACAATTTTAGGGATCATTAATCTACAGATGGTCTTTAGATTGAATGGGATCACCCAAAAGAGTGAAGATAGCTATTAATAGAAAGCTATCTAAGACATAAGTGATACTCAGATGACACTATCTTGCTTGTTGAAAGTGAAGAGGAATTGAAGCACTTGCTGATGAAAATCAAAGACCACATGCAGCCTTCAGTATGGATTACAAGAAAACAAAAATCCTCACAACTGGACCAATAAGCAGTATCATGATAAACAGAGGAAAGACTGAAGTTGTGAAGAATTTTATTTTACTTGAATCCACAACAATGCCCATGGAAGTAGCAGTCAAGAAATAAAACTTGACAATAGCACTGGGCAAATCTGCTGCAAATTAAGACCTCTTTTAAGTGTTAAAAAGCAAAGATGTCACTTTGAGGACTGAGGTGCACCTGATCCAAGCCATGGTATTTTCAAGCATTTCATATGGATGTGAAAACTTGGACAATAACTAGGGAAGACTAAAGAATTGATGCCTTTGAATTATGGTGCTACTGTTGTTGTTAGGTGTCACTGAGTCATCTGCAACTCATAGCGACCCTATGTACAGCAGAATGAAACACTGCTCAGTCTTGCGACAGCCTCACAATTCTTCGTATAACTGAGCCCATCATCGTAGTCCCTGTGTCAATCCATCTTGTTGAGGAACTTCCCTTTTTTCATTGACCCTCCACTTTACCAAGCATGATATCCTTCTCCAGGAATGGTCCCTTCTTACAACATGACCAAAGTAGGTGAGACACATTATGGTGTGGGTGAAGAATATTAAATATACCATGAACTGCCACAAGAAAGAACAAATCTATCTTAGAAGAAGTGCAGCCAGAATTAGAAGTTAAAATGGCGAGACTTCATCTCACATACTTTTGACGTGTTATTTGGAGGGACTAGATCCTGGAGAAGGATATCACGCTTGGTAAAGTAAGAGTCAGTAAAAAAGGAGGAAGACCCTCAACAAAGATGGTTTGACACAGTGGCTGTAACAATGTGCTCAAACACAGCAATGAATATGAGAATGGCACAGGATCAGGAAGTGTTCCTTTCTATTATACAAATGGTAGTTAGGAGTAGGAACCACCTTGACGGCACCTAACAACAATAAACAACAATCTAAGAAATTGGACCTGATTGATTCATAAACAAAATGATAGCTCACGTCTCTTCTCTTGGACATTTACTCTGGATTAAGCACTTATACGCATCTTCTCCTTTAAGGCTTATCAAGGAAAAAAAAATGAAGTACAAACATGATGATTATCCCATTTTGAGATGAAAATTTGAGAAATTAACATGAGCAGTATGCTTAAGTAGCACCAGTAGGTTTGAACCAAGACAAAGTGAGCAAAGGATCTGACTCTATGCTGCTCTAAGAGCATAATATTAAACAACAGTAAAGATACTGTGTTGTTGTTGTTGTTGTTATATACCATCGAGTCGGACCTGACTCATAGTAATTAATCACTGAAAGCAACTCAGGGGTTTCTGTATTAAGAGCATAAAGGATAATGATGAACTTATCCAAAGGAAAAAATGCAAATGCCCTTAGAAAAGGACAAGTTCCTTATTGCCCGTACTTAATTTGAGGACTTGGGAAAACATGGTGCTTCTAGAGCATAGAACTGGTCAGAGGAGAGTGAAGTAAACAAGTGAGCAATAAAAGCAGATCTAGGAATCCATCTGTGCATAAATCAATCTGAGAAAAGGTCTTTCTGAGAAACTACATAAAATTATGAATTCACATTTGCAAGCAAAGCTAGTTCTTTGCAATCTGCTTTTTCATTAAATGCTCTTTAGATAAAAAGCTTAAATAAATCATAAACAACTGGCTAACAAAAACTTCATTAAAAAATTATATACAGCAATTTAGAATTGTATACTGAAACAAAGTGTTGACTATTTTTTGTATGTTCTCTTCTTCATGTGTTCCTGTCACAAGCTTGGACATGTGCCTGAGGCTGTATCTATGCAGCCAAATAGCTCAGGCTATCAGCCAACAGTTCAGGCCCTGGGTGCTTTCCACTGAATTTAATACATTCAGAGTAGCCTTTCTAATCTTAAGTTTCTTCCTATTCAAGATGAACTGCATTGAGAATTGCCCTGTCTTGACTGCCAAGAAACCCATAGTGCAGCTGCACCTCACACACCCACACAAAAACTCCAGCCAAGAAAACAGGATAAGATTCAGTCATTTCTATGGCTGCTCAAATGATCAACAGCAAAAGTCGCTGATCTAAACAATCTAGCACATCAAAATATTCCTGCAAATTGCATTGAGCCAGCACAGAAAGGAAGGAAAAAAACTCAAATTAAAAGAATATATATTTAAACTTCCCAGATCCTAGTACTTCTTGTACTAAGGGCCACAGAGTCAGCTCTGGACTCATGATGACATTACACATACATCTCTCACTGCTGTGGAGTCAGATCCGACTCAGAGCGACCCCTCTTTGGGTTTCCAAGGCAGTATCACTATGGAAGTAGATTGCCTAATCTTCCATCGGGGGAGTGGCTGGTGGATTTGAACCGCCAGCCTTCTGGTTAGCAGTCAAATGCCTTCGGCACTACTGCCACCAGAGCTCCCTTCCGTATTCATGGTGCCTAGTAAACAGAACATTGTAATGGTTCCAGAGTAATTTTCTTTACAATCTTTAAAACAATGAAATTTTAACATGAAACATGAAGTTTACTTTGGAGAGAAGTTCCTTTCTCTGGCTCCTTTAGGGATACTTTACTCAATTCCTTCATTTCTCTTCTTGTGACCAAGACCTATATACTATATTTGCTCTCTCTGCTCTAAATACAGTAGCTGTTCTTTAGTTCTTAGCTCTTTAGTTCTCTATCATTCCTCAGGCTGTTCAGTCACTGTGAGACCCTTTTCTCCATCCTCATGTTGATTAAATAGGTCTCAGCTTTGCCCACCTATTAACAGTTCATATTTCAATCTTCAGGGGAGTTTCCCCTGACATTGTTGATCATAAAGCACCCTGTGATAGCTGGAGATGTGTGTCAACTTGGCTGGACCACAATTCTGTGTGGTTTAAGCAGTTGTGATGTGGTTATTCCCATAATGGGATCAGATGAATACGTTTGAGCAGCGAATCCGTTGAAAGGGAATTTCCCTAGGGGTGTAGCCTGCTTCCAGTATATCTATGGACATCCTGGAAAAACAGACACTCTTCTGTGGATTGGGATTCTGTTGTGCTGCCTACAACTGTCTGTGAGCGAACAATCCACCATTCAGCCTGGAGATCTTGGAGCTGTCATTCGTTGGAGTCAACAGCCAGTGTACTGCCTGCCAACCTTGAGCTCCTCAGCTCCTGCAGCTACGAGAGTTGGGAAAAGTCTTTAGCTTGACGTCAGATTCAAGAACTTGGGACTTGCCAGCTTCTATAAGTGTGTGAGCCATTTTCCTAAGATAAATTTCTCTTTTTCTCTATATATAATCTTTACTGGTTTTGTTTCTCTGGAGAACTCAGTCTAACACACCTTATAGTTTTTGTACATTTAACTGATTACAATTATTTGTATGATTATTCTCTCAACATGTTTGTTCCATTAAACTATAAGCTGCTCTCTTACTACTCTATCCCTAGCATTTGGAACAAAAAAGGTGCTTAACAAATCATTTGTTGGATGCTGCTCAATAAATGAATAGTAATAAATGAATAAATGAGTTGAACGTATTTAACTGACAAGTACTATGAAAACCTATTTTTACATTTTAGTGAGGAGACACGAATAAGCAGAATAGTGACTGTATGACATTGGTAATAGTAAAGAGGCTATTCACTGCCCATCACTACTCTTTTCACAAGTGCTGTTGGTAACAGCACTTTCACCAGTGCTGGGGTGGAGACAAGAAAGCATTGCTTTCAGAAATACACTTTCCAATCTTCAGAGCTACAGAAACACCAATTTCTACATTGCTGACTTATATTGTTTTTGATAGAAATGGGTATCTCAAAGTTATTGATAATTGGCAATTTATTCCAAGCTCAACAGAAAGAACTCTGGAATGGTAGGACATCTGACTCTAGTTCCAGCTGCGCTGCTGATTCACTGTGACATGTTAGCTAGATTATCTAATTGCTGCTCAGTTTTTTAACACAAAAAATGAACCTGATGACCCTTTAAAATTTCTCCTAATTCTGTTTATAAAATTCTATTATAACAAACAAAACCAAAAAAAACCAAATTCACTGCCATCAAGTCAATTCCAACTCGTAGCAACTCCTCCTTGGGTTCCCAAGGCGTTATCTCTAAGGAAGTAGATTGCCCAGTCTCCCTTCGGAGGAGTGGCTGGTGGGTTTGAACCACCAGCCTCTGAGAAGCAGTCAAGTGCCTTAGGTACTGTGGTACTGAAATTTGTATGTCAACTTGTGGACAATCAACTCCATGGTGGGATCTACTACAATCAGCTGAGTAGCTGCCTTTGGGATGTGGTCTGCTTTCTGTATATAAGGAGAAGCCTTGGGGATAGTCTCTACCTTATGGAATGCTTGAACCCTGCATGTAGCGGTGTCATTGTTCAGCAGCCTGCCATGTTCAGCTGACCTTGGAACTTACAATGGACTTAAATGGCCTGCCTTGTGGTTTGGTAACATCGGGACTGTGTCATTTCATTTGTTGACCTTGGGCTTGTTAGCCTCAGCAGCCAATAGCTGCCTGAGTGAAAAAAAGCCTCTAGCTTCAGTGGACTGGGAGGAAGAGGCAAAGCTGAAGCCCAGGGTCGAAGGACTTTCACACAGCCCCTAGAGACTGGCACTTTGAACTCGGACTTCTAGCCTCCAAACTGTAAGAGAATAAACTCTTATTTGTTAAGGCCATCCCATTTGTGGTATATTCCTGTTAGAGCGGCACTAGGTAACCAGAACAGGTACTATATTGCTAACTAAGCTGTTAGCCAAAACAGGAGATGACAGAATGTTGTTGTTATTGTTATGTGCCGTCAAGTCGGGCCCAACTCATAGCGACCCTTCCTTGGGTTTCCGAGGCAGTATCACTATGGAAGTAGATTGTCCCATCTTCCTTCCGAGGAGTGGCTGGTGGGCAGCCTTCTGGTTAGCAGTCAAGTGCCTTAGGCACTACGCTACCAGAGCTCTTAGATGATAGACTACTGAGAGGAAAAAAGTTAACTCTAAAAACCTTTTTTCTCCTTGCTCAAAGTGAAGAGGACTTGAAACACTTACTGATGAAGACCAAAGACTACAGTTAGGGTTAGGGTTAGGGTTAGGGTTAGGGTTAGGGTTAGGGTGTGGATTACACCTCAACATAAAGAAAGCAAAAGTCCTCACAACTCAACCAATAAGCAACACTGTGATAAATGGAGAAAAGACTGAAGTTGTCTAGGATTTCATTTTACTTGGATCTGAAATCAACCTCCAGGGAAGCAACAGTCAAGAAATCAAGCATGTACTGTTAGTGAAGAAATCAAACAAGGTACTATACTGGGGAAATCTGCTACAAAAGACCTCTTTATAAAGTGTTAAAGAGCAAAGATGTCACTTAAAAGAGTAAGCTGCACCTAACCCACACCATGGTATTTTCAACTGCTTCATATGAATGTGAAAGCTGGAAATGAATAAGGAAGACCAAAGAACAACTGATGCATTTGAATTATGGTGTTGGCGAGTAATACTGAATATACCACGGACTGCCAGAAAAACAAACCAATCTGTCTCAGATGAAGGACAGCTAGAACACTCCTTAGAAGTGAGGATGGCGAGACTTCACCTCTTGTACATTGGTCATGTTGTCAAGAAGGGCCTGTCCCTGGAGAAGGACATCACGCTTGGTGAAGTAGAGGGTCAGCAAAGAAGATGACCCTCAACAAGATGCACTGACACAGTGGTTGCCAACAGTGGACTCAAGCATACAACAATTGTGAGGATAGCACAGTCTTTATTAATATCAGGAGATTTACAAACATCACTCCAAATAATCATCACAACAATTCTTTAAAGTAGGTATTTTTATCATCATACTGAAACTAGGGCTTTACAAAGGCTAGGTTCTTAATTAACTTTAACAGACTTAATAATTTACAGATCAAACCTGTTTCCAGAGCCATTGGCCACTGGGCAGGCATATTGCCTCTACAGAGTCAACTAAACCAAAATCAAACCCCGTGCCATTGTGTCAGTTCTGATTCACAGCGACCCCATTGGGTTTCTGAGGCAGCATATCCCATAAAATGTGGAAATTATCGAACAATATCATTAATATCACATGCAAGTAAAATCTTACTGAATATAACTGAAAAACATTTGTAGCAGTATATTCACAGAGAACTTCCAGAAATGTAAGCTGGATTCAGAAGAGGATGAGGAACAAGGGATATCATTCCTGGTGCCAGATGGATCTTGGCTCAAAGCAAAGAATACCAGAAAGATGTTTACTTGTGTTTTATCAACTATGCAAAAGCACTGGATTGTGTGGATCATAACAAATTATGGATAACATTGAGAAGAACAGAATTCCAGAACACTTAATTGTACTCATGAGGAACCTGTGCATAGACCAAGAGGCTGTCATTCAAACAGAACAAGGGAACACTGCATGGATTAAAATCAAGAAGGGTCAGGGTTGTATCTTTTCACCACACTTATTCAATCTGTATGCTGAGCAAATAATCTGAAGAAGAACGTAGCATCAGGATTGGAGGAAAACTCATTAACAACCTGCAATACACAGATGACACAACTTTGCTTGCTGAAAGTGAGGATGACTTGAAACACTGACTGATGAAGACTGAAGAATGCAGTCTGAAGTATGGATTACACCTCAATATAAAGAAAACAAAAATCCTCACAAATGGACCGATAAACAGCATCACAATAAATGGAAAAAAGACTGAAGTTGTCAACAACAATGCAACACAACACACTGCCATCAAGTTGGATCTGACTCATAGCAACCCCTCCTTGGGTTTCAGAGACACTATCACTACAGAAGTAGACTGCCCAACCTTCCTTTCGAGGAAGTTCTCAAAGACTTCATATTACTTGTTTCTACAATCGACACCAATGGAAACAGCAGTCAAGACAGCAGATGATGTATTGCACTGGGCAACTCTGCTGCAAAAGACCTCTTTCAAGTGTTGAAAGGCAAAGATGTCTCCTTGAAGACTAACGCGTGCCTACCCCAAGCCATGGTATTTTCAATCACCTCTTATGCATGTTAGAGCTGGACAGTGAATAAGGAAGACTGAAGAAAAGTTGATGGTTTTGAGTTGTGGTGTTGGAGAAGAATACTGACACTACTGTGGTCTGCTAAAAGAACTAACAAATCTGTCCTGGAAGAAGTGCAACCAGAATGCTCCTTGGAAGCGAGAATGGCCAGACTTCACCTCACCTACTTCGGTCATATGTTGTTAGAAGGAACCATTCCCTGGAGTAGTATATCATGCTTAGTAAAATGGAAGGTCAACAAAAAGGGGGAAGGCCCTCAACAAGATGGATTGACACAGTGGCTGCAGTAATGGTCAGGAAAGCAGGGATCATGAGGCTGGCACAGGACCGGGCAGTGTTTCACTCTGTTGTACGCAGGGTCACCATGGGTCAGTGACTACTGAACAGCACCTAACAACAACAACAAATCTTTGCAGAAGTGGATTGCCCCATTTTCCTTCCATGGAGTAGCCCATGGGTTTGAACTGCCAACCTTCTGGTTTGCAAATGCCTTAGGGAGGGCCTGTGCCACCAGAGTTCCTCAGAGTAAACTAAGTGGTCCTATTAATGAAAGCAGGTACTATAGATAGAGAGCTTATGTTCCAGTCATACTTGCAACAGTATTTATAGCCTCCTGAATGGATTGCATTCTCCCAGACCCTAAACTACTTCTTCAGCCTGGAATGGCTTATCCCTGTTTCTTCCCTTTGTGCCAGGTTTACCCTTCCTTAGCCTTCATGACTCACATCAGGAGCTCCTGTCCACGAAGTTTTCCCTACTATAAGTACCAATCGTGGTCGTTATGTTTTTGTGTCAACTTAGCTGTGCCTGGTTGAGTGGCTAGACAGCTGGTGGTAGTTATTCCCCACGATGAGACTGGCAGTCAACTCCATGGTGGGATCTACCACAAGCAGCTGAGTAGCTGCCTTTGGGATGTGGTCTGCTTCCTGTATTTAAGGAGAAGCTTTGAGAATGGTCTCTAGCCTATGGCACGCTTGGACCCTGCACGTAGCTGTGTCATTGCTCAGCACCCTGCTATGCTCTGCCGACCTTGGGACTTATAATGGACTTAAGTTAATGGCCTGCCGTGTGGTTTGGTAACATCGGGACTGTGCCTTTTTACTTATCAACCTTGGGGCTTCTGAGCCTCAGCAGCCAGCAGCTGTGTGAGTGAAGAAACACCTCTAGCTCCAGTGGGACAGGAGCAGGAGACAGAGCTGGACCCCAAGGTTGAGGGGCTTTCATCCAGCCCCTAGAGCCTGGCACTTTGAACTTGGACTTAAAGCCTCCAAATTGTAAGAATAAACTCCTGTTTGTTAAGGCCATCCCATTTGTGGTATATATTCTTGTCAGAGTAGCACTAGGTAACCAGAACAGTACCTATTTCCAGATTATAGTTGCTCTTCTTTGTGCTCCCTGATCACCTGTTCACACAAATGCCACAGGATTAATCACATGCTATATAATGTAACTGTCCATGCCTGCCTTAACCTCTGGATGATGAATTTCCAGAGGGTAGGACCTTGCTCTTTTATGGAACAGTGTGAGATATATGGTGTTATTGTTAAGTGCCATCAAGTCAGACCCAATTCCCGGCAACCCCTCCTTGAGTTTCCGAGGCAATATCAATTCGGAAGTACACTGCCCAGTCTTCCTTCCAAGGAGTGCCTGGTGGGTTTGACCCATTAGCCTTCTGGTTAGCAGGCAAGTGTCTTAGGCACTACGCTACCAGAGCTACATTGTTGTTGTTGTTGTTATGTGTCATCGAGTCGTACCCGACTCTTAGCAACCCCTCCTTGGGTTTCCGAGGCGGTATCACTACAGAAGTAGATTGCTACATAGTACTCAATAAATGATGAATAAATGGCAAACAGATTTTTACACTATAATACCACATTCATGAAGACCCTGGGTGACGCAGATGGCTACGTGCTCGATAACTAACCAAAAGGTTAGCAGTTTGAACCCAGTCGAAAGAAAGGCCTGGTGATTTGCTTTCAAAAGGTCTCAGGCATGAAACTCCACGGAATGCAGTTCTACTACTCTGCAACATACAGGGCCGCCATAAGCTGGAATTCACTTTGACAGCAATTGTTTTGCTTTCTGGGTATTTAATTGCCACAGTCCTTTGATACAGGGCTTTACATTTAAGCTTTCACATAAATTCTCATTCAACCTTCCCCAGAAGGCACAAATACTTAAGCACTGGGCTACTGACTGAAAGACTGGTGGTTCAAAACCACCCAGAGGTCCCTCAGAAAAAAAGGTCTGAAAGGTCACAGCCATGAAAACCCTATGGAGGGTAGTTCTGCTCTAAAATACATGGGGTCGCTCTGAGTTGGAACGACTTCCAAGAAGTAGCTGTAATCTCTACATTCCAAAAAGGGAGAACCTTGGCCAAGAGACGATGAGTGATAACACTCATGGCCACACACACCTAGCCACTGAGAGAGCTAGAATTTGAACTCTACTCTCTGACTCCAAATTAGACAGCTGACTGTTTTACTCTAAAATCTGAACTATATTTTCACTTAGAAACAAACTTCCAAGTCTATAGTTTTAATAGTAATAAAAGAATTAAACATTAAATACAAGCAATCTGCTACAGGTAATTTCATTAATGGATTCAGGGTTCTCTTTGAAACATCAAGCACACATTGTGGCCCTACGAAAACCCTTGAGGTTGTAACAGAAAAACTCAATGGAGGCTCACCATGGGAGTGACTCACCATGGGAGTGACTCCTGTGACCTGGAAGAGGAGTTGTAACAGACTGAAGGGCAAGATTTCAAAGAACCAAGCCATTTCGAACTAGAGAGTAGGGCCAGAGGGTGGGGGACGGTGGGAGACGGGAAAGAGTCAGATAGTGAGTAGAACCAAGAGTCTAGGAGATGAGGGGGTATGAGGATGTAGGATATATGGGGTCACACTTTGTGGATTTTCACAGGAACACAGACAAGATAAGGAGCCTCCTTTCTGTTACCCTCCCACTTAATAACCTATCAGCAGCAGCGTTATTTGTATAGTATAAAATAAGCTGATTCTGCACCATGTTCCCCTTCCTACTTGCTACTGTCAGTCCCACCACCATATACCCATTCTGTAGCAACACTTGATAGAGAAGAAAAATGGTAACTGAGCCCAAGAGGAGAAAACTTTTAGGCAACAGCAGCATCTGTAGTAATAGTGAGAATGAGGAGAAAGCAGGACTGGAAATAACTAGCAACAGAGGGATGTAAGTAACCAGATTCAGCTGAAAGAGACTTGTGAAAAAGACACAACCATGCAGAGGTACATTCTCAGGTGTACAAACTAGGTTACAACTAGACAAAGCATCCCTGTTGAAAGTAATCTCTCTTCCCCCTAAATTTTTACAGTACTTACTGTATTTACCAAATGGCACATATGCACTGCCTTGTTTTATAACTGCTTGTTCATATCTTACATTCTCACTCTATTATAAATTTCTATAGGACAGGGGCTACAGTGTTTACCCCCTGAGAGCCTAGCCAATGCACGAGGATTCAAACATACCAACGATCAGGAAGATGCTGTAGGGCTGGGCAATGTTTCCTTCTGTCATAAAGCGGGTCTACATGAGTCGGCACCAATTCCATGGCATCTAACAGCAGGACCCTAGCACAGAACCCAGCACAGTTACCATTTAAGTATTAACTGAAGGTATAACTGACTTTTGTCTTCCATAAAGATGAGAACTTGTTTTGTCTTTAACTGTCTACTAGCTCTCTCAGAGTTGTATGAAAGCATCAATGACAATACTGATTTTAGGATCTCATATCAAAGCAGCACTAGAGAATCACTGGCTCCAAAACAGGATCCCACGACTAATAACTTAATGGAAGTTAGAAGGTGCCAATTCATAGCTGTGTGCTTGACAGAGGATGAGACGAGAGAATATGTGTGCTTCCAGTCCGTTCCCTTAAGTCTATCTGCTAAAGACAAATCAGTATGAAAGATAAACTGTAAAAGATTCAAATATATGTATTTATTTTCTTCTTTCATCTATAAAAGGTAATCTTATAAAACCAATGCACTCAGTGCACTTAGCCATATGCTTGTATTAAGTTACAGGCCTAAAAATACAAAACAACTTAGTGAAGCACCACCATATTAAGTTCTCATCTGTTATATTTAATGTAAGTACATGCTGTCCTAAAAACCTTTAAAGGTGATTTCTGAAATCACCTAAATACTGTGTGTATGGGAAAACCCACCTAATTTCTAATTATAAATCATTTGTGAACATGCAGGCATATGTTAATAATAGTAGCAGCTAATGTTTTTGTAAGCAAATAGTCACGTGTTAAATGTTTTACATGAATTATCTCATAAAATTCCCTCAACATAAATTCAACCTTATTCAAAGTAATATTACTATGCTTGGTTTACAGAGCAGGAAGCTAGGGCTCAGAGACTTTAAATAACTTGTACAAAATGGCACACCAATTACTTGGTATTGGCAATAGGATTCAATACCAAGTCTGCTGACTTCAAAACCCAGCTCTTTAACCACTGCGTTCCTCTGCCTCCGCACTTTCTAAGAAAATCTCAAAACACAGCCCAAGCCTCTAAGCCGCTGTGCATGTCCTTGGACATAATAAAAGACACTGATACTGCATTTATTTTATCTTTCATTGTTTAACAGCTCTCCTATGACATTTTAGAAACTACCATATTCTAAATTTATGATATAAAACATTTGTAATGTTAAGAAAACAACTGGCATGACAGTTTCTTTTGGTGAATTACAATTACTGTATTTTAGAGAATAACTTCTGATGTCAAAGTATGATTATACAATTAATTAAATACACACTCACTACTCTGTATTAAAACATCTATATAAGTAATAAGAACATCTTTATAAGCAATAAAAGGTTTTGGTACAGGAGTCAGGAAGAAGGAAGAAATAATAAACATTGTTAACAAAAGTAACTGTATTTAAAGTTGGCCATATGGAATGATTAGAGAAAGAAGTTCTATAGTTTGAAGTATGTTTCATACAGAATCTCAAAGTTTGCATTAGTGGCATGCTTATATGAAGCACTGTAGTCTAAAACAATATAGACAGATAACAGTATTCACCACTTTTAAATTCAATTTCAACTGAGAATTTCAAGTGATAAAAGCCTCAGCAGTTCTCTTTACATGACAAGAGAGGTGATACCATAACTAGCACAGGAAAATGCACTTAACCTAAAGTTCAATGTAATAACATCAAATTGTAACTTTTTAAAATCTAAAAGGTGAAGGTTCAAGGCCTGCCTGCCACATTGCATCTTAACTCATTCCATTGTACAGCCTTTGTGGTATCACCTCTAAGTGAGACTAGATGATCAGCTGCTCAGCGGTTGGCAGAGGCTTATCTTTAGAATGGTTGGCAGAGGCTTATCTTTAGAATGGTTGGCAGAGGCTTATGTTTAGAACGGGGCCAGAATGTGAGCTCCTTGTTTGCACGCTGGTCAGTGGGGCATGTCTTTGTAACGTGGACTAAATTCCTGCAACATGCTATAATGGGACACCTAAAAGCCAAATCACACCCTCTAACTTGGGAAGCTGAGGCATTAGTAGTTGTACTGAAGAGAAATAAACACACACTTTTTCTTACAAGCTCTTTATCTTTTTCCATGCACAGGTACTGCATGTAATTTTTAGGTACACAAAGTAAACAGTGGTAAATGTCTGAACATTCAGAACTTAAAAAATTACCAAGGGGTTCTCTTTCCAAGAGGGGCATAAGGTACATTAAGGAAAGGCTTAATATCTTTTCTTTTGTAAACCATAATCTCATTATCATTGAAATACAGTATATTATTAACATCTTGTCCCGTGAAGATAGTAAGAGACAACAAAGACTTTAAAAACTAATAATAAAAATAATAATAAACTGAATAACATTTAGAAGTAAAGCATCAAGGAATGCAAATCAATATTCCCTACAGCTTGGCTGTAATAGTTGTGGAATTTCTATGATTCTCTAATATAATTTTTATAATATGTCAATATTCTGGCTCTCATCTCAGGGATGAGACATAATTTAACTACTGATAGCAGCAAATGTCACCCAAGCGGCCCTTGCAAATGTTAAGTCTGAAAGGACGACTCAGATGAATGCAGGGTGTTGGAGTCAGAGACTAACTTTTTCAACATGTAGATGAGGAAATGAAGGCCCCAAATGTACTAATGCAGACAGTCCAGGAAGGAAGAATAAAGACTGGCTAATTCAGCTGGTGACCTTAAAGATGTCACATTTAACTTGTGAATCTCAGTTAAAACTCAAATGGGATCAGCAAACACATATCTGGAAAACAGAAACTGGAGTAAAATTGAGTTTCAAAATCTTATCACTGCTCTAAAGATTAACTGACAAAATATATGTAGAAATGATTCTTCTAAAAGGTAAATGGGAGCTCTGGTAGCATAGTGCCTAAGGCACTTGACTGCTAACCAGAAGACTGGAGGTTCAAACCCACTAGCCATTCCTCAGAAGGAAGGCTGGGCAATTTACTTCCATAGTGATAATACCTCGGTAACCCAAGGAGAGGTCACTATGAGTCGGGTCCGACTCGATGGCACATAACAACAACAAAAGGTAAATGCTCTCTAAGGGTAAATTATTATTCTAACAAAATAGGTCACAAGTATATGATCAGAAATGTTTTGCAACTAAGGGAAATTCAAGGAATGCACTTTCTTTATACATGATTCAACGAAACCAGTGGACTCATTTGTAATAAAAGAACTAGATGTTTAATCAAGTTTCCCAAAATATCTCATTATGAGTGTCAATGAAGATGAAAATTTAGGGGCAGAGTAGCTGACTTCTGGTTATTCCATTTCACACTCAGTCTTTTTTTTTTTTTTTTAACTGAACTGAGAATAAAAAAATGTTTCATATCAAATGAAGCTCTTTAAGAGCAGAAAATGCTTCTTATTCATTCCTAATTTCCCAACGTCTTATAAAACCCCCAGTTGCTATGGAGTCAGTTCCAACTCATCGTCATCTCATGGGTGTCAGTAGAACTGTGCTCTGCAGGGTTTTTAATGGCTGATTTTTCAGAAGTAGATTGCCAGGCTTTTCTTCCTAGGCACCTCTAGGTGAACTCAAACCACCAATCTTGTGATTGTTAAGCACACTAACCATTTGCACCACCCAGGGACTCCCAGTACCTTATAACACCAAAAATATAGCAGGCACTAAACAGATCTGCAAGAGTAGGTAAAGAGTAGGACCTTAATAAATATCTGTCAGATGGAATGGATGAAAAAACAATTCTATTAATCAAGGATGAAAGGAGCACATTATCTTTATTCACTCTCTTCAGTGGCATTTTTGAGATAAAGGAACAAACTTTTTCACAACTGTGACTGAATTTCATAAGATGGAAAGGATGTTGCTTCCAAAGAATTAAAAAAAAAAAAAAAAAGTGTGTGTGTGTGTGTGTGTGTCTCTGTGTATAAAACTTCTAAATTATATTTTACAAGTTCATTTTTCTGCTATTGAAATTATCAAGAATGCTCCTTTTTTTGTTTGTTTGTTTCTTAGAACTTAAGTTTCTTAAAAGATTTTCTGTAAGGCAACCTGAGATTCCTTCACTCAAGGAAAACATTTGCTGAGTAATTACTACTGGGCACTGGATAAAATAAATATAAAACACCAGAGTCAAGAAAGTATTACTAAGACTAGTAGAAAGAGTAATGAAAAACAGTGTATGAACTACTAAGAGTTTACCAAAAACTGAATACAGAGGCCCAGTTAACAAATACCTTCTTTCTAAAGCTTATTAAAAAAAGCCAGCTGAAAATAGGGCTTTCACAACTAGCTGTCATAACTGCCAAGTAAGAGACGCTACATTCAAAGTCTGTAAATTCTGATTTCTTCTAGAGTAGAAAAACTTGCTAACTGTAACTGTATAATCATGTTCAGGGTACTTTTGCTCAGGAATTTCTATTTAATCAGCAATACATGATTTTTTCCTAGTACAGTTAGCATTTAAAAATCTAACTGTTCACAGATACTGTATTAGCAGCATTTAGTTGGTATACAGCATTCTCTAACTTAAGTCTGACATAGGACATAAAATAGAGATTCAACATTAGTTAATACCATTAGTTAACTAATGTTAACTCTCTATATACTGCATCAGACTTAAATCAGACTACTAACAAGACAACTTTTAGAAAGAGTTTACTTTCTCTATGTTTTGTGAATACTAACACAATGGATAAAATATTAAATTACTAAATAGCCTCCTCATCCACAAGAGACTTTTTCAATAGCCATGTTGTTGTTGTTGTTGTTTGTTATCGAGTCGGCCCCGACTCATAGCGACCCCTCCTTGGGTTTCCGAGGCAGTATCACTTCGGAAGTAGGAAGGAAGGTTGGGCATTCCTACTTCCGTAGTGATAATAGGAGGGTAAAATGTGAATGAATGTGCTTCAGTGATAGGAATAAATGTGCAAAGATGGACTCAGTAACACAAGTTGCTGGATAATGCTCAGACTTCTCTCCAAAGGTGTTCCCCCCACCCTCCTCAATTTTCAAATTCATTTCAGAATCTCTCTGTTGCCCACCAGTACCCAGACCTCCTGTGAGTATCAGAAGACAGGCTAACACTGGCCAGTGTCTGCAGAAAGTGGATCCTGGGGTGGCAGTCCTACAAAGGCAGAGCTCCATACAAGGCAGGTTACTGAGTAAGAGCAGGAAGATGACTGCATACAGGAGGACTGAGCAAAAATATGCACATATAGTGGAGAAAACAGAAGCCAGGTTCTTCCTCTAGGTGAAGAGGTACAGATAGGGGAAAAGGTTAAACTAGAATTAACCCTATAGTGATGGATTGAAATTAGAGGCGTACTTGTGAATTCATGGTTTATGATTTTTGGAAATACATATAAATGTTGTGAGTTTCGTAACTCTGTCCACTTAGAGTGTCTGGGTAGAAAACACATCCCAGTAGCAATGAGCACACCTAACACCTATATATTGGTTTCTAAAAGTAACTTCCACCTGAAAGTAACCAGGATGCCTTAGAGAAATGGTTGTTTCCAGAGTTGGGGCTAAGAAAAACCAAAATGAGCCTGCAACATCTTTTTGTGCCAGAAAGTAAGAAGGTGCTAAAAAAGTGATGGAGGACATGTCTTACTTAAGATTTCCGACTAACTCAGAATGCATACTGCCTGATTTTTGCCACCTCAAATTTACTTTTCTGCTCTACCTATGATGCTTTTGGCACTTGACTGTTAACCAGGAGGTTGGTGGTTCAAATCCACTAGCCACTCCTCGGAAGGAAGACTGGGCAATCTACTTCTGTAGTGATACTGCCTTGGAAATCCAAGGAGGGGTCGCTATGAGTAGGAGACAACTCAATGGCACATAACAACAATATCAACAACAATGTTTTTAAAAGGACCAATGTTTCATTTTTCATGGTATAGACATTTCTTGGTAAACAGTGCTAGAATTTCACCTGGTCAAAGTAAAAGTGCAAAAAGCCAGGAAGACTTTGGGAAGGGAAGAGTTGTTGCAAAAAATTCTGATGCAATTTCCACTGGTGAGAATTATTTTAGCTCATTTTTATAGAATACCAAAATGGGGCTTGTAAGCAATTATATTGAGGAAATATTATACTCAGTTATCATAAAATTCAGAGTGGGGACCAAAACAACCCCTTGAGAAAATTCATTTATACACCGAAAGTTTTGAAGTGCAAGCGTACAGAACACATCAGATCGTTTCTGAGGGAGCTACAGTTTATAGCACATAACCCACGCTGCCAGAACTCCTCAACACTCCACCCTTTTCCTTCCACCTGCCCTTCTCAATGTCTGGTGTCTTGCTCGTCGATCTACACTGGTTATGTGTCTGCTAAGTACTCCTTCCTTGTTTTCTTCTGAGATGACACTTCAGATCATATGCAGGAGTTGTTGTTAGGTGCCGTGGAGTCAGTTCCCACTCATGATGACCCCATGTACAAGAGAATGAAACACTGTCCGGTCCTGCAGAACCCTCCCTATCGCTGCTATACCTGAACCACTGTTACAGCCACTATGTCAATCTTCTTTTTCACTGACCATATAAATGCCAAGCATGATGTCTGATGTCCTTTTCCAGGGACTGGACCCTCCTGATAACATGTCCAAAGTACACGAGATGAAGTCTCACCATTCTCACTTCTAAGGCCCATGTACTTCTCCTTAAGGAGGATGTTCTTCTAAGGAGGATGTACTTCTTCCAAGACAGATTTGCTTGTTTTTCTTACAGTCCATGGTATATTCAATATTCTTTGCCAACACCATAATTCAAAAGTATCAATTCTCCTTTGATCTTCCTTATTCATTCTTAAGCTTTTGCATGCCCAAGATGTGATTCTAAAGACCAAGGCTTGTGTCAAGCACACCTTAGTCCTCAATGTGACATCTTGGCTTTTTTTTTTTTAAAAAAAAAAAAAACACTTTAAAGATGTCTTTTGCAGCAGATTTGCCCAACGCAAAACATCATTTGATTTCCTGACTTCTGCTTCCATAAGTTTGACTGTAGACCTAAATAAAAGGAAATCATGATGCTGTTTATTGCTCCAGCTGTGAGGATTTTTGTTCTCTTAATGTTGAGGTGTCATTCTTACTAAAGGCTGTTGTCTTTGTAGTAAAATTTTACTTGTGTGCATTATTAATTATATAGTTGGATAATTTCCGCATTCTGTTGGATCACCCTTCTTTGGAATGAGCACAAATACGGTATTCTTCCAGTCGATTGCCCAGGTAGGTAACTGTCTTCCAAATCTCTTAGTGTCAACATGTGAGTGCTTCCGGTATTGTATCCATTTGTTGAAACATCCAAACATGTAGTCTGTCAATGCCTGGAGTCATGTTTTTGGCTGATCCCTTTGGTCCAACTTGGACCTCCCCTTTCAATACCACTGGCTTTTTTTTTTTTTTTTTAACTTTTTATTGTGTTTTGGAGCTCTGATGGTGCAGTGCCTAAGGCACTTGACTGCTAACCAGAAAGCTGGCGGTTCAAACCCACCACCTGCTCTGCAGAAGGAAGATGGGGCAGTCTATTTCCATAAAGATTTACTGCCTTGGAAATTCAAGGGGGTTCACTGTGAGTTGGAATCAACTTGATAGCTGTGTTTTGTTGTTTTAAACCATGATTTGGGTGCAACTGCACAAAGGAGATTCATTTTATATCAACAGTTCATATACGTTTTGTTTTGTGACACCTATTACAATCCCCACAAGATAACAGATCTCTTCCCACTTCCTCCCTGTAGTTACCTTCTCCCTGTATCTTTTTGCCTATGTATTCCTGCCTCCATATCTTTCTCCCTGTGCAAATGCTACCCTTCTGATCTCCCATGGTTGATTGTTCTAAGGAGTATATGTCCCTGGTATAGTTGTTCAGCTTGTACTCCTGTCTATTGTTTGGCTGGGAGTTAATAACATTGGCTATTAATAACATACTACTTCCTGTCTCCTTGAGGACTAAGGTGCGCCTGACACAAGCCATGATATTTCCAATCTCCTCGTATGCATGTGAGAGCTGGACAATGAATAAGGAAGACCGAAGAAGAGTTGATGCTTTTGAGTTGTGGTGCTGGCGAAGAATGCTGAAAGTACCATGGACTGCTAAAAGAACTAACAGATCTGTCCTGGAGGAAGTGCAGCCAGAATGCTCCTTGGAAGCAAGAATGGCCACACTTTGTCTCACCTATTTTGGTCATGTTGTCAGAAGAAACCATTCCCTGGAGAAGGATGTCATGCTTGGTAGGGTGGAGGGTCGTCGAAAGAGGGGGAGGCCTTCAACAAGATGGATTGACACGGTGGCTGCGATGATGGGCTCAAGTATAGCAGGGATTGTGGGGCTGGCGTGGGATCGGGCAATGTTTCGTTCTGCTGTGCATGGGGTCGCTATGAGTCGGAAACGACTCGATGGCACTTAACAACAACAACAACTTCCTGAAATGGTTGAACCTCACCAATTCTTTTTTGGTAAAATGACTCTGAGTTTTCATCCATCTTCTTTTCATGCTTCCTGCATTATTTAGTATTTTGGCCATTGTTGTTGTTAATCTTGTTAGGTGCTGTTGAGTCGTCTGACTCATAGCAATCCTATGTATAGAACGAAACACTGCCTGGTCTTCTGCCAACCTCATGATCCTTGCTATACCTGAGCCCATCGTTGCAGCCACTGTGTCTATCCATCTCATTGAGGGCCTTCCCCTTCTTCAGTGACCCTCCACTTTACCAAGCATGATATCCCTCTCCAGGAAATGGTTCTTTCTGACAACATGACCAAAGTAGGTGAGACGAAGTCTGGCCATTCATGCTTCCAAGGAGCATTCCAGATGCACTTCTTCCAGGACAGATTTGTTAGTCCCTTTAGCAGTCCATGGTACTCTTAGCATCCTTCTCCAACACCACAACTCAAAAGCATCAATTTTGTCCATAGAATCCATTAATATTGCAACTTGAGTCTTCAATTTTTTCTTCAGTTCTTTCAGCTTGAGAAATGCCAACTGTGTTCTTCCCTTTGGTTTTCTAACTCCAGGTCTTTGCACATTTCATTATAACACTTTACTTTTGTCTTCAGCTCATTTACTTTATCATTTCTTCCATTTGCTTTTTTAACTACTCTCCATTCAAGAGCAAGTTTCAGTGTTTCTTCTCAAATCCAATTTGCTCTTTCCTTTATTTACTGTCTTTTTAATAACACTTTTCTTTCTTCATGTATGATGTCCTGGATGTCACCTCACAACTTGTCTGGTCTTCAGTCATTAGTGCTCAACATGTCAAATCTATTCTTCCAATGATCTCTAAACTCAGACAAGATATACTCAAGATCGTACTGTGGCACTCGTGGACTTGCTTTAATTTTCTTCTGCTTCAATTTGAACCTGCATATGAGCTACTAAGGTCTGTTCCACAGTCAGCTCCTGCCTTGTTCTGACTGATGATATTTAGCTTCTCCATAGCCCCTTTCCACAGATGTAGCTGATCTGATTTTTATGTATTCTTTCTTGAGAGAACCACATGTACAGTCACTGTTTATGTTGTTGGAAAAATGTATTTACCCTGAATAAATCATTGGCCTTTCAAAGTTTTATAATGCATTCTCTGGCACCACTTCTATCACATAAAGGCTGTATTTTCCAACGACTGAGCCTTCTTCTTTGTTTCTAACTTTCACATTCCAATTACCAGTAACTATCAATGCATCTCGATTCCATGTATGATCAACTTCAGAATGCACAAGTTGGTAAAAATCTTCAATTTCTTCATCTTTGGCTTTAGTGGTTGGTGTGGAAATTTGAGTAAGAGTTGTATTAACTGGTCTTCCTTGTAGGTATATGGATATTATCCTATCTCTACCAGAGATAGATCTTGAAATATTCTTTTGGACAATGAACACAGTATCATTCCCCTTTCTCATTTTTGGCTTAGTACGCCATATATTAGTCTGACTGAAAATGGCCAATACCAATACATTTCACCATATTAAGGCCTAGGTATCAATCTTCAAACATTCTATTTCATTTGTGACAACTTCTAATTTTCCTAGGTTCCTACATTGTAAATTCCATGTTTTGATTATTAATGGATGTTTGCTGCTGCTTCTTCTCATTTTGAGTCATACCATATAGCAAATAAAGGTCACAAAAACTTTATGCTTGTCATTAAGGTCATCTCTACTTTGAGAAGACTGCTCTTTGCCCGTCATATTCTGAATGTCTTCCAACCTGAGGGGCTCATTTTCCAGGACGATATCAGGGCAGGGGAAGGGCATAGAATCAAAGTACTCCATCCTGGAGGTCAGAATGACTGGTCTGGATTTGCTGTTCTAAGCTAGCTACTTGTTGGAATTTTCTAACTGCACCAGGCCTGCTCCTCTTTGATCATGATATAGGAAAATGTAAGCTTACATCTGCCAGCAGCACAAATTTAGTCTCTAAGTACAGCAGTAGGAGAAAATACGATCAAAATCCAGAAAGAAAGAGACTGGTTTAAGCCCCTGACTACACACCTATATTTCCTATAAAATCAGGATAGTTTTTGAATTAATATCGTTTCATTATCTCCTATATCAATTATTTAACTGGGCATTTCCTATATGTAAATATGCTATAAAATCTCCCATCTTTCAAAAATATGAAACTTTCTCGACATCATCTTTACCTTCAGGTATTACAGTTCCAAGGAGCTCTGCTGGCACAATGGCTAAAGTCCTGATTGACCAGTCAGTGGTTTGAACCCATCAGCCACTCTCCTGAATAAAGATGTGGCAGTCCACTTCTGTAAAGATTACAGCCTTGGAATCCCAATGGGTCACTATGAGTTGGAAGTGACTTGACAGCAGTGGGTTTTGAGTTTGGTTATCATAGGTACATTTCCCCACTCATTTCAAAAGTCAACAATATTTACTTCTTTCCTTTCTCTTCAATCCCTTCCAATCAGACTTTCACTTCTACCATTACAGTGAAATTGCTTTTGTCGAGATCACCAGCCATTTCAACTATATTAATCCAAGGGTGAGGTCTTTGACTTCATCGTATTCAAACTTCTAGAGTATCCAGGACCCCATGTCCTCTTGGTTCTCCTCCTGTCTCACTGGTCACTGCTTCTCAGTTCTCTTTCCTGGCTCCTCTTCTGCTTCTTGACCTCTCAGCACTAACTCTACCTCTTTTGCTAAGATCTCAATCAGTATTTATCAACATTTGTTTTCTTTCATGATCTCTCTTCCCTAGGAAGCTATTCAGACTTTTCTGCCTAATTGCCCCCAACCTCATGAAATGTTAATACCACATGGGTACACTGTATATCTATTTATGGACAGTGGCCCTTTGGAGTCATTGTGGTATCTAAGATTTCCTTACCCCCAATAACAAACTTTTGCCTATTGGTAGAGTTATCACCTCTGTTAAGAATGAATGATCTCAACTCTCTCCCTAGATGATTCTGTTCAGGATCACCAGTTTAAGACCATCTCTTCACTGATAATTCCCAATTCTGCCATCTGGGACAGACTTGCATATCCAACACTCTCCTCAGTTGGCTATCTACTAAAAATGTCAAACTTAATACAACCAAAAGTAAACTTTTATTCCCCAACTCTTCCACCTAATCTCTCATCCTCCCAGAGTTTCCCATCTCAGTAAATTGCACAAATTAGTCAACTGTTCAGGCCCAAAACCCAGTGATCATCCTTTATGCCTTGATTCTTGTCTACCTCAAATTCTCTGAATCTCCTCCAACAACAAATCTTGTCAGCTACTCCTGCAAAATATAGCATAAATCAGACTTCCTGTTACGGATTGCCTGTGGTTATAATCTCATTTGGGAATGGGTTGCCTTTGTAAAGTTAATGAGGCAGGATTAGTGTAAGATGTGTCTTGAATCAATCCTTTTGAGACACAAAAGAGATTGAACAGGCAAGCAAGAGAAGCAAAGAAGGGGTAAGATAGATGCCAAGACACATGGAGATCTCCAAAGAACCAGGAAACAAGCTCAAGAGCAAGAATCTTCCCTCAGAGCTGACACAGAAAGAAAGCCTTCTTTCAGGCAGCATGCTGAGTTTGGGCTAGCAGCCTCCTAAACTGTGAAAAAACCCATTTCTCTTTGTCAAAGCCACCCACTTGTGGTAGTTCTGTTATAGCAGCACTAGACAACTAAGACAATTCCCTCCTACCTTTCCAGGCCAGGTCACCATCATCTCTCACCGTCTCACTCATCTCTCAACATCATCACTTCAAAATTCTTTGAATTTTCCATTTTCACTCTTATTCCCTTCCCCCAAGAGTTTAATCCATACTGTAACCACAATAATCTTTTTAAAACATAAATCATATCGCTTCTTTGCTGAAAATCCAAAATGGGTTGTAATATACTTACAAGAAATCCCAAAACTCCTTACCAGGCCCTACAAAGTCCTACGAGATCTGGCCCCGTCTACGTCACTGACCTTATTTATCTCCTACGACTCTCCCCTTCCCTTACTAACTTCTAGCTACTCTAGCCTTCTTACAGTCCCCTAAGTACTGAGAGGTTATTCCAGCCTCAGAGCCTTAACTTTGTTGATCTTATACCTAGAATATACTTCACTCAGATGTTCTCCTGGTTCATTCTCATAAATTAAGTCTATAATCAAACAGCACTTTTGGAAGTTCTTCTAAACTGTATTATTTAAATAGCCCTCATCCCTACCTGGCTACCTGGTTACTGACTGTCCTCTACTCTGCATTATTTTTATCACATCACATATCTGTATGTGCAGTTGTGTGAGTGTACACGTATCTACACGCACACATGGAAAAGTGTTCTTTATCTGTCTCCCTAAAAGAGAGGGCAGGAAATCTGTTCTGTTCAATGCCCTATCCCCAAAGCATAGTATACTGCGTATCTCACAGGAAGCAATAAATAAATTTTTGATGTTTTAATGAATGAATGGAACAAATTAGTCTGATTTCTGTCACTTGCAATCAATCAAATCCTTAACTGGTAAAATATCCTTACAACAAATTTGCCATTACTCGAGATAATTTATCTTTATCTTCTACCTAAAAAGAGACTAAGAAAAATTATTCCATTTTAAAAACTCTGCAGTAAAAATAAAGACATGGTACACTGTAATTTCAAGCCATTCAACAAAGCAAATTGAACAGTCAGTTATGCACAAATTTAATAAGCATTTAGTTTTGTGATAAACAGCCTCCAATATTTAATACAGTGCAGGTTCCATTAGAAACTATAGTGATTACTTTTGGGGGCACTCTTGAAAACACTCAAAAGTATCTAGACACAGTTCTAAAACATATATTCACTAACTTCGAACATGACCTTCCCTCTTTCAAGAGCTCCCAATTACACATCTAAATGAGAATGCAGTCTAAGGTCATGGTCAGATTCATGCAATTGAGCATGCTCATTAACAGAGATGTGGGCAATTTAGGCAACTACCAAAGCATATCAATTTTCAACTATCTCACACTGCAATCTGGGATAGGCTTACCTTTGCTAAGGTCACGGGCTCGGGTTCAGTGGGTATGTAGCTAGTACACAGAAATCTATTACCATTCTTGGTAGTAGACTTGTACCACTATCATTAAAGTTCTGCCACAAAATATTTGGTACTGGTCAAAACATGGAAAATAATGATGTTAGAGTCCCACAGGGTTACAATATGTAATTCAGAAAGAAATCAAACAAATGCATAGACAAATTTAAAAAGTATGGCATTTTGTGAGCCTCCCCTCTGATTGATCACCCCTTCATAGCCACCAAACCTTTGCCCTCTCCACTGCTAGTCCCTTCCAAAATTCCAATGCTTAACAGGGATTGTCATTCAAATTCTTCATAGGAAATGAATTCTAAAAAGAATCTGAAAATGGTTAGAAACATGCTTGGTATTCGGTGCCACCCAGCAGTGAAGAATTATTCTGTCAATAAGTTCCTCCTCACCTGTCTTAGCTTAAATCCATTTTTTATTAGCCTAGCAAAAATATTTAAATCTGTAACCAATACAATAGTCAAAGAAGAAAACAGAGCCTGGCATTAGATGCAAAGATTTAGTTAAGACTACCTCTTACACACAGTAGGTGCACAAAAAGCACTTACTGAATTGAAATATTTTAAAATTTTTATCTTTGGGAAAAAAAAATAAAATTCTTCTCCCTTTTCTTTCACACACATTCAGATGTACCAGTTCTTAACAAAACTCTACTTGATCATAATACCAATTTGTAACTACCATTTAATTTCCTTCCATTTTCATCCCTACCCCTTAAAAAGAGATGACCCACTGTTTCTACTTCACATACTCTCATTCTCCTAAGTCTTTTTAATGTGTTCAGTCTCCCATGCCAATTTTTAGATTGCTTTCTTGAAGGTTAATGAATTACTTTCTTGCCAAATCCAATGGCTTCTTCTCATTTGTCATGTATCTCTGTATCTAACTACTACCACTTTTCATCTTTCTCTCTATCCACTCCCCATCATTAAAAAGAGAGCAAGAAGTAATGACTTAACAAAGATTCGTACAATATAAAGAGAATAAAAGATGAAAGATATCAACGAACAGAAAATATAACAAAGTTGGGTTAAGCCTGTGTATAAAATATACATAAGATCCTAAATAAAAAAACTATAAAAAGGTGGGCAAAGAAGGAACATCAGTATTAGGCATCACACGATAAGCATAAAACATCTGTTCAGAAGCACATTTATTCTTATCAATGAGACCTTAAAAAAAAAATTCTCTTAGCAGATACTTTGCAAGTGGTAGGTGATGCCCTCACCTATATAATCAACCATCCTTCCTAAAAGCCTTCCACTCCAGATTTCCTGACACTGTACCTTCCTGACTGTTGTCGCACATCTCTGAGAGCCACTGCTTATCCCTTTTCCTTTGTCCTAATTGCCAGTATTCCCCAAAGGGTTGTTGTTCTTCCTTTCCCTTGTCTTCCAAAAACAAAAATCCAAACTCACTGCCATCGTGTCAGATCTGACTCATAGCGACCCCTCCTTGGGTTTCCTAGGCAGTATCTCTACGGAAGTAGATTGCCCCATCTTCCTTCGGTGGAGTGACTGGCTGGTGAGTTTGAACCATCAGCTTTCTGATTAGCAGTCAAATGCCTCAGGTACTATGCCACCAGAGCTCCTTGTCTTAGTAAGCCTCAATTTATATTTTAATTACCATACCTTTATGTGGATAATCTCAAACCTGTATTATTTTGTTGTACACAGTCCTTACCAGCCATAAACTCCTAGTGACAGATACCAGGTTTATACTTAAAAAAAAAAAAAAAAAGCACATTACTTGGTAAGGAAAAAAAATTGATTATGGAAACAAAACCTAAATTTTTTTCTGTGAAATACTGACCTGGGTGGCTTCATTTTGCCAGACTGATGTAGACTCTTAGTTTCAAATAATAACTTAAGTGAGTAGCTGACTTAAAACACTGTGAAAGCAAAACTATGTAAGTGGACTGTGAAATCAAAGGTATGTAAGTGGTCTACTATTTTCAACATTCTGGAAGAACTCATGCTGAAGTAAAGAGACAGAAGCAGAACATTGGTCAAGTGTTAGAAGAGTGCTTACTGAGAACCCCTTATGGAAGAGGATCTTATCTTTAAAATACATTATGAATCCAGATGAGAAAGTTAGACAATATAAGCCTGCTTAGTTCTACTCCAACAGAATAACAATCAAAGGCATGAAAAGATCTTTAAATGTGAGACATACATATATATGCATGATCTGTCTGGTTTTCTGTGATCATTTTCTAGGAGCTATATATTTATGTATTTCATATGTATACATTTCAGAATTACAGAAATGATCAGAATTGTTAAAATTGAACCAGGTTCATGTTAAAATTGAAAAGTCTAGCTGATGTGTTTGCAATTTTTATTTTCTCAATTTTATTGTAATTTGTATTATTCCTGTTTCAGTTGCTACTAAACTGCTAAGCAAAAATCAGAATTAAACAAAAAAAAACCTCAGTAAGCATAAGACTTGTTTGAAATTTTTTTTTCAAAATGACCATCTTTAAGATAATATTCTGCTCTTCAAACAAATTCCTTATCTAAAAACAACACAAATGAAGTATTTGTTCCACCTAAACTAGAATTTCATATAGTGAAACTCTTAAAATAACAAACATTTTAACATCAAGAAATGTATCTCTCCTACTCACCCCCTTCCCAAACCAAGGACTTATAATGCAAAAATTCAACATCTGTGTTCATATGCAACTGATTCCCAATTGCTGGGGTAAGGGGGAAAAGAAAAATATAATGGTCAAAAAGCCTGTTTTTAGACAGTCGATCACCAACAGGGAAAAGTGGACAGCACTCATTGTTTACACTCTGCAGAAGGTTCTGTACTCCAGACAAGAGGTATCCCCTAGGTCTGTGAACACAGCAGAGGAGAGATGTGGAATAACACAGGTGCACAGAAAATCATAAGGCAAATTCACAAACAATTTGAAATAGTTCTTCCTTAAATTATAAGCTTCCTAAGATGAATTATATACTGCCAAACTTGTTAGTTGAGTAAAATGAGGCTTACAATTTGTCTATTTCATGTGCTCTGACAGAAAAGAAATTTTCTACAGCACAAAATACAAACAGATGTGACACTGTACCTCTATTTTGAAAGGTGGTCTCTGTGTCAGAATAAAACCAAGACAGATCTATAAAAGGAAGGTGGGTTTGTGTCAAAGTCAAGTATCTTCCACAAATTAAAAAGACATGATAATACAGTATATGCAATGATTCTAAATCTTTATAACTCTAGTGTCCTAAGGAGAAATAGATGTCAACAATAAAAGATTAACAGGAAAGAAGAAAGCTAATATAATAATAATAAAAACAATATGATGAGCAGATCTGAAATAAAGGGACCAAACAAAAAAAAAACGCACTGCCATCAAGTCGGATCCAACTCATAGCAACCCCTCCTTGGATTTCCAAGGAAGTATCACGACAGAAGTAGATTGCTAAGCTTCCTTCCAAGGAGTAGCTGGTGGGTTTGAACCGCCAGCTTTCAGGTTAGTAGTCAAATGCCTTAGGCACTGTGCCTGAAATGTAGCATGTGATCACAATTAATATAGATCAACAATTGATTGTGAGTGCTCTGAACATGCTTGCATAATTTTCTAATAAAAAGAAAGCTATTTGATTATGAAAGGATTAAGGATGCACGTTATACAAAGTAAAAGACTCAATTCTGATTAATACAAGACAGTGTTCCTCATCAGCAAATTGATCTACGCATGTTGATGACACTTTACCACATTAAACACCCTATAATGTTGGTTGACAGAATAAATGAGCATCATGTTTGTGTCACCTATTTTCTACACACAAGAAACTTTGTCTACAAATTAAAGACCCTTTGTCAGCATTGCAGACAATGCCATCTGTTATTCTAAAGCAGCATTCTACCTCAAGAACAGGCATTTTCTTGTGTAAATTAGTTTCTGCAGACAATGAAAATCCAGTAACTCTGAAGGTTAACAAAAGCCTCTCTTATAGCTAAAACTAGAGAATAAAAGTTGAAAAGTGTAAACACCTAATTTAATAAAACAACACAAGCATTTGTGGCATAGTAAAAAGCCTTGTACAAGCAGCCATCTAAGATGCAGCTAATGGTCTCCTAGCATCGGAAGTGAAGAAGAATGCAGCAAAACAAAAACAAAACAACAACAACAACAAAAAAAAAGCCCAGGGATTTAGAGGCAATCAGCCATAGGACATGATGGCCTTTGAGATCAGAAGAACTGGATGGTGCCAAGCTACCGATGCCAACCACTCAGGAAAGGATCCAATCTGGAGATCCTGGATAGAGTGGGAGGGAAAACGTGGAACAAAATCCAAAAACTCAATAATGCCCAGAATTACTGGTCAGATGAAATCTGATGAGACTCTCAATACTATGGTCCTGGAACATATTCTGTGCCTGAAATAAAAACTCACCCCCAGAGGCGAGCTTCTGAGCCCAATAGTTAAGATGTACATGCAAACCACTCAACTCAGGATGACATACCCACATACTCTACGGTAATATATCCCTTAGAGCAACAGACCATGGGACACCAGAGGACCAATATTCAAACTGAGGAAATGCAGGACAAACAGGAGTGCATAAGTATGAGGGGCACAGGAGGGGGTTACAGGCTAGGGAGGGGAGGAGACTGGGTTAGGGTAAGACATGGCGAATGGGGAATGAAACTAAATGTATGCATTATGTTGAATGTAAAGAAACCTCTTAAAATAAAAAATAATAATAAATAAAAAGCATTGTACATTGTAGTATGTAATATAGCACATTTTTAAATGTACTATATTAATTAAAGATATCCTCAGAGCTACTATTCCAACAGTGCCTTCCAGTGAAGGAGTGACAAGAGAAAAGGTCAATGTCCTTTAATGCAACTCCTGTGGCCTTAATAACCTCTGCAAGGAGACAGATATGTTCTTCTATATCCCACAGTGCCTCCTACATATCTCGATTACAGATCTTATCACATATTTTAACTACTTATTAATAGGTGTTTCTTCATCAATGGATTGTCAACAAGAATAGAGAATTTATTCTTCAACTGTGTATTCTCAACACCTAGAGCAATGCCTTGTTCATAACAAGCACTTACGCCCACCCCCAAAAACTTTTCTGTATATTTTGGATTAAATTGTGTACCCAAAAAATATGAGTTGGAAATCCTAACTTCCATATCTGTGGTTAAGCATTGTAAAGAAATGTGCAAAGATCTGGAATTAGAAAATCAAATGGAAAGAACACAATCAGCATTACTCAAGCTGAAATAACTGAAAAAAATAGTAATTCAAGCCTCAATTAAAATATTCAAGGATTCTACACACGAAATATTGAGTGATGCAGAAAGCATCAAAAGAGGATGGAAAGAACACACAGAGTCACTGAACCAGTAAGAATTAGTTGACATTCAGCCATTTCAGGAGGCAGCATATGATCATTACCAGTTGGTAATGAAAGAAGAAGTGCAAGTTGCACTGAAAGAATTGGCAACAAATGAGGATCCAGGAATTGACAAAATACCTATTGAGATGTTTCAACAAACAGATGCAGTGCTGGAGGTGGTCACTCACTTATGTCAAGAAATTTGAAAGATAGCTACTTGGCCTACTGACTGGAAGAGATACACATTTTTGTCCATTCCAAAGAAAGGTGATTCCACAGAATGTGGAAATTATCGCACAATATCATTAATATCACACACAAGTAAAATTTTGCTGAAGATATTTCAAAAACAGTTGCAGCAGTATATTGACAGGGAACTTCCACAAACACAAGCTGGATTTAGAAGAGGACTTGGACCAAGGTATATCACTGCTGATGTAAATGGATCTTGGCTTAAAGCAAAGGATATCGGAAAGATGTTATTTGTGTTTTATTGACTATGAAGAGGCACTCAACTATGTGGATCATAACAAATCACAGATAACATTGTGAAGAATGGGAATTCCTGAACACTTCATTGTTCTCATGAAGAACTTGTACATAAACCAAAAGGCAGTCATTTGAACAGAACAAGGGAATACTTGCATGGTTTAAAATCAGGAAGGACATACATCAGTGTTGTATCCTTTCACCATACTTATTCAATCTGTATGCTGAGCAAATAACCCAAGAAGCTGGACTATATGAAGAAGAATGTGGGATCAAAATTGGAGGAAAACTCATTAACAACCTGTGATATGCAGATGACACAATCTTGCTTGCCGAAAGTGAAGATGACTTGAAGCACTTACAGATGAAGATTAAAGGCTATAGTCTTGAGTATGAATTACAACTCTACATAAAGAAAACAAAATTCCTCATGACCGGACCAATAAGCAACATCAAAATAGATGGAGAAAAGACTACCATTGTCAAAGATTTCATTTTACTTGGATCCACAATCAACACCCATGGAAGCAGCAGTCAAGAAATCAGATATAGTGTTCCACTGGACAAATCTGCTGCAAAAGACCTCTTTAAAGTGTTGAAAAGCAAAGATGACACTTTGAAGACTATGGTGCATCTAACCCAAGTCATGGTACTTTCAACTACCTTATATGCAAGTGAAAGGTAGACAATGAATAAGGAAGACAAAAGAAGAATTGATGCCTTTGAATTGCGGTGTTGGTGAAGAATACTCAAAATACCATGGATTGCCATAAGAATGAACAAACCTGTCCTGGCAGAAGTGTTGGAATGCTCCTTGGAAGCAAGAATGCCCAGACTTCATCTCACCTATTTTGGTCATGTGGTCAGAAGAGACCAGTCACTGAAAAAGGATATAATGCTTGGTAAAGTAGAGGGTCAGAGAAAAAGGGGCACACCCTCAATGAGATGGACTGACACATGGCTGCAACAATGGGTTCAAACATAATAAGAACTGTGAGGATGGCTCAGGACCAGGCAGGATTTTGTTCTGTTTGTTGTACATAGGTTCACTATGAGTCCAAATCAATTATATGACACCTAACAACAACAACATGCCTGTGGTTATAATCCCATTAGGGAATGGATTTTCTTTATTATGTTAATGAGCCAGGATTAGTATAGGGTGTTACCTCGAGTCAATTTCTTTTGAAATATAAAAGAGATTGAACAAGCAAGCAAGAGAAACAGAAACAGGTAAGACAGGTGCCAAGACAAATAAAGATCTCCAAGGAGCCAGGAAACAAGCACAAGAGCAAGAACGACCTCAAGCCGACAGAGAAAAGGCATTGCCCTAGAGCCAGCATAATCAGTGTGCAGTCTAGCCTCCTAAACTGGGAGAAAATACATTTGTTTGTTAAAGTCACCCATCTGCGGCATTTCTGTTACAGCAGCACCAGAATAATAAGACACTGCACAAATCAGTCAAATGAATCCTCTCAAGCCCAATGGCTCTAAATATCAGAGAGGTGAATAAAACAATGGCATCCATTCTAAGCAAAGGGAAGTTAAGTCTTCCTTTAAAACAGATCTTAAATTCATGATTTTCCCACTCTAATCTACTACATAAAATGCAAAGCTAGTGTTTCTGGCTATAGTCAATTCATTTTCCTATTAATTCTTCTATACAACAAGGCTTGGTAAAGCAAGAAGTTATAATCGCTCCTAATACTTAGTATAATGATAATAAAAATGCTCAAATACCCTATAATTTCCTACACACATACTGAACAGTGGTAATGATTAACTGATATAATAATATCCTTCTTTGGCAGCGAGATCAGACAGACACAAACTAAGTTTCTTTAATATAGTGTTCCAGGCAACCACTACCAATTGTTAAGTGCTGATATGAGTGGAATCTCACTTGCCAATCTCGGAGCTGCTCATCAAGTGAAGGCTTAATGGAGGAGCCTGATCTCCCTCTCTAGTTGACCCTAATTCCTACTATTCCCTAACTCAGAAGTCTCTGCCAGCAATATTAGTCTCCAATGTCCCCACATGTGCCATGTTCATATTTACCTTATGTGGTAGTTAAGGTTGTGTATCAACTTGGCTGGGTCATGAGTTTAGAGTAGCATGGCAGCTGGATGTAGTTATTCCCTATGATGAGAGTATAATCACTTCCATGGTGGAATCTGCCTTCAGGGTGTGGCCTACTTCCAGTATATAAGAAGCAGCTTTGAGGAAGGTCTCGAGCTTTCTGGCACATCTGGATAAGCTGCCATGTTGTCTGTCAATCTCTGGGTTGCTCCTGGACTTGAACCAGTGGCCTGCCATGTTGTCTGCTAATCTCGGGACTGTGTCATTTCACTTGTCAATCTTGGGTTCCTCAGCCTCAGCAGCCAGCAGCTGCATGGATCAGAAAAGGCCTCCAGCTTTTGTGAACTTGGAACAAGAGGCCAAGCTGAAGACCAGGGTTGAGGGGCCTTCACCCAGCCCCTACAGCCAGCACTTTGACCTCAGACTTCTCTGGTGGCATCATGCCTAAGGCATTTGACTGTTAACCAGAAGGCTGGAGGTTCAAACCCACCAGCCACTCCTCAGAAGGAAAGTTGGGCAATCTACTTCCATAGTGATACTGCCTTGGAAACCCAAGGAGGGGTCACTATGAGTCAAATCTGACTCGATGGCAGTGAGTTTGGTTTGGTTTGGTAAACTGTAAGAGAATAAATTCCTGTTTGTTAAAGCCATCCACTTGTGGTAATTCTGTTATAGCAGCACTAGAGAACCAAGATACCTGACAAAAACAGTAACAACACCGGATATTCATTGAACACTTACTATACGCGAGGCGTTATTCTAAGAAGTTCCCATTTATAAATACATTTAACCCCAACTGGGGAATCAGTTGTTGTTGTTGTTGTTGTTGTTGTGTGCCATCGAGTTGGCCCTGACTCATAGCGACGTCTCCTTGGGTTGCCGAGGCAGTATCACTACAGAAGTAGATTGTCCAACCTTCATTCCGAGGAGTGGCTGGTGGGTTTGAACTGCCAGCCTTCTGGTTAGCAGTTAAGTGCCTTAGGCACTATGCTACCAGAGCTCGTACTGGGGAATCTAGGTGATAGGAATATAGACATTTTCTGTACCATTCCGGCAATTTTATGTTATTTTTTTTTAAAAAAAAACCTTTAATACTCAACAATTTATGTGGTAATCTACTTTGGCACCATGTAACAGATGACAAAACTGAGACACAGAAAGGTTAAGCACTTGCAGTGTAGTAAATTACTTAGTGTGGCTTTTCCACCCATAAGTCTTTGTAAACTCCGTGGTAGAATTGGCCATGAGCAACCAAGTAGCTTCTGATTGTTGGTTATCCACCTGGGGTATTTCTGTTGAGAGCAGAACAAAGTAATTTTCTGGGAAGTTCGCTCTCTCTCAGGTGCTTAGAATTCTGATGTTATGATTGGTTAGTTTGGGCACTCTGCCAGGCTCAAAAGGAGGCCTCCTAGAGGCAGAAGTCTCTCTCTGACTGCTGGCTGAGAAGGATGCACTGCTGAGAGGAACGCGCTCCTGAGAGACACGCACTCCTGAGACACACGCACTGCTGGGAAAGGGATGCAAGAGACACGCATTGCTGAGAGAGACAACAAGGGACACACACTGCTGAGAGAGAGAGACGGTGAGCTGAGAGAGATTGAATGTTTTCCCTGAACTTGAATTGCAGCCTGGTGCTTCCCTAATAAACCCCATAATCTGTGAGTTCTGTGTGGCCACTGCAGTGAATTATCAAACCCAGCAGAAAGGTGGTGAGTGCTGCGGAACGGTTGGTGTCAGGGCTGGAGGGAGGCAGCATGTCTGGCCTCACAGGAATAGGCCTTGGGCCACAGATGGTGATTCTGTCTTCCTCTTGTGCAGTTAGAGGAGGTCAGAAGATGCAGCCTCCCTGCCCCTTTAGCAGCACTAAAAGTTAGAAACAAAAGAAAAATATTAAAACTATGATTTAGTATTATCTCACATACACTAAAACATTATTATATTTCTAGTTTGTAAATTGTATTTGAAGGATGTAGGATTTAAGCCTGGAATTATACCTGTTGATATATTCATTTTAATGTGCTAATCTTTGTATTTCTCTATAACTTTCTAATTTCTAAGAAAACTCTTTCTTTCAAAGTCTTGCTGTGGAGTCACTTCTTTTATGGAGCCTTCTCTATAATTAGTCTGTTCTGTCAGTTCTCATACAGTACCAACTACCCAGTACTGAACCATACCTTCTTGTATGGCTATTTAACATTCATCTATGTGCCTACAACAATATTGCAAGCTGTGGTAGGATATCTGCTTGTATTCTGCCACAGTGACTGCCATACACATCATAAATCTATAAATACGGATCCCACAAAAATAATGCTTCCTTATTATCTGAAAGGTTTGAGTTACTCTCCTGGTAGTACTAAATGACACGCAGTGATCCCGTTACATTATTTTTTTATCTAGTCTCACTATTACCAATAGCACACACAATAAAAATTTGGTAGATTTTAATAACATTTAGACATTCACTTACAGTTACACTCCCAGGAAAAATCTTGAAGATAATTAAGAAGATCTATACAAAGGAACTCTAGTAGCGTAGTGCCGAAAGCACTTGACTGCTAACCAGAAGGCTGGTGGTTCAAACCTGGGAGTGTAACTGTAAGTGAATGTCTAAATGTTATTAAAATCTACCAACAACATACAAAGGAAATGTAATCTTTTCTACTTTTAAGGAATTTAACAATATCCACTACCAGGATTTTTTTCTCTATTAATTCCCTATTACATAACATTTACATTTTTGCAATTAGAAAAGAAAATATACTTGATCATTTCTGTCTTACAAGTTTGTATATCCACTTGAAAATATCTCCAAGATAATTTCAATTCTTTTAACTTCCTCATCCTAAAAATAAATAAATAATAAACAAAGAAACCTTTGCCGAAACTTCTAAATGTCTATTCAGTTCGTAAAGCCCAAAATTACACAGTGACCTCAGGTAAGATAAGACCCATGCTGAATAAGATGGAAAGATTACCTCATGACAGTCACATGTTACAAATTACTACTAAACGCAATGAGTTACCCCTTTTAAAAACAGTATATTACTTAATCAGTTTGTTATCTATTACAGTCTATAAATCTTACAAATAACCAATAATCTTTTATTTACATCTCTCTTCATTTGGTATCTCACTACTACTTAAATGTGATTCTAACAACTCCTCCAGTTTACCAAAATCTAACTGAAATCTATTACTATCTTTTAAAATGGCTTTCACTTGCATTAGACTGTTACCACATGCAACCTGACCAACCATTCTCTAAATATAAGCAACTGTATTCAGGTCACTGTAATAACATTTCTATACACGGTCAGGATCAACTTCTGAGTAACATTTTATTTTCCCTAACTAACGACATTCTATAAAGATCTTTGGTACATTTCATCCCCAGAGTTGCACATCATGATGGTAAGTATACTGCCTAATATTATTTGCTCATTGTATTGATGAATATTATGAGACAGAATAAAAAATCTTATGAAACTTTAAATATGGCTAAACATCTCAGTTTGTTCAGTATTAGTGCAAATATAACTAAACATTTACTAAGTGCCTACCAGGTATTGCCAGGAATGATGTCACGCACTTCACTGCATTACTCACTTATATCATACAAGAAGCATAGTTTATAACTGAATTAAATAACGTGCCTAATGCTCCTTAGAAGTGAGGATGGCGAGAGTTCAGCTCACTTACTTTGGACATGTCATTAGGAGAGATCAACTGCTTGAAAAGAACATCACTTTTGGTAAAACAGAAGGCCCAGAAAAAAAGAGGGAAGCCATCAAAGAGATGCGGTGACACAGCAGCCAAACAAAATAGTGGGCTCAAACATACCACAATCATGAAGACGGCACAAGAATGGACAAACATTTCATTCTATTACACACAATGCTGTCATAAGTCGGAGCCAACCAGACAGCAACTAGTGACAATGTGTTCACAAAGAGAAGGGCCAGGATTTAAATCTGTGTAACCTGAAAGCCCATAATACCCTTACCATAGCATGGCACCTCCGCATCTAGCAAATTTCCAGGTGGACTATTTATGGTCTACCTCCTTATCCCCTTCCAGACCTTCAGTAGTCAACCATCACAGACTATCCCAACACTACCCTCTGCATAAAATCCTTCCAGAAAGTTAATCACTCCCTCCAGTGAGCTAGCTCCATAGCCTATACTTTTATTATTGTATATATCATTTATTATAATTATTTATTTTCTCTTTCCTACTAAATTATTTGCTTCTTATGACCTCAATTCATGTTTGACTCATCTTTAAGGCTCAAGATCACAACAACTGAAAACTCTACGGAGTGCAAGCTATTCTATTATGAAATACATGGAGTCACCATGAGTCAAAATGGACTCAAGGGCAACTTGTTTGGTTTTTGTTTTTTTAGTCTGTTTGTGGTTTACCGAATGCAATGCCTGCTTAGCACAAACCAGATACACTTTGCTCTACCACATGTGTCTCTGTAACATGAATTAGCTTATGTGGAAGTAAACAGGCATCATGTCAATATAAAAGCCACATTTCTTACGTGATTTTTCCTAACATGTTAATATTTTACTGTGCCAAGCAACTGCAGATGGATGCAAAGTATACTAACAGCCCAAACAATACACTATGAACATGCTGTCCATTCAGCCCCCCTTCTTCCTCTTAGTTTAGTCCAGCCACAGCCTCGGCCTTGGAAGAATGCCTGTTGTTCAGTTCTCATCTCTGTGCATTTTGCCCTTTTGCCATGAATCAGTAAACTGAACCCTACTGAATACTCCCTTCTATTAAGTTACTTTTATATTTTTATCTTTTATTTTTTAAGGTAAAGTCCTATGTGTACTTTAGTGTTGATTGAACAGGAATTTAATAAGTCTTTTTACTTGTACTAGTATTTTTAGTAGCATTGTTAGTGCTCTGGTTATTAAGTTGTCTAAGTTTTGAGTCTCATAAATTCTTATTTTTAAATGTTCTTAATTCTGAAAAATCTAAGTTTATAAAAAATGCATATACTGCATTATGATAAAAATGCCTATATTCAAGGTATCTGATGAATTAAATTACTGAGCACCCAATAATCTCAGCCATTAAGCATTGATTCATTCAACAAATATTTACTGAATACCAAAGTCAGGACACTGTGCTAGGCATTGAAGCTACAGCAACAACGGATAAAATATGTGTGTATATGTACGCATATATGTGAGTGCATGAACACATGTGGGTGTGTGTACTTATGTGTTTGTATTCATATCCAACTAAACAACCTTGAATTATGTATTTTTAGGATTATATTCTAATCTCTACATTAGAGGTTTTCAAACTTTTAAACAGAACCATTTTTTGTTCAACAAGGGAAATCTTCAAATAGAAACAAAACATACCAGATAAAACCAAACCCTTTACCTTCAGTATACACTGTCCCTGAGACACCTGTAGGAATCCTGTGGCTTGTCAGACTATGATTTAAAAACCACTGCTCCAGCAACAACGGCCCACCCTTACATGACCCTTTACTAAATAAAAAGAGTTCTGACAAGGGTTGAGAAAATCAATTAAGCCACAAATGAGTTTCTAATGAGCAAAGCTTATTTCACTTTTCTCCCTCCTCTCTTTTCTCGATCCCCTCCAATGCAACTGTTCTAGTAGGAAAAACTCTGAGACTATTCCTCTCAGCATTTGACCCATAAGAAGGTTACGAGGGAGATGGGTTCAGAGGAAAGGAAGCAAAGAGTAAGTAAAGTCAGGCCGACTGTTATTGGAGACTTAGGGGGAAATCTTTTCACCACCTTAATAGAGAGATTTTAGATGCCATATATAAAGGTGAAGGCCTAAGGAAAAAGAGGTTTCAAAACCTACTCAACTTGAAAAATCCTTACGCTAAAACAAACACTGTCATAGATCATAAATGATCTTACCAAACTCTCTAGGGCAGGACACCAAAGAAGGGTATAAGGACAACTTTCCCTCAGATTTGGAACACATTAATGACCTACATAGATGTAGACACCACCATTACCACCACTTACCCCTACTTTCTGAAACTTAAACTTGCTCAGGGGCAGGAAAAATGGAGAAGGGAGACAAAATAATGAGTATCTCAGTTATATATCTTTGTTGTTAGATGCCATCAAGTCAGTTCCGACTCATAGGGACCCTGTGTGCAACAGAACAAAGCTCTGCCTGGTCCTGCACCATCTTCACAGTCACTCCTATGCTTGAGCCCATTATTGCAGCCACTCTATCAATCCATCTCACTGATAATCTTCCTCTTTTTCACTGACCATCACTTTACCAATCATGATTAACTTTTGCCAGAGACTGGTCCCTCCTAACAACATAACCAAACTATGAGAGCTGAAGTCTGGTCATACGCACTTCTAAAGATAATTCCGGCTAGACTTCTTCCAAGACAGATCTTATTGCTCTTCTGGTAGTCCAGGGTATATATTCTTGGCTAACACCATAATTCACAGGCATCAATTCTTCACTCTTCCTATAGTATCTTAGGCAATGAATGTTATGGGAAAAAGAAAGTGGGAAGCTAAGTTAGGAGGACAAAAGTGCACAAAAAAATGGGTAAAGTGGACTGGGATGTGCAATTTTCAACTGGGTAGTCAGGGAAGATCTCAATGAGAAAGAAGTCCTTCAAAAAGACTTGAGTAAGGAGATAAGGGAGTTAGCCATGAGGACACAAAAACCACACTGGGAAAATAGTGTTCTCAACAGAGAAATACCCAGCACAAAGGTCCTAAGGCAGAATTGCTTGGCATCTGAGGAACAGTAAGGAGTCCAGTTTGAATGGAACACAGTCAGTGACGAAGAAGGAAGGATTAGAAGGGGCAGGAAGGATAATGTGTGGGAATAAACCAAAATTAAAAACCAAACTCACTGCCATTGAGTCAGATCTGACTCACAGCAACCCCTCCTTGGTTTTTTGAGGCAGTATCACTACGGAAGTAGACTGCCCAATTCTTCCTTCCAAAGAGTGGCTGGTGGGTTTGAACCACCAACCTTCTGGTTAGTGGTCAAATGCTTTACGCACTACACTACAAGAGCTCCTATGGGAGTAAAGAAGGGCTCAAAATATAGGGGCTAATGGTCTTTGAAAAGACTTTGGCTTTTCTTCTGAGCTATTACAGGGCTATTCCACCAATTGTCTGTCAGTTTCTTCTACTGTGGTGGCCTGTTTGTTGCTGAGATGCTGGAGGCTATGCCAACGGTCTTTCCCATACCAGCCGGGTCACCCATGGAGGACAGGAGGTTTCAGCAGAGCTTCCAGGCAGGCTAGGACAGACTCAGAAGAAGGAATGGGCCATCCACTTCTCAAAGGATTGGCCAGTGAAAGCCTTAGGAATAGCACTGAATCACTGACTGTCTGATATATTACTGGAAAACTTTATGAATAGCCCCAAAACATTGTCTGATATAGATGAGACCCTCAGGTCAGAAGGCACTCAAAATATGACTGAGGAATATCTTTCATCTCAAAGTACAGTCGACCTTAATGATGTTGATGGAGTAAAGCTTTCAGGAGCTCCATCTGCTAATGTGGCACGATTCAAACTAGAAAGAAACATCTATTAATAATTGGAACAAGCAAGGTACAAAGTTTGAATCTAGGAAAATTGCAAACTGTCAAAAATGAAATGGAACGAGGCGGGGCAAGATGGCGGACTAGGCAGAAGGATTGCACAGACCCTCTTCAACAAAGAAAAGGGAAACCAATTAATACAGACACAGAAGATAATCTTGGACCCCTGAGCCTTGAAGG
>NW_006922112.1:672912-682037 GCF_000298275.1 Orycteropus afer afer | reverse complement strand
GTGTGAAATTTACCAAACATGCAATCAACGTGTATTGATTATTACTGGTGACTGGAATGCAAGTGTTGGGAACAAAGAAGAATCATTGGTAGTTGGAAAATATGGCCTTGGTGATTGAAATGACACGGGATATCACATGATTGAATTTTACAAGACCAATGACTTGTTCATTACAAGTATCTTTTTTCAACAATATAAACAGTGGCAATACACTGGACCTCACCAGATGGGATATACAGGAATCATATCAACTACATTTGTGGAAAGAGGTGATGAAGAAGCTCAATATCTTCAGCCAAAACAAGGCCACGAGCTCATTGTGAAACAGGCCATCAATTGCTCTTTAGCAAGCTGAAGTTGAAGTTGAAGACAATTAAAACTCCACGAGAAACAAAATATTACCTTGATTATATCCCACCTGAATTTAGAAACCATCTGAAGAACAGATTTGATGCACTGAACATAAATGACCAAAAAATATGAATTGTGGAATGAAATCAAGAGCATCATACATGAAGAAAGCCAAAGGGCATTAAAAAGACAGGAAAGGAAGAAAAGACCAAAATGCATCTCAGAAGAGATTATGAAACTTGCTATTGAATGAAGAGTAGCTAAAGCAAATGGAAAAATTGACAAGATTAAAGAGCTGAACAGAAAATTACAAACAGCAGCTCAAGAAGATGTCAATTACAATAATGAAATGTACAAAGACCTGGAGTTACAAAACCAAAAGGAAACAACATGCTCAGCATTTTTCAAGCTGCAAAAACTGAAAAAAAAAAATTCAAGTTCTGAGTTGTAGTACTGAAATATTGTATGGACAAAATATTGAATGACGCACAAAGCATCAAAAGAAAATGGAAGGTATACACAGAGTCACTGTATAAAAAAGAAATGGTCAATGTTCACCTATTTTAGGAGGTGGCATATGATCAAGAATCAATGGTACTGAAGGAAGAACTCAAAGCTGCACTGAGGGAACTGGCGAAAAACAAGGCTCCAGGAACTGACATAATCCATATTGAGATGTTTCAACAACCAGATGCTGTGCTGGAGGCACTTACTTGTCAGTTACCTACCCAACTGACTGGAAGACATCTACGTTTGTACCCATGCAAAGAAAGGTAATCCCACAGAATGTGGTTATTATCGAACAGTATCATTAATATCACACACACGTAAAATCTTGCTAAAGATAATTCAAAAATGATTGAAGCAGTATATTGACACAGAACTTACAGAAATGAAAGCTGGATTCAGAAGACTATGTGAAATGAGGAATATCACTGTTGATGTCAGATAGATCTTGGCTGAAAGCAAAGAATACCAGAAAAATGTTTACTTGTGTTTTATTCACTATGTAAAAGCATTCAAATGTGTGGATCATAGCAAATTATGAATAATGAGAAGAATGGAAATTCCAGAACACTTCATTGTGTTCATGAGGAACCTGTACACAGACGAGGATGCTGGTGTTCGAACAGACAAGAGGATACTGCATGGTTTAAAATCAGGATCACAGTGTGTCAGAGCTGTATCCTTTCACCATACTTATTCAATCAGTTTGAGGAACAAATAATCCAAGAAGCTGGACTATATAAAGAAGAGCGCAGCATCAGGATTGGAGAAAGAATCATTAACAACCTGTGACATGCCAATGATACAACCTTGCTTGCTGAAAGTGATGACGTGAAGCACTTACTGAAGAAGATTAAAGACTACAGTCTTGAGTATGAATTACAACTCTACATAAAGAAAACAAAAATCCTCATGACTGGAGAAATAAGCAACATCACAATAGATGGAGAAAAGGTTAATGTTGTCAAAGATTTCATTTTACTTGGATCTACAATCAACACCCATGGAAGCAACAGTCAAGAAGTCAGACACAGTATTCCACTGGGCAAATCTGCTGCAAAAGACCTCTTTAAAGTGCTGAAGAGCAAAGATGTCACTTTGAAGACTAAGGTGCACCCAACCCCAGCCAGGATATTTTCATTTGTCTCATATGCATGTGAAAGCTGGACAATGAATAAAGAAGACCGAAGAAAAATTGATGTTTTTGAGCTGTGTGTTGGCGAAGAATAGTGAAAATACCATGGGCCACTAGAAGGAACAAACGTGCCTTACAAGTGCAGCTGGAAGTGAATGCTCCTTGGAAGCGAGAATGGCGAGACTGTGTCTCACCTAGTTTGGTCATGTTTTTAAAAGGGACCATTCCCAGTTGAAGGATATCATGCTTGGTAAAGTGGAGGGTCCGTGAAAAACAAGGAGCTCTTCAAGAAGATGGATTTACACAGTGGCTGCAAGGATGGGCTGAGGTATAGCAGGGATTGTGAGGCTAGCGCAGGCCCAGGTAGTGTTTCATTCTATTGTACACAGGGTCACTATGAGTTGGAGCCAACTCAACAGCACCTAACAATAACAACACTATAGGGATATTAGCCCTCAGCTAGTAGCTGTGTCCTATTACAATCTATATTACAGATTACACAGATCTATAAAGCAGATCTCATTTATATTTTAAAAAGATTACTCTGCTAGGTAAAGAATAGACTGTATCAAATCACAGATAGATATACAAAGGGAAACCAATTAGGTGTTACTGCAATCATCCAGGTAAGAGATGATGGGTTGAAGCGGCAATTGTCTTGTATATATTTCAGCATAATTATAAAAAACAGAGATGATATGGTGGCTGAACCAGGGTAGAACCACATGTGATGATGAGAAGTGGTCAGATCGTTTGTCCCCCATTCAAGCATAACCAAGTAGACTCTATTCAGTTTATCACATTTCCAAATTCTAAAAAATATTAGTATCAATGTAACAGTAGTCTATATGGATCCTTAATTCCTTTAGTAAAACCTATATACTTCTGATATATTTAACATAAAAAAGGTGTGCTACTGAGTTTCCCACCATTTTATCATTTTCTCCCATGAAATTCATATTCCTTTATTACTTTCCTATTTATCCATTTTAAAATGGTGTGGGGACGGGAAAAGGAGAGAGGGATTTTTAAAGTCTATCTATTTATTTCAGTGAATTTTTTTTCTTCTTTTCTTCTTTTTCCCTGTATATTTCAACAGATGCTTCTTTTACAAACCAAAAACTAACATGTAAATAACCAATAAACCTTCTACATCAAGAAAACATTTGGGCACTGGCAGGACATTTTTCTCCATTTCCAAATATTACCACTAACACCCTAATAAAATTTACTATTTCTTTATACTCCTACTTGGTAATCTGTACTAGTTTCCTTTTATTTACATTTCATTATAGTCAAACTTGAAAAATATATGCTATAACAAGAGTGCTGGACATTCATGAAAGAATGGAAGTATCAGAAAAAAGGAATCCTACTTTAAAAAAAATTAATGGACTTCTTTTTTTTTTTTTTTATTTTTAATGTAGTAGCTTTCTAGAACAGTACTGGAAACTTAGTTGCAGTTTTTAGGTGGTACATTTTTTTTACTCTGAGTAAACACCAAAAAAAAAAAAAAACAATTACTGCCCTCAAGTCGGATCCGACTCACAGCGACCCCTCCTTGTGTTTCCAAGGCAGTATCTCTACAGAAGTAGATTGCCCAATCTTCCTTCCGAGGAGTGGCTGGTGGGTTTGAACTGCCAGCGTTCTGATTAGCAGTCAAATGCCTTAGGCACTATGCTACCAGAGCTCCCAAACAGTGCTAGTAAAATTGCTTGAGAGTTGAAGGTTATAAAAAAAGGAATAAAATTTAATGTACAGAACTCCATCATGCAACCATTAGAGGACTTCATAAAGGATTTTTGTCAACAAAAGCTACAAACTGTTCTCTATAACTAAAAAGAAAACTTCAGGATCCATTTTTATTTGATAACCTTTTATAATGATGCCATTAAAAGCTGAACAATGCTTTACAATTTATAGCTCTCAGACATACATTCTTACTTATTCTAGAATAAAGTATTAAATTATACAAGAACTATCTGACTCTTAATGAATCCTAAGAATGATAAAAAAAATCTTTAAAAACAAAAAATAAAAACATTCACTAGAATATAAATATCTTCACAGAAATGTTATTTTTTAATTTTTTTGTAAAACCATACACAATTAGTGAGTTAATGGCTAAGGGGGTCGGGAAGCAGAAGGTGAGAGCTCCGTTTCACTAAAAGAGACTTACCTTCTGATGTTTTCCATCGTTTCCATAAATCCTCAACAGTTATATGTTTATCTTCTTTGTGCAGATGGCTGTGCTTATTAGAAGCATCTTTATATTTCATATCTTCTCTGATAAACTATAGAAGAAAAAACACTACGTTAAATATACTTTATTTTTGTCTCCATAAATGAGGAAAAAATGAAATTTGAAATCCAGTGGATGACTACTTTCAGGTAACAATTGGTACATTTTTGTTATTTTATATTCCCATTATTCTTACATGTTTGTAAAATTTATCTAATAAAATGTCTTCTACTATTAATCATAATAACAATGACAATAGCAATAAAAGCAATTATTTAATGTTCATAATTTATTACACATTATTCTAAGTTACATAACACGTGTAGCTATATATTTACACACACACACAGAGGCAGCCATTTACCTTCATGATAGACCAAGGAAACCATTGTTGTTGTTAAGTACCATCGAGTCGTTTCGACTTGCAGCGACCACTATACACAGCAGAACGAAACACCGCCAGGTCCTGAGCCAGCCCCACGATTCTTGCTACACTTGAGCCCATTGCCACCACTGCTATGTCAATCCACCTTGTTGAGGGCCTTCCCCTCCTTTGTCAACCCTCCACCTTACCAAGCATGACATCCTTCTCCAGGGAATGGTCCCTTCTGACATGATCAAAGTATGTAAGATGAAGTCTGGCCATTCTCACTTCCAAGGAGCATTCCGGCTGCACTTCCTCCAGGACAGATTTGTTAGATGTTTCAGCAGTCCACGGTACTTTCAGCATTCTTCGCCAGCACCACATCTCTAAAGCATCAACTCTCCTTCGGTCTTCCTTATTCATTGTCTAGCTCTCACATGCATGTGAGGCGAGTGAAAATACCATGGCTTGTGTCAGGGCCCACCTTAATCCTCAAGGAGACATCTTTACTCTTCAGCAAACCATTATTTGCAGAGTAAACCATCATTATCCGCATTTTATAGATGAGAAGACCAAGCTTCCAAGAAGTTAAGTAATTTGCTCAAGGTTGAAAAACATAATGAAGCTGAGATTCATCACAGTCTGATTTTGCTTACCAGGCATAAGTGCCTCGATCTTCCACATTTTTAGAAAATACTTAGTGAAAGGTATATTTTGTTGTTTTTGTTGTTGTTGTTGTTAGGTGCCTTTGAGTCACTTCCCACTCACAGTGACCCTATGGACAGCAGAACAAAACACTGCCTGGTCCTGCACCAACCTCACAATCCTTGCCATACCTAAACCCATCGTTGTACCCACTGTGTCAATCCATCTTATCAAGGGCCTTCTATTCTTTCATTGACCATCATCTTTACTAAGCATGATAGCCTTTTCCAGGGAATGGTCTCTTCTTACAACATGACCAAAGTAGATCAGACAAAGTCTGCCCATTCTTGCTTCCAAGGAGCATTCTGGCTGCACTTCTTCCAGGACAGATTTTTTAGTTCTTTTAGCAGTACATGGTACTTTCAGTGTTCTTCGCCAGCACAACTCAAAAGCATCGACTCTTCTTCGGTCTTCTTTATTCATTGTACAGCTCTCACATGCATATGAGGCGATTGAAAATACCATGACTTGTGTCCAGGAGCTCTGGTGGCATAGCACCTAAGGCATATGACTGCTAACCAGAAGGCTGACAGTTCAAATCCACCAGCCACTCCTAGGAAAGAAGGTTGGGCAATCTACTTCCGTAGTGATACTGCCTCAGAAACCCAAAGAGGGGTTGCTATGAGTCAGTTACAACTCGACGGCATTGAGTTTTTTTGTTTTGCTTTGTTTTTGAGTGTCAGGTGTACCTTAGTCCTCAAGGAAACATCTTTGCTCTTCAGCACTTGAAAGCAGTGTTCTGAAGCAGATTTGCTCAGTGCTATAAGTCGTCTGATATCTGGACTGATGCTTTGATTGGTGTTGATTATAGAACCAATTAATATGAAGTCTTTGAAAACTTCAATCTTTTCTCCATTTATCATGATGCTGCTTATTGGTCCAGTTACGAGGATTTTTGGATTCTTTATATTAAGGTATAATCCATACTGCACACTGTAGTCTTCAATCTTCATCAGTGTTTCAAGTCAACCTCACTCTCAGCAAGCAAAGTTGTGTCGTCAGCATATTGTAGGTTAAGAGACTTCCTCCAATCCTAATGTCACCTTCTTCTTCATATGGTCCAGTTTCTCGGATTATTTCCTCAGTGTACAGATTGAATAAGTATGGTGAAAGGATACAATCCTAACACACTCCTTTCCTGATTTTAAACCACGCACTATCCCCTTGTTCTGTTCGCACAACAGCCTCCTGGTCTATGTACAGGATCCTTGTGATTACAATGAAGTGTTCTGGAATTCCCATTCTTCTCAAGGTTATCCATAATTTGTTATGATCCTCACAATCAAATGCTTTTGCATAGTCAATAAAACACAAGCAAACATCTATCTGGTATTCTTTGCTTTCAGCCAAGATCCATCTGACATCAGCAACGATATCCCTCATTCCACACTTCTTTTGAGTCCAGCTTGCATTTCTGGAAGTTCTCTGTGACTATATTGTAACTGTTTTTGAACTATCTTCAGTAAGATTTTACTTGCATGCAACATTAATGATATAGTTTGATAATTTCCACATTCTGTGGGATCACCTTTCTTTGGAATGGGACAAACACGGATCTCTTCCAGTCAGCTGGGCAGGTAGCTGTCCTCCAAATCTCTTGCACACCGAGTGAGTACCTCCAGCACAGCATCTGTTTGTTGGAGCCTTGTTTTTCACCACTTTCTTCCTTCAGTGCAACTTAACCTTCCTTCAATACCATTGGTTTTTGATCATATGCCACCTCCTGAAATGGATGAACATCAACCAATTCTTTTTGATACAGTGACTCTGTGTATTCCTTCCATCTTCTTCTATGTTTCCTGTATCAGTCAATATTTTGCCCAAACAATCTTTCAATATTACAACTCGAGGCTTAACTTTTTTCAGTTCTTTCAGCTTGAGAAATGACAAGCATGTTGCTCCCTTTTGGTTTTCTAACTCTAGGTCCTTGCACATTTCATTATAATAATTGATATTATAATAATTCATTATAATAATATTTGTATTTTCAAGCTGTTCCTTGAAATCTTCTGTTCAGCTCTTTTAGCCTGTCATTTCTTCCATTTGGTTTAGCTACTCTCTGCTCAAGAGCAAGTTTCAGAGTCTCTTCTGACATCCATTTTGGTCTTTTCTTCCTTACCTTTTTAATGACCTTTTGCTTTCTTCATGGATGATGTTCTTGATGAAATCCCACAATTCCTCTGGTTTTTGGTCTTTGGTATTCAGTGCATCAACTCTACTCTTTAGATGGTCTCTAAATTCAGGAGGGATATATTCAAGGTCAGATTTTGGCTCTCGTGAACTTCTTTTAATTGTCTTCAAGTTGAACTTGCATATGAGCAGTTGATGGTCTGTTCTACAGTCAGCTCCTGGCCTTGACCAAAGATACTGAGATTTTCCATTGCCTCTTGCCACATATGTAATCAAATCTCATTCCTATCCACTCCATCTGGAGAAGTCCATGTGTATACCTGCCATCTGTGTTGCTGAAAAAAAGGTATATGCAATGAATAAGTAGTTGGTCTTGCAAAATTCTATCATGCGATCTCCAGTGTTATTTCTATCACCAAGGCTGAATTTTCCAACTACTGGTGAGTCTTCTTTGTTTCCAAATTTTGCGTTCTAGTCACCAGTGATAATCAGCACATCTTGATTACACCTTCAGTCAATTTCAGACTGCAGAAGTTAGTACAAATCCTCGATTTCATCATCTTTGGCTTTGGTAGTTCGTGTGTAAATATGAGTAATAGGTTTAACTGGTCTTCCTTGTAGGTGCATGGATACTATCCTATCACTGACAGCACTGTATTTCATGATAGACCTTGAAACATTTTTTGTGACAATAAATGCCACACTATTCCTCTTCCAATTTGTCATTCCCATCACAGTAGATCATATATGGTTGTCTGATTCAAAATGGCCAAAACTAGTCCATTTCAGCTCACTAATGCCTAGGATGTTGATCTTTACTTGATTTTTACATGATAGATGGGCCAAGAAGCAAGTGGAGCAGATGAATCTAATATGGAGAGAAAGGAAATAAGGAAATTCAACAGAGATGCAGTGCAACGAATTCTTTAATATGGCCCTTTTTGCCTAGTCTTTCACTTTGTAATGTTTTGTAAATCCTAGCCTCTGAGCCTATGGTTATGGTCCCATTTTAGAGTGAGTGCTCCATTATGTTAATAAGGCACGGTTAGAATGGGATCTATCTTGAATCATTGCCTTACTAGAGAGTATGACTCAAGTCACTACCCTTAGTTTCTCTTAGGGTATGTGCTGCATCCAATATATATGAATGCTCTGACAAAGTTCTCTCTTGCTCTGAATCCTGCATCTAGTTTTTCATCGTGTGACCTCTGGTTCTTGGAACTTGAGTAGCAGTCTATGATCTGACCTGATTCACAAGCTTCTGCAGCCTTGTGAGCCAGCAGCCTATTGTCTGACCTGCCAGTTTGGGGTCATCAGCCCCTGCAACCAGGTAAGTGAGGAGAACCTCCAGACTGACGCCTGACCCATGGATTTCCACAACCATGAGCCACTTCCTTGGCAGTTTGTGAGTTCTGTGAGACATTACAGCAAATTACATAACCCTAAGATGGGAAGCCCAAGAGGAACCTGGTCTCCGGGAGCAAGGTAAGCACGGGCGGGCTGGTGCTTACTCACTGATCTGCACTGAACACTTTCCCTTGCTGCCCTCCCGAGAGGGACCGGGTCTCTGGGAGCAATGTAAGCACGGGCGGGCTTGTGCTTACTCACTGATCTGCACTGAACACTTTCCCTTGTTGCCCTCCCGAGAGGGACCGGGTCTGCGGGAGCAAGGTAAGCACGGGCGTAGCACA
>NW_006922112.1:666354-671822 GCF_000298275.1 Orycteropus afer afer | reverse complement strand
ATGATGGGCTCAAGTATAGCAGGGATTGTGGGGCTGGCGCGGGATCGGGCAGTATTTCGTTCTGCTGTGCGTGGGGTCGCTATGAGTCGGAAACGACTCGACGGCACTTAACAACAACAACAACAAGATGGGAAGGTGAGTAGTTGATGTTAAAGATGATAGAGTGGTACAGCAGTTTGCAGAAGTTGGACATTTGGGACATCTTTAACCTCGACCTTATGGAGACCAGCTTTGTGCTAATCCTTCTAAAATTACTCATGCAAGATGTGAGCCCAGGGAAAAAAGGAACAGCACTCAAGCTACAGAAGTTCTTGATGACTTACTTTCTAGTTTCAGTTCCTCAGGAAGCCTGGGGTACAAAATTCTTTTCCTGATTTCCATGATATAAATTTATGTTTCCACTTTTATGTTTAAATACACATTTTAAATAAGAAACATATTTTAAAACCTTAATACCCACGAGAGGCTATCTGTCATCATAGTTAAGCACTCAAGCTCTGGAGTCTGACAGAGATGCATTCAAAATCTGATTCTAAAATTTACATTAAGACATTTGTGCAAGCTATTTACCTCCCATTAGCCTCAAAGTTCTCATCTTTGAAAAGAAGGAAAATAAAACTGCCTATCACATATGGTTACAAAAAAGCTCAGAGAAATGTTGGAAAATAAAAAAAATTGAACACCTTTTACATATCAGTGTTGTTATTGCTGTTGAAGCTTAGAATGTGAGTAAATGTATTTCACCTTGATTATATGGATAAGTTTAATAAAACACTTTGGAGAATATTAGATTATTACATTTATAAAAGTAAGATTGCTCAATATGGTTAAGGTTGCTTCAGATATCCTGAAACAAAATACACAACACAGACACTGAGAGGAAAACCACAGCTCCTTCTGACAATGTTAGCAGATACTTTCCCAAAAGGACACCTGTCATCAAAATAACACAGTGTTCAAGGTCTGTTATGTGAGTCAGTTAAAGCAGATGGGTTCTTGAGAACAATTTCAGGGTCTTCCCATCTTGAAAATAATACTAAAATAGCTAAGTATAATGCCTCTGAGGAAAAAATGCACTAGCAAGGTATTACTATCTTCTCATTTTACTGATGAAAAATTAAAGTTAAGGGGGGTTTAGCAATTCACTCTCATTTCATATAGCTATTTAGAAGGTAATTCAAAACTACAAGTAAACTTTAAAGAATTATACAGTTTATAACCCATCCAACCCAACCCGTTGCCATGGTGTCAATTCCAACTCACAGTGACCCGTGAAGATTTATCCATGCTTTACTCTTTACAGAAGCAGACTACCTCATCCTTCTTCTATGGAGCAGCTGAGTTTTAACAGCCAACCCTTTGGTTAGCGGCCAAATGCTTTAAACACTGAACCATCAGTAGAAGGTAACTATGAAAATGCATTGATTCCCAATGTCTTAGAATTGACAATATACTAAAGCATGAATTTCCCATGTTTCCATCTTCCTCCTAAAATTGTTATCCCGAACAGACAGCACAGTGAAGAGCAGAGCCTTGGTTACCAGACCACGCATATATCCCAAGTCCTCTACTTATTTGTTTTACGTTGTTGTTGTTGTTGTTTGCCGTCGAGTCAGACCCGACTCATAGCGACTCCTCCTTGGGTTTCCGAGGCAGTATCACTACAGAAGTAGATTGCCCCACCTTCCTTCCGAGGAGTGGCTGGTGGATTTGAACCGCCAGCCTTCTGGTTAGCAGTCAAGTGCCGTAGCCACTATGCTACCAGAGCTCCCATTTGTTGTATAACCTTTAGTAATTTATTTTACTCTCTGTTTCAGTTTATAAAAACTCTACTTCAAAGGACTGTAAGGGTAAGTGATTTATTCCATATGAAGTATAAAGAAAAGTATTTGGCACAGAATGAACAATTATGTCAGGTATTTTAATTTTATGATAAATCATTTATTTTTAAAAATAATGAGTTAAAATTTTATGTTGATTTGTATTTGTTGAAACGACTGAAGGTAGTTTGAGGTACTACACAACAACAGTTGGTAATCACTACTTTATGAAGTAAATCTACAGACAGCAGCAACACCACATCTAGACTGAAACAAACCACACAAGTTGCTGTAATTCATGTGTCCTAAGACATTCCTTGTTTAAATAACCTTGGACTTATCATCTAAAACAGATAATGACACTGACACAAAAACATTAGAGAACAGAGGCAGTCTGGAATACATTCTCAAGAATATAAGAAAGAAAAGAAGGAAAATTAGTTAACATCTGAAAAACAACTTCTTCAGATTTCAAATTAAAACATTTAAACTCCATGGTGATAAAAATTTGGAGCTGACTTGGACAGTTACCAAAGCTGAACACAACTATAACTTTGTACTTCTCTCCCACCTCCTACCACTGTAAGTCGTAGCTCTGCTGCTACACCACAAATTCAGCCCTCAAACTCATTCCTTGAGCTGCCATCATCCAAACATCCATTAACGAAATCTCCAGTTTACGTACAATAAATCCACCAAATGACCTTCCCTTAGGGTTCCATTCTCAGAACAGTTCAGAGCTCAACAGGATTCACAGTTACTGCCAATACCACTTAAGCTGGATCATAGCCTTTTATGAGCTAGGAGAAAACTTAATCATTACTTATAACACTGTTTTAATAAATGGATCAATCAATAGACAGACAGATGAGATGATAGAGAATCAAACAACTGATTTACAAAGAAATTTGAAAGTTAAAGGCTGCCTATACCCCTGCATGACCTGTATCATGACTACTCTTCACGATTATTGTTGATTATAAGCAAAAACTCTAACAGAATTACCCATGATTTCATCAGCCTGTCAATTAAAAAAAAAAAAAAAAGCTACTGCACTGTCATTAAATAGAAAACCAAAATAAAGAGTTTAGGCAAAACAAAGGCTTAGGCAAATGACTTAACTTCAGTGTTCTTATTTGAAAATAAAGGGTAAAAACCATCAAAAACATAAAGATAAAAAAAAAAAGAGCAAGAGAATAGCCTTACAAATATGGTACAATTTATTGTTATTATTGGGGTTACAAGAAACAGGTACTATGGCAAAATCTGTTACTAGGTTTTGGCCTCAGATTCCAGAACTCCAGAAGTCACATGCTACCTGAATGCCTTTCCGATATCCATGAACTTGGGTGTGAGCAATATCCATGCAATCACATACATTAACATTATAGCCAACCAGTGTAACAACAATAATATACGAGGTGAATCATTCAGAATTAATGTTCACATATGAAAAGTCACTTTAAATATAGTAAGTATTTGAGATAAAATGAATAAAAATTTCCTTCTATGTTTTATTAACTAAAATTCAGTAAGACAGAACTTGGGATTCCACTCAGAATGAGGTTACAGGGACTAGATTTATCGTAATCCTTAAAACAACTAAGAATTAGGGGGACAAAAAATGAAACAATAGTTTTCATGACATTAAGCATCATGTAATGAAGGGCAAGATTCCTAAGAGACCAGAAACAAAGTGTGTCCTACAGTGCCTAACTTAATTCCGGAAAGAGTTTCTAATACAAGGTGCAAAAGCAGAGGGTGACAGTGTCCCCAAGTTGAAGAGACTGAACTGGGGGTCTGGGGAACCCAAGGGAGCTAGAGATCACAAGATAAAATGCTGGAGAAGAGAAAAAGCCCTGGGTTGCCTTGAGTCTTCAGCTAATTACTGATCAGTGCATACATGTGAGAAAGCTACTACAAGCCAGGGGGAAAAACCACCCAAAAGAATTGAAGGAAACAATCCCTGATGATCACACAGGCCAGGGAACAATGCCTGCTCCAATCAGACAGAGTGGAAACCCTTCCAATGCATAGGTAATCAAGGACTTACTCAGAAGGTCTTCTCCTCAGTACTGGAGAATATTAACCAGATGCTGAACTCTGCATGGATCCTTGCTTAAAAAGCTTACAAGCAAGAGCCAAAAGGATTGAATTGTTCTCAAGTAATTTAAACTTGTCCTAGAACAAAGCTAAAGAACTTTTATAGGAATACAAAGTATCCAGCATCCAAGAAAGTAAACTTCACAAAGCCTAACATACAGGAAAAGTTCTAAGCACACAGAGATGAAGGAAAATAATCCCCCCAAAAAACAAAACAAAATCCACTGTCATCAAGTTTATTCCAATTCACAGCAACTCTATAGGACAGAGTAGAACTGCCCCCATAGGGTTTCCAAGGCTGTAATCTTATGGAAGCAGACTGCTACATTTCTCCCACAGAGTAGCTGGTAGGTTTAAACAATTGACCTTTCAGTTAGCAGCAGAGTGCTTAACCATTGCGCTACCAAGGCTTGTTAGAGAAAAATACAATCCAAAATTAAGAGAAAAATTAACTGATTAAAAACCAACGCTAAAATGACACAGTGAGATATTTAGTAAGATAGTTATTACAACTACATTTTATATGTTTAAGAAGCCAGAGGAAAAGCTAAACATGTTAAGTAGAGACATGTAAGATTGTTCACTTTTTTCAAAAAAACACCCAAATTAAAAATCTAGAAAGGAAAAATACATTGAATGAGATTAGTGACAGAGCAGCTGTAACACAATAAAGAATTAAATGGAAAAAAAAGAAAATCCTCTGCCATTAAGTATATTCCAATGCATGGACAAAGTAGAAGTGTGACAGGGTTTTCAAGGCTGTAAATATTTATGGAAGCAAACTGCCTCATATGTCTCCCGTGGAGTTGCGGAGTTGCTGATGGGTTCAAACTACTGACCTTTGGTTAGCAGCCGAATATTTTAACTACTACACCACCAGAGCTCCTTGACTAAAGGATTCTCATCACTGTCCAGTTGGATCCAACTGATAGCGACCCCTCCTTGGGTTTCCGAGGCAGTATCTCTATGGAAGTAGATTGCCCAACTTTCCTTCCGAGGAGTAGCTGGTGGTTTGAACCTCCAGCCTTCTGGTTAGCAGTCAAATGCCTTAGGCACTACGCCACCAGCATGAATTAAATAAGGAATAAAAACTATCCAAAATGAACAGTGAGCTGTGAGACATCCTCAAGCAGTCCAAAACCAAAAATTCCCCACTGCTATGGAGTCGATTCCAACTCATAGTAACTGTTTCTAAGGCTGTAATCTTTACAGAATCAGACTGCCTCATCTTCCTCCCACAGAGTGGCTAGTGGGTTTGAAGCAATGATCTCTTGGTTAACACCCTAATGCTTTAACTACTAATGCTTTAACCAGAGCTCCTTCTCAAGTAGCCTAATATACATATAATTGGAATCTCTAAAAAGAGATGATATTGCATACACACACACACACACACACATATAAAATACATATTATATAAATAAATAAATACATAGATATATGTTGTTGCTGTTAAGTGCCGTCGAGTCATTTCTGACTCATAGCAACCCCATGCACAGCAGAACGAAACACTGCCCGATCCCGCGCCAGCCCCACAATCCATGC
>NW_006922112.1:649017-662626 GCF_000298275.1 Orycteropus afer afer | reverse complement strand
ATAGATATGAATAAATGGGAACGCTGGTGGCATGGTGCCTAAGGCATGTGACTGCTAACCAGAAGGCTGGCAGTTCAAAACCCACCAGCCAGATGTCCAAAAATTTTCCAAATTTGATGAAAATTATGAACTTATAGCTCCCAGAAGATCCACAAACTTCTGACTCACAGTGACCCCCATCAGGTTCCCAAGTCTGTAAATCTTTATAGAAGTAGATTGCCTCATCCTCCTCCTGTGGAGTGGCTGATGAGTTTTAACCACTACCTTCTCGTTAGCAGTCCAATGCCTTAACCACAATACCAATGCTCTAAAATTTCCAAATCTGATGAAAATTATAAACTCACAGAACCCAGAAGATCAACAAACCCCACGTCAAGAAACATGAAGAAAACTATACCAACACACATCATAATCAAAGAGCCTAAAATCAGGAATAGAGTATCTTGAAAGTAGCCAGAGAAAAAAGACACATTATATACAGAGGAACAAAAATTAAGGAGGATAGCAGATTTTTCCATTGCACATATGCAACCTAGGGGACACATAAGAAGCATATTTAAAGTATGGGAAAAACGAACAACAAAAAGCCACATAAAAAAGTATAATTTTTACCCTGTAAAATATCTTTCAAAAATGAAGGCCAAATAAAAACTTGCTCAGATACATAAAAGCTAAAAAAAAAATCCAGCACCAGAAATCATATAAGCAGAAGGAAAATAATACCAGATGGTAATCTGAATCTACACAAAGGAATAAGGATTGCCAAAAATGTGACTATGTAGGAAAGTATGTGTGATTTATCATAGGTCACTGATACCTCAACAAAGCTGTTAGGGAATAAAAACAAATATGGCCTATAAAGGAAGCGAGAAATGGCACATTCATACACTGGTGGGAGTAGAAACTAGTACAACCTTTTAGGAGGGCAATTTTGGTGATATAAATTAAAATGTTAAAGGCACATTGCATTTAACCCAGAATTTTCCATTCTCAGAATTTATCCTACAGTAATACTCCCACAACTGCATAACAAAGAGCTTTCAATGCAATAGTGTTACTAATAATGGAAACACTGAAGCTACTCAAACTATCCACAGCTAGAAGAACTGTTAGCAAAACTTATGATTCCACCACCACAAAATTAAAACTAAGGTATACTTACTTACCCTCGATAAAAAAAGAGATGCTTACACAAAATTTCCCTGATATTTAATTAAATTTTGTCAATTGACTATCACCCTTTGGATTTTTCTTTCATGTTGATTGCTGCTGTTGTTGTTATGTGCCGTCGATTCGGACCCGACTCATAGCGACCCCTCCTTGGGTTGCTGAGGCAGTATCACTATAGAAGTAGATTGCCCAACCTTCCTTCCAAGGAGTGGCTGGTGGGTTTGAACCGCCAGCATTCTGATTAGCAGTCAAGTGCGTTAGGCACTATGAAACTCTCAATGGCTATTTTATATCCAATACATTAACAAATAAAATAAAAAGAAAACAATTAGAACTTCTGATGGACACTTTCATACTTTCTCTTACCCTCCACCGTAATAGTGAGGTAATACCTGGATCAATCAAGGCACTGCTTGATTATCCAAGAACAGAAATTAAATCACAAACTCCCATATTCTGAGGGTAAAATCAGAGATAGCACCCTACCAAGATGACAGCTTCTTGCACAAACTCTGAATTCATGGTTAAGAGACAATCAAAATTTCTATATAGACAGAGACTTTCTAAATTATACCTTAGAGACATAGTTATTTTAGATAAAATAATACCAGCACGACATAAATTACATATTTAAGAATTTTTTACATTGCACAGAATTAACTGAAAGTTATTTTATCTCATAGAAATATAAAGACTATATTTCATCCGAATGGTTAAAATATGAATAACTATCACTCACTGGTTCTTTTTGATAAAGGTGCTCCAATTAGGTTGGAGAGTACGACCAGTGGAAACATATTATAGATAAGACTGTGTTATAATGAAGTTCCATGAGTCGTATCTGACTCGACAGCAGTGGTTATTAGTTTTTCTAGTATCTATCATTGAGAATAGGAGCTCTGGTAGTGTAGTGCCTATGGCACTTAACTGCTAACCAGAAGGCTGGCGGTTCAAATCCACCAGCCAGTCCTCCGAAGGAAGGTTGGACAATCTACTTCTGTACTGATACTGCCTCGGCAACCCAAGAAGGGGTCGCTATGAGTCGGGTCTGACTTGATGGCACATACCAACAACAACATCATTGAGAACAACAGTGTGTGTTATGCTTAATTTCACTGCTTAGGGAACACTTTTAAGTAAATAAAAAAAAATTTATGGTGTATTTTTATGATAGAATCATTTAGAAATATTATTTACTAAACAGTTTGAGTACTCAACCATAGCGTAGTAACAATCCAATTTTTATATAGCCAAAACTAAAAACAGGGCCACATTATGTGTATGCTTCTATAAAATTTAAAAACATACAAAGAACGTGGTGAGAGAATATGCATGAGCAGTAACATTGGTTAATGAATATGGGGTGTGGTAGGCCACCAGGAGGATGAGAGAAGGGGGCTAAGGAGACACAGGATTAAGACATTAAATTATGAGTACCTATGTAAGTTAACATTTGTTGTTAGTTGCCATGGAGTCAGTTCCAACCCATAGCAACCCTATGTACAACAAATGAAACGGCCCAGTCCTGCACCATCCTCACCATCCTTGCTTAGCTGGAGCCATCGTTGTAGCCACTGCATTAATCCATCTTGCTGAGGTTCTTCCCATTTTCCACTGATCCTCTATTTTCTCAAGCATGATATCCCTCTTCAGGGACTGGTCCAACTGGTCCCTTCTGATAAAATGATCAAAGTACAAGAGACGAAGTCTGGCCATTCTCGCTTCTAAGGAGCATACATACATATTAACATAAGTTAACAAATATAAATGCAAATTAAAAATAAAGGCTTTGAAGCAAGAAGAGGGCATCCAAGAGTGAAACACAGAGAAGCAGATCTAAAAGTGTATGGATACTATTCCGCAGGCATACTGACTAAGGGTTGTTTATTACCAGTGCCTTCAGAAAGAGAAACTAGACACTAATTTCATAACCACTGCATTGCCTTTAGTAGCTCTTGTAGGTATTTCCTAAGGTACTTTACTGCTAACCACAAGGCTGGAGGTTCAAACACACCAGCCACTCCTCGGAAGGAAGGTTGGGCAACCTACTTCTGTAGTGATACCGCCTCGGAAACCCAAGGAGGGGTCGCTATGAGCCAGGTCTGACTTGACAGCACATAACAACATATTGCCTTTAAGAAGCTTTTTTGTATTATTATTCCATTTTGGTAGTACAGTGCCTAAGGCATTTGACTGCTATCCAAAAGGTTGGCAATTCAAACCCAACAGCTGCTCTATGGAAGGATGATTGGGCAATCTACTCCTATAAAGATTTACTGCCTCGAAACCCAATGGGGGTCGCTACGAGTCAGAATCAACTTGATGACAGTGAGTTTGGTTTTATATTGTCTTTGTATTTTTTTAATATAAGTAATATAACAAAACACAGAGTTCTCAATGAAAAAAGAAATTTTAAAAATATATATTAGTACTTATAACTTTAATATTGGTCCCATTTCTTGTATTTGTTCAGTTGCCAATAAAAGAATTTTACTAGTTAACTATTTTAAAACACATATAGAACCATGAGATAAAATACAGGTTCATTTAAAAAAAAAAAAAAAAAAACCAGATTGTATCAAAGTAAATTCTGGGACTCCTAACCTTGCAGACCTTTGAAATGTGAACCAATCTTAATAATTCTGAGATAGAAATGGCTAAAGAAATTAGAACTCTGAGACTAGAAATGTACTAACTGAGTCTGGAACATCTTGTCACAGCAGAAAGCAAGGAACCTATCACAAAGGTTACTAAGGTTGAGTCAAAAGGATCTAGGTGCAAACCTAAAATAAGCTACCACAACTGATTATTATTATTAATAAAGAGGAGGTGAGATCTAGTACAATAATGGGAAGAACTTGCCTTTGCAAGGACCACAAATAGTGAGTCTACTATGACAGGAGAGAAGATAAAGTTTATGGACACAAAAGCAGGTGAGCCCCCACTAGTTCTATGACGTCTATGACGTCTGACAGGGACAGAGAAAAAAAAATCCTACCCCAATTCCAACCTCGATGATCAGTTATTAGATCACTAGAATTTTAAATATACCACGAAGTATGAGAAGTAAACTAGCAATAGAGAACTTAATGAAAATTATGAACCAATGATGTTGTCTTTTTGTTAGGTGCCGTCAAGTTGGCTCCAACTCATAGCAACCCTGTGTGCGACAGAATGAAACACTACCCGGTCCTGTGTCAGCCTCACAGTCCCTGCTATACCTGAGCCCATCATTGCAGCTACTGTGTCAATCCATCTTGTTGAGGGCCTTCCCCTTTTTCGTTGACCCTCCACTTTACCAAGCATGACATCCTTCTCCAGGGAATGGTCCCTTCTGACTACATGACCAAAGTAGGTGAAACAAAGTCTGGCCATTCTCGCTTCCAAGGAGCATTCCAGTGACACTTCCTCCAGGACTGATTTGTTCACTCTTCCGGCAGTCCATGATACTTTCAGTATCCCTCTCCGAAACAACAACTGAAAAGCATCACTCTTCAATCTTCCTTATTCATTGTCCAGCTTTCACATGCACATGAGATGACTGAAAATACAATGGCTAGGGTTAAGTGCACCTTAGTTTTCAAAGAGACTCTTTGTTCTTCAGCACTTTAAAGAGGTCTTTTGCAGCAGATTTTCCCAGTGCAATATAACATCTGATTTCTTGACTGCCGCTTCCACTGGTGTTGATTGTGGAACCAAGTAATAACAAAATTTTGACAACTTCAATCTTTTCTCCATTTATCAAGATGCTCCTTATTGGTCTAGTTGTGAGGATTTTCATTTTCTTTATGTTGAGAAGTAACCCATACTTCAGATTATAATCTTTAATCGTCAGCAGTAAGTGCCTCAAGTCATCTTCACATTCAGCAAGCAAAGTTGTGTTGTCTACATATCACAGGTTGTTAATGAGTCTTCCTCTAATCCTGATACCATGGTCTTCTTCAGATAGTCCAGCTTCCTGGATTATTTGCTTAGCACACAGACTGAATAAGCATGTTGAAAGGATACAACCCTGACACATTCCCTTCATGATTTTAAACCATGCAGTATCACCTTGCTTTGTGTGAACAATAGTCTATGTACTGGTTCCTCATGAGCATGAGTGAGTGTTCTGGAATGCCCATTCTTCTCAATGTTATCCATAATTTGTTGTGATTCACACAATCAAATGCTTTTGCATAGTCAATAAAACATAAGTACACATCTTTCTGGTATTCTTCTCTTTCAGTCAAGATCCATCTAACATCAGCAAAACAGTATCTCTTGTTCCATGTCCTCTTCTCAATCCAGCCTGCATTTCTGGAAGTTCTCTGTCAATAAACTGCTGCAACCATTTTTTAATTATTTTCAGCAAGATTTTACTTGTATATGATATTAATGATACTGTTTGATAATTTCCACATTCTGTGGGATCACCTTTCTTTGGAATGGGTACAAATATGGATCTCTTCCAGTCAGTTGGCCAGACAGCTGTCTTCCAAATCTCCTGGCATAGCCAAGTGAGTGCCTCCAGCACAGCTTCCACTTGTTGAAACATCTCAATGGGTATCCTGTCAATTTCTGGAGCCTTGTTCTTCACCAATTCCTTCAATGCAGCTTTGACTTCTTCCTTCAGTACCATTGGTTCTTGATTATATGCCACCTCCTGAAATGGATGATCATCTACCAGTTCTTTTTGGTACAATGACTCTGTCCATTCCTTCCATCTTCTTTTGATGTTTCCTGCATCATTCAACAGTTTACCAATAAAAAGTCAATAGACTCTTTCAGTATTGCAATTCGAGGCTTGAATTTTTTCTTCAGTTCTTTCAGCTTGAGAAACACCAAGCGTGCTCTTCCCTTTTGGTCTTCTAACTCCAGGTCTTTGCACATTTCATTATAATAACTGATTCTGTCTTCTCAAGCTGCTCCTTGAAATCTTCTGTTTAGCTCTATTACCTTTTCTTCCATTTGCTTTAACTACTCACCATTCAAGGGCAAGTTTCACAGTGTCTTCTGACATCCATTTTGGTCTTTTCTTCCTTTCTTATCATTTTAAATGACCTTTGCTTTCTTCATGGATGATGTTCTTTATGTCATCCCACAATTCATCTGGTTGTCCGTCACTGGTATTCAATGCACCAAATCTATTATTTAGATGGTCTCTAAATTCAGGAGGGAAATACTCAAGGTCACATTTTGGCTCTTGTGGACTTCTTTTAATTGTCTTCAGCTTCAACTTGAACTTGCGTATGAGCAGTTGATAGTCTGTTCCACAGTCAGTTCCTGGCCTTGTTTTGGCTGAAGATATTGAGCTTCTTGATCACCTCTTTCCACAGATACAGTCAATTTGATTCCTGGGTACTCCATCTGGTAAAGTCCACATGTACTGCTGCCATTTATGTTGCTGAAAAAAGGTATTTGCAATGAGTAAGTCATTAGTCCTGAACAATTTTATCATGCAATCTCTGGCGTCATTTCAATCACTAAGGCCATATTTTCCAACTACAGGTGATTCTTCTTTGTTTCCAACTTTTGCATTCCAATCACCAGTAATAGTCAACTTTTTTTTTTTTTTTTTTAACAATCAACCACATCTTGATTGCATGTCTGGTCAACTTCAGACTGCAGAAATTGATAAAACTCTTCAATTTCCTCATCTCTGCCTTTGGTGTTTGAAGCATAAATTTGAGTAACAGTAGCACTAACTGGTCTTCCTTATTACACATATGGATATTATCTATCACTGAAAGCATCATACTTCAGGATAGACCTTGACACATTCTTTGTGACGATGAATGCCACGCCATTCCTCTTCAGAGTATCATCCCTATCATAATAGATCATATGATTGTCTTATTCAAAATGGCCAAAAGCTGTCCATTTCAGCTCACTAATGCCTAGGATATTGATCTTTATGCATTCCATTTCATTTTTGACAACTTCCAATTTTCCTAGATTCAGACTTCATACACTCTGTATTCCAATTACTAACAATGTTTGCGGCTGTTTCTTCCCATTTTGAGTCATGCCATATTATCAGCAAATGGAGGCCTCGAAAGTTTTACTCCATCCATATCAAGGTCGACTCTACTCTGAGGAGGCAGCTCTTTCCAGTAGTATCTTGAGTGCCTTCCAACCTGAGGGCCACATCTTCCAGCCCTGTATCAGACAATGTTTCAGGGTTATTCATAAAGTTCTCTAGTAATATATCAGACAGTGTTTCACTGCTACTCATAAGGTTTTCACTGGCCAATTCTTTGAGAAGTGGATGGCCCTTTCCTTCTTCCAAGCGTGTCTTAGTCTGGAAGCTCTACTGAAACCTGTCTACCATGAGTGACTCTGCTGGTACCTGAAATAACAGTGGCATAGTGCCCAGCCTCACAGCAATATAAAAGCTACCACAGTACAACAAACTGACAGAAAGTGGTGGACAAACCCATAACACTTAACATATTTTATAAAGGTACTCCGGTGGTGTAGTGGATTGGTTATTTGGCTGCTAACCAGAAGGTCAGTGGTTCAAACCCACCAGCTAGCTGCTCCACTGAAGTAAAATGGAGCAATCTACTTTTTTTTTTTTAATTCTCATATATATTTGTCTTGTCTTCTATTAAAAAAAAAAAAAAAATGACAGTTTCAAATTTGAATATCAAAACAGTCCAAAGTTCAGTTGCAGTAGAAGATACATGGATGAATACTTTTGTCACCATTTATCAAACTGTGTACCTAAAATCTTTGTGTTGGATTACATGTAAATTATATCTAAAAAATTTAAACCACCCAAAATCTGAAGAAATTCATTATGTTACAGGTGCAAAATTTCATTCATTAAAAAAAAACACTTATTTTAAATGTATTACTGAACTCTGAAAGTCTTTAAAAAGGCCAACCATTAGGAGATTCCATTAACTCATTATATAATTTAATTTTGAAATGTCTTTTATTATTTATTGTTTTATCTGGAGAGAAAAGAGAGTAGAAGAGTTTTAAAATACTAGTAAGATTCAATGTACTACCTGTAACCTATTTCTTTGAATATGAAAAGCCTATATTGATATGCCAATGGAAGCAGCAGTCAGGACACTGACATGTAGCATTGGGAAGGTCAACCGTGAAGAAACTGTTTCAAGTGCTGAGGAGCAAGGATGACTCCTTGAGGACTAAAGTGTGCCTGACACAAGCCATGATATTTCCAATCGCCTCGTATGTATGTGAGAGCTGGACAATGAATAAGAAGATTGAAGAAGAAATGATGCTTCTGGTGCTGGCGAAGAATGCTGAAGGTACCATGAACTGCTAAAAGAACTAATAGATCTGTCCTGGAGGAAGTGCACCCGAAATGCTCCTTGGAAGCGAGAAGGGCCAGACTTCGTCTCACCTATTTTGGTCATGTTGTCAGAAGGGACCACTCTCTGGAGAAGGATGTCATGCTTGGTAGGGTGGAGAGTCGACAAAAGGGGGAGGCCTTCAACGAGATGGATTGACACGGTGCCTGAGATGATGGGCTCAAGTATAGCAGGGATCATGGAGCTGGCGCAGGATCGGGCAGTGTTTCGTTCTACTGTGCGTGGGGTCGCTATGAGTCAGAAACGACTCGACGGCACCTAACAACAACAACATATTGACATTCAGTGAATGTTGGCTTCTTGGTCCTCCTACAGAAAGAGTTGCACTGCATTTCCCTTAGTCATCACACATGTGTTATGTAACTGATGTGGAACAAGCAGAATCCAAACGGTTGACTGGATAAAGAAAATAAAATGGAAACAAAGGTCAAGCTAAACCAACAAATACCATAACGGAAAACAAAGAGCAACAGTAATTACAGGATCCAGGGATTACTTCAGCTTGGAAGAAGAATGATACAAGAAAAACAAGGAAAGCTACACATGAGGAAGATTCCATTTATAATAAATCTTAAAATTAAAACACAGATATATCAGTTACCTAGTGCTGCTATAACACAAATACCATAAATACCATCACAGCTTTAAAGAACAGAAACGTATTTTCTCCCGGTTTTGGAGGCTGAAGTTTTCTCCCGGTTCTGGAGGCTGAAAGTCCAAATCAGGGTCCCAGTTATATCAGTTCCTTATCATTCCTGGGTGTTACTTGGTTCTTTAGTGTTCCTTGGCCTGTAGACCATCCTGACATGGCTTCTGTCTTCCCCCAGGTATGTAAATATGTCTATTGTGGTGTTTTTACAACTCATAAATGATTAGGTTCAGGACCTACTCTACAATAGTATGGCCTCATTAGCAAAAAAAAAAAAAAAAAAAAACCTATTTCCAAGAGGATCACATCTACAGGTACAAGAGCCAGGTATTAAACACCTGGGGGTTGGGGTTACAATTGAATACATAACAATGGATATAATTTGAATGTAACAAGGGATATAATCTGACATACAAAATGAAAAAGGAAGAGCCTGAGAGAAATTCTGAGTGCAACATCTCTGCAGGCATGACAACACAGGATATCAAAAGTTCACTGTTGCTGGAATAAAGAATAAATGAAAAAGTTGTAAAGCGAACAATAATGGCTATAAAGGTGGCTAAGGACCAGAGGACAAAAATCTGAATGTCAAACTAAGGAATTCACGCTATATTTAGTAGACTATGGCAGCAGTTCTCAATGTGAGGTCATTGGACCAGTACTAACACCACCTAGAAATCTGTTGTTGTTGTTATGTGCTGTCGAGTCGGACCCAACTCACAGCGACCCCTCCTTGGGTTTCCGAGGCAGTATCACTACGGAAGTAGATTACCCCATCTTCCTTCTGAGGAGTGGCTGGTGGGTTTAAACCTCCAGCCTTCTGGTTAGAAGTCAGATGCCTTAGGCACTACACCACCAGAGCTCCCAATATAGTGACAGGTGTAATAATAACAACAGGCTGAAAAAAAAGGGGATAGTTTTTAAGCATGAGACTCTCCAAAAATGAAAACCATGAGAGGAAGCATTGCATTTTGTTAGCATCCAGTACAATGTGTTGGAGATCCTACTAGCCAAGATTAGGACAGAAGTTCTGAGTCCAGAACTTAAAATACACAGAGGTTACAAATTAAGCGCTGAACATGAATAACACTTCCTAGGAAGTGAAAGAAAGAAAAGAAAAAATCCAAAGACAAAAACCACAAGGCACACATACATTTAGATATTAAGAAGCACAAGAACACTGGAAAATCAGAGGAGAAGTCAGAAGCAGGAAAAAGGAAAACCAAGCAAGTTCTCCTCAATCCTATCTCCCACAAGCACATACTCTAAGTACCAAGTGTACTCTCGCAAATAATTCAGACAGAATTATTCACCTTTGCTTAAATTAGTACCATAGTTCCTGCTTTAGTGTTTCTTTGCTATCCTGACCTTTCATCTTTGAATGTCCTACCTATCATCTCCACCAGTATAAACCAGACCCACTTCTCAAGGACCATCTCCAGAACTCCTTCACACCAAGCTTTTCCTGCTGCTCCCAAACAGATGTACATTCTCCTCCTCTGAAACACAAGAGCAATTCCATGATTAGCCATGTATTAGCATGTATTCCTACAACATAATTTGCCTTGTATGCCATATATACATGTATGTGTGTATATATATACACACATATGTATAGAAGCTCCGGTAGCACAGTGCCTAAGGCATTTGACTGCTAACCAGAAGGCTGGCAGTTCAAACTCACCAGCCACTCCTCAGAAAGAAGACTGGGCAATCTACTTCTGTAGAGATACTGCCTCGGAAACCCAAGGAGGGGTCACTATGAGACAGATCAACTCGACAGCAGTGAGTGTGTGGGTTTGTGTATATATATGCTGTTGAATGCCGTTGTGTTGATTCCAACTCATCACACCACTATATGACACAGTAATATTGCCTCATAGGATTTTCTTGGCTATAATCTTTACAGAAGCATGGCTTCCTCCCGCAGAGCCACTGGACAGGTTTGAACTGCCAACTTCTCGGTTAGCAGCCGAGTGCTTAGCCACTGCACCACCAGGGTGATAGACAGACAGACAGAAAGACAGACACACACACACACACACACACACACACATATATACAGCATATATGCATTATTCACCCTACTAGATAGTAAGCATATAGAAGTCTATACTAGCTTCTTCACTCTGCTCCATATTTAACAGTCCAGTCCTGTTATGAACTGAATTGTGTCCTCTCAAAATATATGTGGGAATCCTAACTTCTATACATGTAGATGGAATCCTGTTTGGAAAAGGGTTTTGTTTGTGATATATGATAAGGTCATATCAGTATAGGTATGTCCTAAACCTAGTAACTTCTGTGATACATGAAGAGTAGCAAAGATACAGAAACTAGAAGGACAACAAGTCCCTGGATGACACAAACAGTTAAGTGTTCAACTATTAGCCAAAAAGGTCAGTGGTTCAAACCAACCAAGGGGCACTTCAGAAGATCAGCCTGGTGATCTGATTCCGAAAAGGTTACAGCCTTGAAAACGCTACAGAGTAGTTCTACTCTACACAAACAGGGTCGCCTTGAGTTAAATCAACTCAACAGCAGCTAACCATAACAACAAAGAAAGGATAAATGGGGGGATGCAAGAGACAATGAGAAGACCATAGAAAAAGACCAAGAACAAAAGAACACGGGGCTACAGAAGTTGAGACAAGGATCTTCCCAGAGAGCTGAAAGACAGAAAACCTCCCCTGCATCCAGTGCCCAGAATTCAGACTTCTACCCGCCGGCACTATGAGAAAATAAATTTATGTTCTTTAAAGCCACCCACTTGTAGTATTTCTGTTACAGCAATATTAATAAACTAAGACAAGTGCTATTAACAGGAACTTCAGAAATGGTCTATGTGTTTTTAAATGAATGATCAACAATACTTTAAGAAGACATTCTTAAAGGTATATTTACAGTATTGTTGTTGTTGTTATGTGCCATTGAGTCGGACCTGACTCATAGCGACCCCTCCTTGGGTTTCCAAGGCAGTATCACTACAGAAGTGGATTGCCCAACCTTCCTTCCAAGGAGTGGCTGGTGGGTTTGAACCACCAGCCTTCTGGTTAGCAGTCAAGTGCCTTAGGCGCTATGCTACTGGAGCTCCCATTTAAGGTATTATCTAGGTATATTTCCCAAGCCTTTGAAAGGGGTTAGTGAAAAGGAATTAAAGGTAAAATAAGAACTCAGCAAAAATCAACACGTAAAAATTCCTGTGTCTACCCAACTGAAAAAAATTTCAGGTACTTATGTGATGTAAAGGAGCTCTGGTAGCTTAGTGCCTAAGGCACCTGACTGCTAACCAGAAGGCTGGCAGTTCAAACCCACTGGCCACGCCTCAGAAAGAAGATGGAGCAATCTACTTCCGTAGTGATACTGCCTCGGAAACCCAAGTAGGGGTCGCTATGAGTCGGGTCCGACTGGACAGCACCTAACAACAACAACATGTGATGTAAAGGAGCTCTGGTGGCAAAGTGCCGAAGGCATCTGACTGCTAACCAGAAGGCTGGCGGTTCTAACCTACCAACTACCCCTTGGAAGGAAAATTGGGCGATGTACTTCCATAGAGATACCGACTTGGAAACCCAAGGAGGGGTCGCTATAAGCCGAATCGACTCGACAGCAGTGAGGTTTTTTGTTTTGTTTTGTTTTTTTAGCATAAAGCAAGTCATCAACACTTGGTGGTAACAATACTGGCACATGAGTAGGATCAAGCCAAGGACAACCCAGAAAGACTAGGATAGAAAACCTAAATGAAATACAGAGTTGATCGGTAGGGATAAAATAAAATTTTTGGAGTGAAGTAAGGTAGACTCTCTAGCCAAGTCAAGATAATATCAAAACATAAAGTCAGTATGACACCATACAGAACAAAACAAGGAACAAGCAGTATATGAGGTTCTGACATCAATATCCAGAGGTTTCAAACTAAAATTGATTGAGGCCACTAACAGAATATATATAAGAAAGTTCTGTCCATGCCCAGAGCTTAAAACTGAATACAAGTTTAAAAAACAAACCTGGAAACTGTGTCTAAAAATGTTATGAAAGCTGGGATAATAAGGTTCTAGTCCCAGTTTCCCTTATACACACTAAGTAACTTAATCTCTCTAAGACTTGGTTTACTCATCTATATCACCTATCTCCAAAAAAAAAAAAAAAAAATACTGAAGATAATGTGGAACAGAGAACATGCTTGTAAGCTATGGTGTTATAATAAAAATATGGTGTGTGTTGGGGGATGGGGGGAGTTATCTGAGGAAAAGGACAATTTGTCTTATAACTGCCTGTATAGTAGTACCTTACCTGTTTGTTAGTTTTGTTGTTAGATGCCTTCAAGTCAGCTCCAACTCATACTGACCTCCTACATACAAGAGATGTGGCAAGAGGCGGTGGAAAAGCTCAATATCTTCAGCCAAAACCAGGCCAGGAGCTGATTGTGGAACAGACCATCAACTGCTCATATGCAAATTCC
>NW_006922112.1:638888-647017 GCF_000298275.1 Orycteropus afer afer | reverse complement strand
GTTCTGCTGTGCATGGGGTCACTATGAGTCTGAAACAACTCGACGGCACTTGACAACAACAACAACAACATATACAAGAGAATGAAACACTGCCCAAACCTTCACCATCCTCACAATCCTTTCCACGCTTGAGCTCGTAATTGCAACTACTATGTCAATCCATCTTATTGAAGGTCATCCTCTTTTATGCTGACCCTCTACTTTACCAAACCTAATATCCTTCTCCAAGGAATAGTTCCTTCTGACAACATGGCCTAAGCAGGTGAAACTAAGTCACACCATTCTCGTTTCCAAGGAGCATTCTGGCTGCACTTCTTCCAGGACAGATCTGTTCGTTCTTCTGGCAGTCTATGCTATTTTCAGTATTCCTCGCCAACACAACTCAAAGGCATCAATTCTTCTTCGGTATTCCTTATTCCAGGTCCAGCAATCACATGACCATAAGGTGACTGAAAATACCACAGCTTGGGTCAGTTGCACCTTAATCTTCAAAATGATTCTTTGCTCTTTAACACTTTAAAAAGTTCCCTTGCAGCAAAACTGCCCACTGTAATACGTTTGATTTCTTGACTGCTGCTGGCATTCTTTTAGATTGTAGATTCAAGTAAAATAAAATCCCTGACAACTTCAAACTTTTCTCCAATTACTACAATGTCGCTTATTGATCCAGTTGTAAGGATTTTTGTTTCTTTATGTTGAGGTGTACTCCATACTGAAGACTGCAGTCTTTCATCTTTATCAGTAAATGCTGCAAATCATCTTCACTTTCAGCAAGCAAGGTTCTGTCATCTACATATTGCAGACTGTTAATGAGTCTTCCTCCAATCCTGATGCCATGTTCTTCTTCATATAGTCCAGCTTTTTGGATCGTTTGCTCAACGTACAGATTGAATAAGTATGGGGAAAGAATACATCCCTGTTCTGGTTACCTAGTACCACTCTAACAGGAATATACCACAAATGGGATGGTTTGAACAAACAGGAGTTTATTCTCTTACAGTTTGGAGGCTTTAAGTCCAAGTTCAAAGCGCCAGGCTCTAGGGACTGCGTGAAAGCCCCTCAACCTTGGGCTTCAGCTCTGCCTCCTGCTCCTGGCCCACTGGAATGGAAAGCTGTTCTTCACTCAGCTGCTGGCTGTGGAGGCTGATAAGCCCAGGTTGACAAGTAAAAAGGCCCAGTCTCGATGTTACCAAACCACACAGCAGACCATTAAAAGGCCCAGTCTCGATGTTATCAAACCACACAGCAGACCATTAATTCAAGTCCATTTAAAGTCCCAAGGTCGGCAAAGCATGGCAGGCTGCTGAACAATGGCATGGCTACAAGGAGGGTTCAAGCGTACCAAAGTATAAGCTAGAGACCATTACCCAAGGCTTCTCCTTATATACAGGAAGCCGACCACATCCCTAGGGCAGCTATACAGGTGCTCACAGTAGCTTCTACCATGGAGTTGATTACCAGTCTCATCATGGGAAATAGTACATCCAGCTGCCCAGCCACACAACCAGGCCCAGTCAAATTGACACACAAACTTAACTACCACAATCCCTGATGTGCACCCTTCCTGATTTTAAACCATGAATAATCCCTTGTTCTGTGTGAATGACAGCCTCCTGGTCTATGTACAGCTTCCTCATGAGCACAAATAACTGTTCTGGAATTCCCATTCTTCTCAATGTTATCCATGATTTGTTATGATTCAAACAGGCAAATGCCTTTGCATTGTCAATAAAACACAGGTAAACATCTTTCTGGTATTCTTTGCCTTCAGCCAAGATCCATCTGACATCAGCAGTAATATTCCTTGTTCCAAGTCTTCTTCTGAAATCAGCTTGCATTTCTGGAAATTTCCTGTCAATATACTGCTGCAACTATTTTTAAATTATTTTCAGCAAAATTTTACTTGCATGTCACATTAATGATATTCTATAATTTCCACATTCTTTTGGATCATCTTTCCTTGGAATAGGGTCATCTATAGATCATTTTCAATCAGTTGGCCAAGCAGTTGTCTTCCAAATTTCTTGGCATAAATGAGGAAGCGCCTCTGGAGCTACATCTGTTTGTTGAAACCTCAATGGGTATTCCATCAATTCTTGAAGGCCTGTATTTCACCATTTCCTTCAGCGCATCTTGGACTTCTTGATCACATGCCACCTCCTGAAATACCTGAAAAATGACCCATTGTTTTTGATACAGTGACTCTGTGTATTCCTTCCATCTTCTTTTGACACTTCCCACATCATTCAATATTTTGCTGACAAAATCCTTCAAAATCACAACTCAGGCTTGAATTTTTCTTTCATTCTTTCAGCTTTTGAGAAATGCCAAGTGTGTTCTTCCCTTTTGGTTTTCTAACTCCAGATCCGTGCACACTTCATTATTATAATTTACTTTGTCTTCTCAAGCTGCCCTTTGAAATCTTCTGTTCAGCTCTTGTGTCATTTTTTTCCTTACGGTTTAGGAGCTCTGGTAGCATAGTGCCTAAGGCACCTGACTGCTAACCAGAAGGCTGGCGATTCAAACCCATCAATCACACCTCAGAAGGAAAGTTGGGCAATTCTACTTCTGTAGTGTACTGCCTCAGGAGCTCTGGTAGCATAGTGCCTAAGGCACTTGACTGCTCACCAGAAGGCTGGCAGTTCAAACCCACCAGCCACTCCTTGGAAGGAAGGTTGGGCAATCCTACTTCCATAGTGATACTACCTCGGAAACCCAAGGAGGGGTCACTATGACTCGGGGCCGACTCGACGGCAAACAACAACACAACAACAGTGTACTGCCTCAGAAAACCAAGGAGGGGTCACTATGAATCGGGTCTGACTCAACAGCACATAACAACAACAACTCTGTTCAAGAGCCAAGTTTCAGAGTCTCTTATGACATCCATTTTTGTCTTTTCTCCCTTTCCTGTCTTTTTAATGACCTGTTCCTTTCTTTATGTATGATGTTTTTGATATCAACCCACAACTTGTCAGGTTTTCAGTATTTGAGTTCAACACATCAAATCCTCCAGTGCTCCTGTTCTTTAGATGGTCCTCTAAATTCAGGTGGTATAATCACGGTATTATTTTGGCTCTCCTGGACCTGTTTTAATTGTTTTCACCTTCAATTTGAACTTGCATATCATCAGTTGATGGTCTATTCCACAGTCAGTTCCTGGCCTTGTTCGCACTAATTGCCTCTCCATCACTTCTTTCCACAGATGTAGAAATCTGATTCCTGTGTTTTCTATCTGGTGAGGCCCAGGTGTATAGCTGCCATTTATATTGTTGAAAAAGGTATTTGCAATGAATAAGTTGTTGGTGTTGTTGATGTTGTTGTTGTTGTTAGGTGCCATCGAGTCGGCTCCAACTCACAGAGACACTATGTATGACAGAACAGAACACTGCCCTGTCCTATGCCAGCATCATAATCCTTGCTATACCTGAACCCATCACTGCAGCTCTGTGCCAATCCATCTCCTTGAGGACCTTCCCCTTTTTCGTTGACCCTCCACTTCACCAAGCATGACATCCTTCTCCAGAGAATGGTCCCTCTGACAATATGACCAAAGTTGTTGTTGTTATGTGCCATCAAGTAGGACCCGACTCATAGCGACCTCTCCTTGGGTTTCCGAGGCAGTATCACTACGGAAGTAGATAGCCCCATCTTCCTTCCCAGGAGTGGCTGGTGGGTTTGAACTCCCAGCCTTCTGGTTAGCAGTCAAGTGCCTTAGCCACTATGAATAAGAATACCAGAGCTCCCAAGTAGGTGAGACGAAATCTGGCCATTCTCACTTCCAATAAGCATTCCGGCCTCAATTCTTCAGGACAGATTTGTTAGTTCTTTTGGAAGTCCATCATACTTTCAGTTTTCTTCGCCAACACCACAACTCAAAAGCATCAACTCTTCTTCTGTCTTCCTCATTTACTGGCCAGCTTTCACACCCAAATGAGGTGAACGAAAATACCACAGATTGGGTAGGGTGCACCTTTGTCTTCAAAGAGACATCTTTAAAGAAGTCTTTTGCAGTAGATTTGCCCAGTGCAATATGTCATCTATTTCTTGACTGTTGCTTCCATTGGTGTTGACTGTGGGACCAAGTAATATAAAATCTTTGACAACTTCAATCTTTTCTCCATTTATCGTGATGCTGCTTACTGGTCCAGTTGCGAGGATTTTCATTTTATTTATGTTGAGAAGTAATCCATACTTCACATTATAGTCTTTAATCTTCATCAGTAAGTGCTTCACTCATCTTCACATTCAGCAAGCAAAGATGTGTCACCTGCGTATCGCAGGTTGTTAATGAGTCTTCCTCCAATCTTGATGCCATGATCTTCTTCAGATAGTCCAGTTTCTCAGATTATTTGCTCAGCATACAGATTGAATAAGTATGGTGAAAGAATACAGCCCTGACGCATTCCCTTCATGATTTTAAACCATGCAATATCCCCTTGTTCTGTGTGAACAACAGCCTACCGGTCTATGTACAGGTCCCTCATGAGCACAATTAAGTCTTCTGTAATTCACATTCTTCTCATTGTTATCCATAATTTGTTATGACCCATACAGTCAGATGCTTTTGCACAGTCAATGAAACACAAGTAAACATCCTTCTGGTATTCTTTGCTTTGAGCCAAGATCCGTCTGACATCAGCATCTGTATGACATCAACAATGATATCCCAATTTCCGTGTCCTCTTTTAAGTCCAGCTTGCATTTCTGGAAGTTCTCTGTCAATATACTGCTGCAACCGTTTCTAAATTATCTTCAGCAGGATTTTACTTGTGAAAGGAAAACCTTACTTACCTTCTTACTTGTGAAGTGAAAACTTTATGAGCAAGTCGTCAGTCTTGCAAAATTCTATCATGGTACCTCCGACGTCATTTTTATCACTAAGGCCATATTTTCTGGCACCAATGATTTTTCCTTTCCAACTTTGGCATTCCAATCACCAGGGATGATCAATGCATCTTGACTGCATGTTTGGTCAAGGTCAGACTGCAGAAGTTGGTAAAAACTTCAATTTCTTCATCTTTGGGTTTAGTGGTTGGTGCATAAACGTGAGTAATAGTCGTATCAACTGGTCTTCCCTGTAGGAATATTCATAATTATCCTATTCCTCACAGCACTGTATTTGAGGATAGATCTTGAAATGTTCTTTTTGACAATTAATGCAATGCCATTCCTCTTCAATTTGTCATTCACAACATAGATCATACAACTGTCTGATTCAAAATGGCCAACACCAGTCCATTTCAGCTCACTAATGCCTAGCGTATCCATCTTCATGCATTCCATTTCACTTTTGACAATTTCCAATTTTTCCAGATTTCCTACCTTAAGACCAGAAAAAATGAATCTAGAGCAAAACGATCTTCTGAAGACTACATCATTAGTGACCACAGCACAAAGTCCACAGAGAAATTCCAACAGGTCAAACACTGGATAGATGTGGAACACAAGAAACTTACTACCAGAAAAAAATAAATTATAAAAATCAATAAAAGGATTAATGAGTATTATTTGTTAATAAATGAAATATTTCAAGCTATATAATTTCTAAAGAATAAAAACACGAAAAAAAATGACTTAAGAAAAAAGAACATAAAAAATTCCTAAGTGTCTGTGAGACACAGAACTCATTTTGGCCTTTATCTTTGGTTCCTGAAAGACATAGTCTTTAAAACTTCTCAAGTAATCAAGGGTCTTTCATTACCTAAAACCTTGAGGATTTGCATAAATGAATGTTGTTGTTATGTGCCTTTCAGTCAGTCCCAACTCATAGGGATCGCTCCTCGGGTTTCCAAGGCGGTATCACTATGGAAGTAGATTACCCAACCTTCCTTCCAAGGAGTGGCTGGGGTTTGAACTGTCAGCCTTCTGGTTAGCAGTCAAGTCCTTAGAAACTACACTACCAGAGATAGGTTGGCCAAACCACAAAGAACTCCTGGTCAGCTAACTTGAGCAGGGGGGTCCTGCAGCCACAGGGGCAGTAATTCAATCCACCATATATGTTCAATGACTTAATCAACAATAACTATCCAAGGAGGCCCCAATCATGATTATGCAATGAAGCCAATAAGAAGCCTGTACATGGAAGTAGCTTTTGGGCTTCCTGGCTGTCAAGAACACCTGCATTGTGCATCCCTGGGGATAATGGACATTCTGCACTGGGCCCTTTTCCAGATCTCATCATGTGTCTTCATTTGTATCCTTTCTGATTATATAGGGAGACCTGTGGGAGCCAGAATTCAGTAGGGCTGTCTTGTTTTATAGGTATCACAAGCTTTCTGCCTTTGAAAGTGTGCAATCTTACTTTTCTATTGCTGTTCAGTAAAAATAGTTGAGTTTTCCTTCTTTGGCAGGTTTGCACATTACACAGGTTCCAATTTTTGCAGGTTTTACTGTAATAAATGAGTAGCTGTTAAGTATAAACATTCTTCATGAAGTCTGTGTTATTCCAGGGAATTATCAAACCCAGGAGGGCAGTGTGCGCTAGCAGGGTATCTATTTGGCAGTCTACAGGACTGTGTTCTTTTAACTTCCGTGCTCAGAGTAGTAGGGATCAGAGAATGAACTCAAACTCTAAAAAAAACTCACTATCATAGAGTCGGATTCGACTCACAGCGACCCCCCCTTGGGTTTCTGAGGCGGTATCACTATGGAAGTAGATTGCCCTACCTTCCTTCTGAGGAGTGGCTGGTGGGTTTGAACCGCTAGCCTTCTGGTTAGCAGTCAAATGCCTTAGGCACTACACCACCAGAGCTCCCATAAATGAACTAGCTAGTCTAAAATGGAGGGACATATATGAATTCCTGAGTCTGTGGCCAATACCCCACTGACCTAGCCCCAGGTGGCTGGGGATGTAAGAGTACCACTTGGAGTGGCTGGCAATGAGGCTGGAGAAGTGGGAAGGTGAAGACAGGAGACACTGAATTCATGCAGATCCTTTACCACACAGTTAACAACTAAGGTGGGATATGTATACCTGGCCCCTTGCTTAATACAGGTGCCACTATCATATTATTAGAAAACAAACTATATGGTATAAAAAGACTCAGGTGATGAACTAAACTGAAATAGATCCAAGCTTTACTAATAGCACAAACGTTGGTAAAATACTTAGATCAATTTAATAATAACTGTATGAGGGAGCAAAACACAGATAAAGGTAAGGAAGTAGACTATGATAAACTACACAGCCTGGGGGTTACAAAACCCTGTCTACCGGGGATAGTCCTTTTTAACACTTGCTGCTGTTGTTGTTAGGTGCTGTTGTCTCTGACTCATACCAACACTATGCACGGCAGAATGAAACACTGCCCAGTCCTGTGCCAGCCTCACGATCCTTGCTATACCTGAGTCCATCAGTGCAGCCACTGTGTCTATCCATCTCATTGAGAGCCTTCCCTTTCTTTGTTAACCTTCCACTTTACAAAGCATGATATCCTTCTCCAGGGAATGGTTCCTTCTGACAACATGACTGTGATGGTTAAGTCTGGTATCAACTTGGCTAGGCCTGGTTGAGTGGCAGGGCAGCTAGACATAGTATTCCCTAGGATGAGATGGGTAATCAACTCCATGGTGGACTCTACTGTGAGCAGCTGAGTAGCTGCTTTTGGGTATGTGGTCTGCTTCCCTTACATAAGAAACAGCTTTGGGAATGGTCTCTAGCTTATGGCATGCTTGAACCTTCAGCAGCCTGTCATTCTCTGCAGATCCTAGGATTTTCAATGGACTTGAATCAATGGCCTGCCGTGTGGTTTGGTAACACTGGGACTGTGCCATTTTATTTGTCAACCTTGGGCTTGTTAGCTTCAGCATCCAGTAGCTGCCTGAGTGAAGAGATGCCTCTAGCTTCAGTGGGCCAGGAACAAGAGGCAAAGTTGAAGCCAACGACAAGTGGCTTTCACACAGCCCCTAAAGCCTGGCACTTTGAACTCAGAATTCTAGCCTTCCAGGGAGTTCCGGCAAGATGGCGGACTAAGCAGAAAGACTGCACAGACCCTCTTCAACAAAGAAAAGGGAAATCAATTAACACAGACACAAAAGATAATCCTGGACCCCTGAGCCTTGAAGGGAAGGATATACAAGTGGACTAAACCCCAACTAGCAGAAGAATTTGGGTGAAAATACCAAAA
>NW_006922112.1:606658-634888 GCF_000298275.1 Orycteropus afer afer | reverse complement strand
ATAGAGCCTGGTGGAACCACTGAGACTATGGCCCCTAGCTGCCCTTCAGGTCTGGAATTGAACCCATACCTGTGGTTTCCAGCCAAATAGAAGACAGACATATGAGTTGAACATTTACCTGAGGTAGGGACACTCCTTGGAGAGAACAATCATTGAGAAAGAAGGGCTGCCTATGCACAGGGAGACAACTCAGGGGACAGGAGTCCATGGAGGGATGGATACTGGGAAGAGGTAACTATGGGGAGGAAGTCGGAGGGGAGCTGCTGCATTGTGGTAAACTGTGGTCAATGTCATGAGACAAAGTATATGTAAATTGCTGTATGGAAAATGAATTTGCTCCATAAATCTTTACCCAAATCACAATTTAAAAAAAAAGAATTCTAGCCTTCCAAACTGTAAGAGAATAAACTTCTGTTTGTCAAGCCATCCCATTTGTGATATATATTCTTGCCAGAGCAGCACTAGGTAACCAGAATAATGACCAAAGTAGGTGAGACAAAATCTGGCCATTTTCGCTTCCAAGGACCATTCCAATTGCACTCCCTCCGGGACAGACCTGTTAGTTCTTTTAGCAGTCCATAGTACTTTCAGCATTCTTCACCAACACCACAACTCAAAAGCATCAACTCTTCTTAGGTCTTCCTTATTCATTGACCAGCTCTCACATCCAAATGAGGTAAGTGAAAATACCATGGCTTGGGTTAGGTGCATCTTAGTCTTCAAGGAGACATCTTTCTCTTCAGCCCATGAAAGAGGTGCAGCAGATTTGCCCAACGCAATACATCACCTGATGTCTTGACTGCTGCTTCCATTGGTGTTGGTTGTAGGACTAAGTAATATAAATAAGTCCTTGACAACTTCAATCTTTTCTCCATGCATCATGAAGCTGTTTACTGGACCAATTGTGAGAATTTTTGTTTTCTTTATACTGAGGTGTAATCCATACTTCAAACTGTAGTCTTTAATCTTCATCAGTAAGCACTTAAAGTCATCCTCACTTTCAGTAAGCAAATTTGTGTCATCTGTGTATTACAGGTTATTAATGAGTCTTCCTCCAATCCTGATGCCATGTTCTTCTTCATATAATCCAGCTTCTTGGATTATTTGCTCAGCATACAAGTTGAGTAAGCATGGTGAAAGGATACAACCTTGACGCGATCCATTCTTGATTTTGAACCATGCAGTATCCCCTTGTTCTGTTCGAATGACAGCCTCTTCGTCTGTATACAGGTTCACACCTATAGTCCTGGTATAATTATTTGGAGCACCTTTTTCATTCTCAAAAGTTTCCCAGTTTGAATGATAAATTATCTAGTGGCACAATGGTTAAGCACTCTACTACTAACAGTAAGGTTAGGGGTATGAACCCATCTAGTACCTCAACCAGTTTTGAACAAAGACTTGGGGATTTGCTTCTGTAAAGTTTATAGGCAAGAAAACCCTATAAGGCAATTCTGTCATACAGGATAGCTATGAGTTGGAATTAAGACTTGACAGCAAACAAAAACCACCACCACCTGTGATAATGATGATTTAAGGCAAAGAATAATAATGTAGAGATACAATTTAATTAATGCATACATGAAATGGGAATACGTAGGTTCTGTACTGACCCAAACTCAGATATTTCAGAAGACGTGTCAGTATGTGCAGCATGCTGAATTCTCAAAACCAAAAAATTATGTAAGGCAATGCCATGCACTGTGAATCTGAAAGTGCCCAGGAAAGGAGGCAGAGGAGAGGAGCAGGACTGGCAGTACAATCAGGCTGAAGAAGAGAAGTGCAGATGCTTGGGCCTGACTAACACTCCTACTCCTCTGCCCCCTCCAGTCTGTAATATTTAATTTGAAATTCTTGTTAAGGTAAATGAAAAATTAATGGAACAGGAATGAGAAACCTTTTCTTTTTTAAAATTAAAATATATAATTTCATTATATATTCTTTAGTCACAATCACAGTCTGACTAAAGAAAGTGAAAATAATTTGGGGAGGAGGCTATTGTAGTTAAGGCTGTATGTCAATTTGGCTGGGCCATGGTTTTGAGTGGCTTGGCAGCTTTATGTAGTTATTCCTCCATGGTGGAAATCTGCTGTGAACAGGTAAGTAGTTGAAAGAGTGTTCCCTTCAGGGTGCAGCCTGCTTCCAGCATATACAGAGAAGCTTTGGGAAAGGTCTCTAGCTTTTGCCACATTTGGATCCTGTGCTTTGGCAAGTCTTCTCGTTTAATTCCTGGACTTGAACCAGTGGCCTGCTATGTTGTGGCTGATCTTGGAATTGTGCCATTTTGCTTGTCAATCTTGGGTTTGTCACCCTCAGCAGCCAGTACCTGTGTGAGTCAGAAAAAGCATTCACCTCCAGGGGGCCTGGAATCACAGGCAAAGCTGAAGCCCAGGGTCAAGGGTCCTTCACCCAGCACCTAGACTTTGTACTCTAAATTTGGACTTCTAGCCTTCTAAACTGTAAAAGAATGAATTCCTGTTTGTTAAAGCCATTCACTTGTGGTATTTCTGTTATAGCAGCACTAGATAACCAAGACAGAATTTGGTAGTGAGAGAATGGGGTGCTGCTCTGACACCTAAAATGGGGAAGCAGGAGTAGAGTACATCCTCAGACCCAAGATCCCTGCACTGAGACCATGGAAGAGAGACCAGCAGAGAGCTGGTGGCACTATAGCTGAGATACCAGCACCAGACAAAACAACAGGCTTGGCAGCTGATGGGGAGAAAAAGCTGAATGCCTTTGCAGAGAACGCTTCCTGATGGAGTTGGTTACCTGCTTCTGGTATATACGGAGAAGCTCTGGGAAAGGTCTCTAGCTTTTGGTACATTAGGATCCTGCCAAGCCTTCATCTCCAGTTCCTGGATTTGAACCAGTGTCCTACTATATTGCCTGCTGATCATGGATTGTGCCATTTTACCTGCCGATCTTGCATTCGTCAACCTCACCAGCCAGTAACTGCATGAGTCAAAAGAAGCCTTCAACTCCAGTGGTATAAGACTCTTAGTACGAGACCACTAAGTAAATGCTGAGGTGAGGCAGAACTTTCCCAGTATAAGACTGGGGAAATGTAAGACAAGGAAAAATAAAGAATGAAAAATTTCTTAACATCTGTCATTAATTTATTTAAAAATAAATGCTTATTTTTACAATTCTAGGATACAGAACCATCTAACTTTATCAAAAGCAAAGGATTCTCTTCCAAGAACACTACACAAACAACCTTGTTTTATAGTAATTGTATGTTCATGACTTCTGTGGACTATACTAAGACATATTTAAGGTGGAACTAGGAAACAGTGAAATCATAAAGGACAGAAGAGGGAGGAAACAATGTCTTCTGCAGACACAGTAGACAAATACAAACACTGTGGCTGAAATGATAAAAACTGTTACAAAGTATAGCACAAAAACAACAAATAAAAGATTTATTAAGGTACAAAGAGATAAATCATGCTTCATTTTTTCATTGATCTAATTCTGAGATAATAAAATCTGTTCTGGAGGAGTCAGCCACAGGGATCCAAGTGAGGAGAAGGAACCCAGGCCAAGCCCTGTAAGTGGCAAGGCGGGAAAGTGGGAGAAAGGAGAATATAAAGGCTAGGGGGAGCCAGACAGAGCGAGGGGTCAGCCACAGGTATCCAGGTGAGGAAAGGGTACCCAGGCCATGCCCTATAAACGGCAAGGCAGGAAAGTGGGAGAAAGGAGAATATAAATGCTAGGGGGTCTGGGACAGAGCGAGGAGTTAGCTGCAGGGATCCAGGTAAGGAGAGGGACCCAGGTTACTACATAACTTTATGAATAGTCCAGAAACACCATCTAATACAGAGGAGGAGGATGAGTCACTTAGTTTAGAAGGCTCTCAAAATAGGACTGGGAAAGAGCTGCATCATCAGAGCAAAACCAGCCTTACTCATATGGATAAGGTAAAGCTTACGAGACCTCCATTTGCTTATGTGACACCACTCAAATTAAGGAAAAACAGCTGTAAACATCCGTTAATAATTGGAACATGAAATATACAAAGTAGGAATCTAAGAGAATTGGTAGTTGTCAAAAACAAAATGGAACGCATCAAGATTGATAGCCTAGGCATTCGTAAGCTAAAATGGACTGGTTTTGGCCATTTTGAATCAGACAACCATGTGATCTACTATGCCTGGAATGACAGTTTAAAGAGGAATGGCGTGGCATTCATCATCATAAAGGGTGTTTCAAGATCTGTCCTGAAGTACAATGCTGTCAGTAATAGGATAATATCCATACACCTACAAGGAAGACCCATTAATACAACTATTATTCAAATTTATGCACCAACCACCAAAGCCAAAGATGAGGAAATTAAAAATTTTTATCAACTTCTACAGTCTGAAATTAACCGAACATGCAATCAGGATGTGTTAATTATCACTGGTAAATGGAAGCAAAAGTTGGAAACAAAGAATTATCGGTAGCTAGAAAATTTGGTCTCGGTGACAGAAATAATGCAGGAAATCACATGGTAGAATTTTGCAAAACCAACGAATTTTTCATTGCAAATACCTTTTTTCCAACAACACAAATGGCAACTGTACAAGCGGACTTCACCAGATGGAACACACAGGAGTCAGGCTGACTACATCTGTGCCAAGAGGTGGTAGGGAAAAGCTCAATATATTCAGCCAAAACAAGGTCAGGAGCTGACTATGGAACAGATAGTCAACTGCTCATTATGCAAGTTCAACTTGAAGTTCAAGATAATTAAAACAAGTCCACAAGAGACAAAATATGATCTTGAATATATCCCTCCTGAATTTAGAGACCATCTAAAGAATAGATTTGATGCATTGAACACCAATAACCGAAAACCAGAATTGTGGGAAGACATCAAGAACATCATCCATGAAGAAAGAGGTCACTAAAAAGACAAGAAAAGAAGAGAAGACCAAAATGGATGACAAAGAGACTCTGAAACTTGCCTTTGAGTGGAGAGTAGCTAAAGCAAATGGAAGAAATAACAAGATCAAAGAACTGAACAGAAGATTTCAAAGAGCAGCTCGAGCAGACAAAGCCAATTACTATAAAGAAATGTGCACGGACCTGGAGTTTGAGAACCAAAAGGGAAGAACATGCTTGGCATTTCTCAAGCTGAAAGAATTGAGGAAAAATTTAAGCAACGAGTTGAATATTGAAAGATTCTATGGGCAAAATATTGAATGATTCAGGAAACATCAAAAGAAGATGGAAGGAATACACAGAGTCACTGTACCAAAAAGAACTGGTAGACCTTCATTCATTTTAGGAGGTGGCAGATGATCATGAGCCAATGATACTGACGTTAGAACTTGCAGCTGCAATGAAGGAATTGGCGAAGAACAAGACTCCAGGAATTGATGGAATACCCACTGAGATATTTCAACAAATGGATGCCCCACTGCACACTCACTTGGTTATGCCAAGAGATTTGGAAGACAGCTACCTGGACTGGAAGAGATCCATATTTGTACCCATTCCAAAGAAAGGTGATCTCAAAGAATGTGGAAATTATTGAACAATATCATTAATATCGCACACAAGTAAGATCTTACTGAAGATAATTTAAAAACAGTTGTAGCAGTATATTGACAGAGAACTTCCAGAGGTGCAAGCTAGATTCAGAAGAGGATATGGAACAAGGGATATAATGGCTGCTGTCAGATGGATCTTGGCTCAAGGCAAAGAATACCAGAAAGATGTTTACCTGTGCTTTATTGACTATACAAAGGCATTTGATTGTGTGGATCATGACAAATTATGGGTAACATTGAGAAGAATGGGAATTCCTGAATACTTAATGGTACTCATAAGGAACCTGTACACAGACCAGGAGGCTGTCGTTCGAACAGAACAAGGGGACACTACATGGTTTAAAATCAAGACGGGAGTATGTCAGGGTTGTATCCTTTCCCCATACTTATTCAATCTATATGCTGAGCACATAATCTGAGAAGCTGAACTATATATGAAGAAAAACGTGGCATCAGGATTAGAGGAAGAATCATTAACAACCTGAGATACGCTGATGATACAACTTTGCTTGCAGAAAGTGAGGATGACTTGAGGCACTTACTGATGAATATTAAAGAATACAGTCTGCAATATGTATTATATCTCAATATAAAGAAAACAAAAATTCTCACAACTAGACCAATAAGCAGCATCATGATAAATGGAGAAAAGATTGAAGTTGTCAAAGCATTCACATTGCTTGGTTCTATAATCGATGCCAATGGAAGCAATTGTCAGGACATTAGACGACGTGTAGCACTGGGCAAGTCGGCTACAAAGGAACTCTTTCAAGTGCTGAGGAACAAGGATTTCTCCCTGAGGACTAAGGTGCACCTGACACAAGCCATGATATTTTCAATCACCTCATATGCATGTGAGAGCTGGACAATGAATAAAGAAGACCAAAGAAGAGTTGATGCTTTTGAGTTGTGGTGCTGGCGAAGAATACTGTTAAGTATCACGGACTGCTAAAGAACTAACAGGTCTGTTCTGGAGGAAGTGCAGCCAGAATGCTACTTAGAAACGAGAATGGCCAGACTTCGTCTAACCTACTTTGTTCATATTGTAAGAAGGGACCATTCCCTAGAGAAGGATGTCATGCTTGGTAAGGTGGAGGGTCAACAAAAGAGGGGAAGGCCTTCAATGAGATGGACTGACATGGTGGCTGCGACAATGGGTTCAAATATAACAAGGATCATGGAGCTGGTGCAGGGTCGGGTAGTATTTTGTTCTGCTGTGCATGGGAACACTATCAGTCAGAAATGACTCGATGGCACCTAACAACAACAAAACCTGTACTTACACTCTGTACTCATAAAAGGAAAATATAAAGAGCTTTAAGCAACTACCAGGTTTAACCTGCTGTTGTTAGGTGCCATCAAGTTGTTTCTGGCTCATAATGACCCTAAGTACAACAACAGGAAACACTAACCAATTCTAAGCATCCTCACAATTTTTGCTATGCTGGAGCCCATTGTTGCAGTCACTGTTGTCAGTCAATCTCATGAAGAGTCTTCCTCTATTTTGCTGACCCCCTATTTCACCAAACATGGTACTCTTCTCCAGGGACTGGTCTCTCCTGAAAACAAGTCCAGAGAACAGTATACACATGACGTACTACCTCTTATATGAGGCCTACTGCAATCACCCTATTTAAAATTACAGCCACTCATCATCTACCTGTCCTGATCCCCCTTTCCATGGTTATTTAGTTTCCTAGTCAGTCTGCCCTCCCTAAGCCCCACTGGAATGTTAGCTTAAAGACACAGACTTTTATGCATTTTGTTCCTGATATATTCAACCACCTATTCATATATCTGACATTTAGCAGACATTCAAATATTAGCTTAATTTTAAATGAATGAATAAAATTATAAAAGTAAATGCTTTCTCATATGGCTGAAAAAAGTCGATTCAAATTCATAGCGACCCCTCCAAGGCAGTATCACTACAGAAGTAAATTGCCCAACCTTCCTTCCGAGGAGTGGCTGGTGGGTTTGAACCACCAGCCTTCTAGTTAGCAGTCAAGTGCCTTAGGCACTACACTACCAGAGCTCCTTAAATAGAAGGTACTAAGGAGAAAAAAATAGTGTTCAACCAGCAGTTTAAAAGGTTAAGTATATTTCTGAAGTTTTTTTAAAAAAAGGTAATATTGAAACCCAAAATCAAAGCAAGAAATTAGTACTTTAAAATTTTTGGCTGAGATTTCCTTTTAAACTTGCTAAAGTTCCTAACGATGGCCAGCTGCTGTTATTGATACTGGCATCAAGTCATTTTGAACTCACAGAGACTCATGTGACAGAGAAGAACTGCTCTGTCACAGGCAGAGGTCCCTAATAGTATTATTATTTACTTCTTTAAAAAGTGAATGCTTTTTAACCCAAAATGCACAAACAGCAGAAGAGAAACTAGATGACTGAGACCTTTTAAGAATTAAATTCTTATATACATTAAAAGACTTCTCCAAAAGAGTAAAAATAGAACCTTCAAATTAGGAGACAATATTTGGCTACAAAATATCCAACAAGTGCCTTATCTCTAAAATTTATAGAAAACTTCAACAGCTCAACATCAAATAGACAATCCAATTCAAAAATGGGCAAAGGGCATCAATACACACTTCAATAAAGAAGATATACAGTTCTCCCCACAAACACATGAGGAAATACTCACTATCATTAGCAACTGGAGATGCAAATCAAAACAACAATGAGATATCAACTCATCCCAGCAATAACAGCAAAGTTCAACAAAGCAGAAAATAATGAATGCTGGCCAGGGTATGGAGATACTGGAACTCTCATATACCACTGGTGGGACTATAAAATGGAACACCCACTGTGGAAAAGAGTATGGCTTTTCCTTAAAAAACTGAAAACAAATAGCATTTGATCCAACAATTCCACTACTAGGAATATATCCTAAAGAGGTGAGTTCCAAGACACAAATAGACATATGACGGCTCATGTTCAGCGCAGCACTATTCACTATAGCAAAGAGATGGAAACAACCTAAGTGCCAATCTACAGAAGAATGGATAACCAAACTATGTACATTCACACAATGGAATACTATGCAACATTTAAAGAATAATGAAGAATCTGTGAAACACCTCATAACACGGATGAACTTGAAGGACATTATACTAAACGAAATAAGTCAACCCCAGGAGCATAAATATTGTAAGAGTCCATTATTATAAAGTCATAGGGGGTTTATGCACGAAAAGAAATTTACCTTGTTGGTTACCAGGGATGGGAGGGAAGGGGAGAGAAAATTTCTGATTAGTTGAGAGTCATGTATTCATTTGGGTAAAGGAAAAGACAATGTAATAGAAATATGTGACCAGCACGCTAACAACAGGGAAATGGAGGACATAGAAATGTGCACAAAAGATCAAGACAGCAGAAGCAACTACTATTATTACATGCACTTACACTATACCTCTGTTACAAGTGCTCAATGGTTCAATGTTGTCACTGTTGTTGTTCGGTGCTGTCATCTCTGACTCACAGCAACCCTACGCAGAGCAGAACAAAACACTGCCTGGTCCTGTGCCAGCCCCACAATCCTTGCTATACCTAAGCCCATCGTTGTAGCCCACTGTGCCAATCCATCTGATTGGGGGCCTTCCCCTTCTTCATTGACCCTTGACTTCACCAAGCAAGATATCGTTCTCCAGGGAATGGTCCCTTCTGACAACATGACCAAAGTAGGTGAGATGAAATCTGGCTATTCTCGCTTCCAAGGAATATTCAGGCTCTATATTCCAGGACAGATGTGTTAGTTCTTTTAGCAGTCCATGGTACTTGAACATTCTTCGCCAACACCATAACTCAAAGGCATTGACCCTTCTGCGGTCTTCCTTATTCATTGTTCAGCTCTCACATACATATGAAGTGACTGGAAATACCATGGCTTGTGTCAGATGCACCTCAGTCCTCAAGAAGCTATCTTTGCTCTTCGGTACCTGAGAGAGGTCTTTTGTATCAGATTTCCCCAATGCTACAATCAAACCCACCAGCCACTCCTCGGAAGGAAGATGGGGCAATCTACTTCCGTAGTGATACTGCCTCGGAAACCCAAGGCGGGGTCGCTATGAGTCGGGTCCGACTCGACAGCACATAACAACAACAACAACAATATGTCATCTGATTTCCTGACACCTGCTCCCATTGGTGTTGACTGTCGGGTCCAACTCGACAGCACATAACAACAACAAGAACAACAATATGTCATCTGATTTCCTGACACCTGCTTCCATTGGTGTTGACTGCAGAACTAAGTAATATGTAGTCCTTGACAATGTCAATCTTTTCTCCATTTATCATGATGCTGCTTATTGGTCCAGTTGTAAAGATTTTTGTTTTCTTTATATTGAGATGTAATCCATACTGCAGACTGTATTCTTCAATCTTCATCAGTAAGTGCTTCAAGTCATCCTCACTTTCAGTGAGCCAAGTTGTGTCATCAGTGTATCACAGGTTGTTATTAGTCTTCCTCCTATCCTGATGCCATGTTGTTCTTCATATAGTCCAGCTTCTCAAATTATTTATTCAGCATAAGATTGAATAAGTATGGGGAAAGGATACAATCCTGATGCACTCCCTTCTTGATTTTAAACCATGCAGAGCCCCTGTGGCTAGTCCAATGTGGCTAGGGGGTTACTGTACTGGATAACAGATCTCTAGATTCTTTTAGATACTAAGATAACACAATAACATGAAATTGTTGAATGGGAACTTGTTTGCTGTGTACACTTTCACCAAAAATACAATAAAGTATTATTTTTAAATAACATAATAGCATGCTATATTTACTTTTAAGTACTAATATGAGAACACAGAAAAAAAGATACTGTCTTCAGTTTTTAAATGATAAATTTCAGTAATTGTTGGTATCTTTCTAAGCTCTACTTCTTAAAGATAATATTTTAGTTCTAACTTTTATTACAAAATGTTCAGAATTCCACTGAAATTTAAACTTTCAATAAGCCTTCCTGAAGTGTAATTTACAAAGCTATGAATGTTTGATTCATTTGGTACAATGATCATGACAGCACTTTACTCTTGTAATCATTTACTATCTACGATTTGATGATGAGGTAAAAAAGATTAAAATAACTTGTAACTCTAACACTTATTATGCAATCAAATACATTCAAATATGCTGTCAAACATCTGCCTGCATAAGCTCACTTAATACCCGTTCTGTCCCATATATTACATGAACAACTTTAACTGTTCTTTCCACTGCAGGTATCTTTAATTGTTAAGTAAAATGTGAATTTCTGGGTTCTTTTACAGATTTAAATATTTTTGCAATATTTATAACTTCATACAAATTTGTAATTACACCTATTTACAACTAAAAACAAAAATAATTTTTATCATACGTTTTTTAAACTAAGAATCTAGCCCTTATTTTAGGCACAATATTAATCAACCTCAGTAAGTTAATTTCTAACTTCTGAAACATGGCTGCCTAAAACTACTCCAGCTTTAAAAAGTAAAAGTCTACCCTAATTTTCCCAAACATATCAAAATACTAAAAAACAAAAAAACAAACAAACAAACTCACTACCATCAACAAACATTGATCTAGAGGTGGACAGATGGGTGGACAGGCTGAACAATCAGGTATGTCTATGCAGGGAGTAGTGTGCCCAAGACCATGTACAGGGCTGGCAGACAATGTTTCTACAAGTGTATTTGTATGTTGTGTGAGAATTTCTAGGTATATAGTAGAGCTGACAAGGGACAAGTTTGCAGTCACTTCTTGGCCACAGCCAGCTTCCTGGAGGGAGGGAGTAGTTGCATCCGTGGGCTCAGAACTATGGTCACAAAGGACATCAATACTACACAAAAACACTGTTCCCCATCCTACTTTGGCAAGTAGTGACTAGGATCTTAAAAGCTTACAAGAGGCCATCTAGATGCAACAATGGGTCTCTCCTCATTCAGAACAAAGAAGAATGAAAAAAACCAAAGACACATGGAAACAATTAGTCCAAGGGAATGATACACCATGCAATCCTCAGCTTATATGACTATGAGACCAGAAGAACTAGATGGTACCTGGGACCACTGTCAACCACTCAGAGGGGGATCTATTTAGGAGATCTTGGATAGAATAGAACAATGTGGAACAAAACTCAAAAACCTTTTTTTAAAAAAAAAAAAAAGGGGGACCAGGTTTGCTGGCCTGTGAAAACCTAGCAGAACTCCTGAGACTATCACCCCTAGCTGTCCTTCGGGTCTGGAATTGAACTCACTCTTGTGGCTTTCAGCCAGAAAAAAAGACAGGCACATGAACTGAACATTTACTTTAGGTAGATACACTCCTTGGCGAGATCAATCATGGGAGGATACAAGGGCTGTGTATGCACAGGGAGACAGGTCGGGTGGGGGGGCAGGAGTGCATGGGAGGGAAGAACACAGGGAAGAGGTGGCTATGGGGAGGAAATGGGAGGAGAGCTACAACACTGTGGTAAATTGTAGTCAATGTCATGAGACACAGTGTATGTGAAATGCTGTATGGAAGATGAATTTGCTAGGTAAACTTTCACCCAAATCACAATAAAACTTGAGAGGAAAAAAAAAAACTCACTGCCATCAAGTTCATTCCGACTCATAGCGACCCCCTTTCAGTTTCTGAGGTGGTAAATCTTTATGGAAGTAGATTATCCAGTCTTCCTTCCGTGGAGTGGCTGGTGGGTTTGAATCGCCAGCCTTCTGGTTAGCAGTCAAATGCCTTAAGCACTACACCACAAGAGCTCCTTCCTTTAAAATACTGAAACTCTCAAAATCAATCATATGTTCCTTCAACTTTACCTCTATATCCACCAAAAATAAATTATGTCTCTTAACATAAAATAATTTGAGACAATGATTAGGTCCTAGTAACTAGTATCAAAACCAAAGAAAAAGAGCACCATCAACTTATAACTAACAATGAACTTTAATGTTACTCCTTTCAGCACAGTACTTGAAACATTTACTGATGAAGATCAAAGAGTACAGCCTTCAGTATGGATTACACATCAACATAAAAAAAACAAAAATACTCACAATGGGATCAACAAGCAACATCATGATAAATGCAGAAAACACTGAAGTTGTCAAGGATTTCATTTGAGTTGGATCTACTACAACACCCATTGAAGCAGTAGTCCAGAAAACAAAAGACTGTTGGAATCCTGAGAGTATGGCCCTTAGACACCCTTCAAACGTGGAAATGAACCCATTCTCAGAGACCACCTTTCAGTCAAACAACAGACAGGCCTACAGGGTGAACAATAACACCCTCGAGAAACATGCCCCTCTGAACAATCAACCAAGTAAGACCAAAGGTCAGCATTTGCCCAAAATCAAAGGTTAAGAAGCCAGGAACAGGCAGGAAAGATGAGCAGAAATTAACAGAAGGAAGTAGGAAGAGTGCTATTACATTGAGGGGGTTGCAACTAATGACACAAAATGTGTATAAATTGTTGAATGAGAAACTGATTTGCTCTGTAAACATTCAATGAAAATACACACAATGAAAGCAATCAAGCCATGTATTGCATTGGGCAAATCTACTGCAAAAGACTTCTTTTAGAATATTAAAAAAGCAAAGATATTACTTTGAGGACTAAGGTTTGCCTCACCCAAGATGTGGTAGTTCAGTTTGTATATCAAATTGGTTGGGCCTGCTTGAGTGGCTGGGCAGCTGGTGGTAGTTACTCCCCATGATGAGACTGGCAATCAACTCCATGGTGGGATCTGCCACAAGCAGCTGAATAGCTGCCTTTGGGATGTGGTCTGCTTCCCATATAAAAGGAGAAGCCTTGGGGATAGTCTCTAGCTTATGGCACCTTGAACCCTGCATGTAGCCGTGTTAAATTTATGATTTATAAATTTTTACAGCAGCCTACCATGCTCTATTGACCATGGAACTTACAATAGACTTGAATTAATGGCCTGCCATGTGGTTTGGTAATATCAGGACTGTGTCATTTTATTTGTCAACCTTGGGCTTGTTAGCCTCAGCAGCCAGGAGCTGCCTGAGTGAAGAGATGCCTCTAACTTCAGTGGGCCAGGAGCAAGAGGCAGAACTGCAGCCTAAGGTCGAGGGTCTTTCATCTAGCCCCTAGAATCTGGTACTTTGAACTCAGATTTCTAGCCTCCCGAACTGTAAGAGAATAAACTTCCGTTTGTTTAAGCCATCCCATTCGTGGTATATTCTTGTCAGAGCGGCACTATGTAACCAGAACACAAGCCGTGGTATTTTGAACTCATTTTTTGCAGCCACTGTGTCAATCCATCCCCTTGAAGGTCTTCCCCCTTTTTTGCTGATACTGAACTTTACCAAATATGATGCCCTTCTCCAGGGACAATTAATAAGACCAAGGAAGAGTTGATGCACATGTATTACGATGTTGTCAAAGAATACAGAATACACCACAGACTGCTGGAAGAACAAACTAATCTGTCTTAGAAGAAGTACAGCCAGAATGCTCTCACAAGTGAGGATGGTAAGACTTCGTCTCTCGTACTTTGATCATGCTATCATGACTATGTTATCAGGAGGAACCAGTCCCTAGAGAAAGGTATCAAGCTTGGTGAAGCGGAGCATCAGCAAAAAAGGGGAAAATCCTGAAGCAGATGGACTGACACAGTGGCTGCAACAATGGGCTCAAAACAGCAATGATTGTGGGGATGGTGCAGGACTGGGCAGCGTTTTATTCTGCTTTACACAGGGTGGCTATGACTCAGAACCAATGGCACCTAACAACAAACACTACCACAAAGTTTAATGTTAAAAGCTGTCTCCAACTTCATTGCTTGGAAACAATTAGAAAACTACACAGGACATTCATCTGCTAAATACTATACACCTTCAGAGCTGATATGGAAATTGCTTTAAAAGAGCTAATACTATCACACTGCAAATGACTAAGAAAATGCACAACACTAATTTTAGAAAATGTCTTTAGGCTAGAGAATAATTTACATCTACAGAGAGTTCAAATATGCTAACAAGTTCTATTTTTGCCATAATTTAATATTCAAATCCTTAAATATCTCTATTGACAACCAAAATAAACTACTTAAAAATTTGGGAGAGGAATAGGAAGAACAACTCATCTCTAATAATCTAGATTATTTTCACTAAAAAGTAATCTTTCAGCTTGATTTGTGTGTGTGTGTGTATGAAGAGAAAAAGATGCAAAGAACGATGACAGTGATGTTTATAGAATGAATTATCTGTTGTTGTTCTTATGTGCCATTGAGTCGATCCCGACTCATAGCGACTCCTCCTTGGGTTTCCAAGGCAGTATCACTACGGAAGTAGGTTGTCCAACCTTCCTTCCAAGGAGTGGCTGGTGGGTTTGAACCACCAGCCTTCTAGTTAGCATTCAAGTAGTCAATATAATAAAATTGTCCTCAACAAATAACAACTTGTTTATACTGGTTTCCAGTAGTAATAAAAGTCTTGACAATTGACTTATTTTATTTCATTCACTATTCCTGATGATCAACAGAATATACTTATGTACTTCATTTTTTTTTAAATGAAAGATAAGACTATAGCACAGGGTGTGGTTCTAGGAATGAATGAAATAAATAGGTTTATTTACAACTAAAAGCCATGATTCTGGTATCACTGTCACTAAACTCAAACCAAAATGATTTATCTACAATGAGAAGAAGGAAGGTCGGGCAATCCTACGTCCATAGTGATACTGCCTTGGAAACCCAAGGAGGGGTCGCTATGAGTCAGGGCTGACTCGAGGGCACATAACAACAACAACACAATGAGAAGAGATTATCTCAGTGAACAGAACTCAATTAACGCAGAGCCATGAAATTAAGACTGAAGAATTAGTATCTGATCTAATAAGCAATTCAGTATCACTTTAAGTTTCTTAGCTAGAGGAAAGATTTTCAAAGTGATGTTCATAAGGGACTAGATGGAAACCTTAAGAGGCAGTAATCTAGGTGTATAGTAATAAATACCTAAAACAGAGCAAGTAAATAACGTAAGCAGAAGACACAGTGAGGAAGGAAGAAATAAGGAATTTATAGGGGACAGCAAACTAGCCTGTAGGCCAAATCTGGCCCTCTCTTTACTTCTGCAAATAGTTTTATTAAAAGATTTACTATACAGCCCTTTTCAGAAAATCTACCAAACCAGATTTAGAAGAACAAAAATTAATCCAAAGTAGTGCCAGAAATGCCAACTGACAAATAGGAGAGAAGGAATTTGGTTTTTGATGTACTAAATTCAAAGGAAAAGTAAGACTAAAGATGTCAGGTAGAAAGCAATGCATGGAGTCTGGAATGTGAACTTGTGGCTTGGAGATGAAGGAATTATAAATAAATTGAAAATGGTTTAGCATTTTCAAGGTAAGTTTATCATATGTTGTTGTTGTTATGTGCCGTCGAGTCGGCCCCCCGACTCATAGCGACCCCTCCTTGGGTTTCTGAGGCAGTATCACTACGGAAGTAGGATTGCCCAACCTTCCTTCCGAGGAGTGGCTGGTGGGTTTGAACCGCCAGCCTTCTGATTAGCAGTCAAGTGCTTTAGCCATTATGCTACCAGAGCTCCCTAGTTTATCATATAGCAACTCAAAAACTGATCTTAAGAGAATGTCATTGTTACACTAACAATGTAATTGGATAAATATCTGATACAGAATGTCACTGTGAGATACCATTAGTTATTAAGGTAGAAATTAACATAAAGTAGTATCATAAATTTAACAAAAAGCATTTCAACAGTGATAAATACAACAAAGAGGCTGAAGAGGCCTGAAAAATAACCCAAGGATTTGGTTAAAATGAGAACACTGCCAAGAAAAAACAAAATAATAAAATAAATTCAATGCAGAAAATAAGTGGGAAACCAGACTAAGGGAAAGATGGCAGTGCTTAAGAAATAAAGGCAGTAGGTACAGTGGGTCATTACATTAGTGGACTCCAATGAACCACAGCTGCTGCTATTGTGGACCGCTGAAAGAGAAGGCCAAAGGGACCCCTGCTGAAAACTGCAGAACTTTAACAAACTAGTAGGCATGATTAAAGTGCACATTAATCGTAATGACTAACGTGCTAGAGGCCCCTCTGCCCCCTGCTTTTGCTTTCTTTTAAGTAAACAGAATAGCCAATCTTCTTATGAACACTGAGTTCTTTGTTGTTGTTGGGTGCCATCGAGTCATCTCCGACTCACAGAGACTCTATGTACAACAGAATGAAACACTCCCCAGTCACGTGCCATCCTCACAATCCCTGCTATACCTAAGCCCATCGTTGTAGCCACTGTGTCAGTCCATCTCATTGAGGGCTTTCCCCTCTTTCGTTGACCCTCCACTTTACCAACATGATATCCTTCTCTGGGGAATGGTCCCTTCTGACAACATGACCAACGTTAGTGAGACAAAGTCTGGCCATTCTTGCTTCCAAGGAACATTCCTGCTGTACTTCCAAGATAGATTTGTTAGTTCTTCTGGTAGTCCACAGTACTTTCAGTATCCTTCGCCAAAACTACAACTCAAAAGCATCAGCTCTTCTTCTGTCTTCCTTATTCACTGTCCACCTTTCACATGCATATGAGGCGACTGAAAATACCATGGCCAAGGTTAAGTGCACCTTAGTCTTCAAAGAGACATATTTGCTCTTCGACATCTTAAAGAGGTCTTTTAAAGCAGATCTGCCCACTGCAATACGTCATCTGATTTCTTAACTGCTGCTTTCATTGGTGCTGACTGTAGAACCAAGTAATATGAAATCTCTGACAACTACAATCTTTTCTCTGTTTACTGTGAAGCTGTTTACTGGTCCAGTTGTGAAGATTTTCATTTTCTTTATGTTGAAGTTAATCCATACTGCAGACTGTAGTCTTTAATCTTCATCAGTAACTGCTTACTGAGTTCTTTAGGTTTATTACTTTCAATTATACATTTTTCTAAGCATAACTCTCTTCCAGGTCTAGTTTCAACGGAGGACCGTAGTCTACAAAGCAAGATAACCCTGAGAAGAGGAACACCAAGTCCAGAGAAACCATGGAAAAGAAGAACAAAGACATTCCTGGCAGCCCAAGAGATCTTGAACCCGCTTCCCATCTCCCTACATAATCATGCCTTTCCCTTTGCTCAGCGAGATAGACTTTTTAGAGTAATGACTCTCTCAGTCTCCCTGGGAATCAATACTCCTTAAATCTTTTCCTTTTCCACTACAACCTATTGTGGCATTTGGCCCTACTTGCAGCAGGTGGTAAGAACCTAGTTGTTCTTGCATCAATATTATGCCCTTGTATAATTCTTTCCCACTTAGGCTCTGAGCTTAGCAAAGTGATTTGCTTTGGCCAATTTGTTGTTAGCAAGCACTGGCAAGCAGAGGCTTGATAAGCACTTGCACATGGAAACTTGTCTTCTTGGAATACTACCACTTAGAAGATAGTCATCATGCTGTAACGAAGCTTGAGATAGACTCCTGAATGATGGGAGGAAGTGTAGAGAGAGACCTTCACAGATAAGAAACCATCTTAAATCTAGTACGAGAAGAGCTCTCAAATAAATGTAGTCCCATACCAAGGAGAACAGAAAAACTGCCCAGCTTAATCCAGTTGACCAAAGAACAGGAGAAATAATAAACTGTCACCATTTTAAGCCATTAAATTTGAAGTGGTTTATAAAACAGGAAGGAACTGTGGTGGTGTAGTGGTTAAGGCATTTGATTGCTAACCAAAAGGTCAGTGGTTCAAACCTACCAGTTGCTTTGCGGAAGAAAGATGAGGCAATCTGCTTCCGTAAAGATTTTCAGGCTTAGAAACCCAATGGGGGTCACTATGAGTCAGAATCAACTCGAAGGCAGTGAGTTTGGTTTGGTTTGGTTTATAAAGCAGTAGTATATAACCAATACACAGTCAGAAAAAGACATGTGTTTGAAGAAATTCAAGAACATGAGACTAAGGATTCTTATAAAATTTAGAAGACTTATATGCCTATGACAAAAAAAAAAAAAACACGCAAATAGAGAGGGTACAATTAACATATAATAAGAAAAACTAAAGATGCGGAAGATGAAGGAGTTGAGTCATATCAGAGATAATGGAAAATGTTACAACTAAAACTTAGTCATGCTAAGAATCTTAAACTATTAGGGGAAAAGATCTTCCACCTACTTCATCACTTTCATCAACTTCAATTCCACCATCTTTGTCATCATCCATTTGTTTATGTATTGTTTGAAGAGCTTCCAGACTAAATCTATCTTCTTCTGTAAAGCATGGTGGACTCAGTGACATGCAGGGATCTGAAATAGAACAAAGGGTAATTACTAACTTGCCACACCGAAACACAGGCTATAATTAGAGAATTTAAAGGAAAACAAAATCAAACTTCGGATTAAATCAAACTAAGCTCTGGTAGCATAGTGGCTAAGGCACTTGACTGCTAAGCAGAAGGCCAGCGGTTCAAACTCACCAGCCACTCCTCGGAAGGAAGATGGGACAATCTATTTCCATAGTGATACTGCCTCGGAAACCCAAGGAGGGGTCAATATGGGTCGGCTCCGACTTGACGGCACATAACAACAACAACAAAGAGGCTTTAAAATGTCTAGCAGAGTATTCTTCACATCAAGAGTAAAATGTATGAACACAATTGATGAAAAGTAAATAATCCAATCTAACTGAGGAATTACACCAGTACTAACAATTCAAGTTATCCACATTCTTCCACATCTTTACCCATCTTCTCCTTACTTAACCCATTATATTTACTAAATATTCTTCCTTAAAAAAACAAATGATCCTGACCCCCCCCCTCAGGGGGTAGAGAAGAAGGGGGAGGGGTGGTATAAAAATCACAGACTACAAGATTCTATTTTTGAATAATCCAACTGAATTAAAATGTAAATTCTAGGAAAATGCCACAAAGAATACAAGAAAAGGAAATGCAGGATATTCGCATGACCCTTAAAAATTTTTTTTTTCATTTTTCTATTGAAGAGAATCTAAAAGTACATCCTTTTGACTTTTCTATATATACATAATCTCTTAGGTTCAGCAAAGGAAAAGAAAAAAACTTAATTTTTTGTAATCTAGTTCCCCACGTTTTCCTTAATATATTTGTTAAATCTTTTCTAATGGAGAAAGTTCTAAAGGGAAGTATGAATCCTTCTCAGTTGTCAAAAACTAACAATTTAGTAAGAATGTGAGTTTTTCATGGCTCAATCAAACTGATGAAAATTACCTCTTGTTGACTCAACTAATAAAGAGCCTATACACCAAATGGAAAGTACTGCCAAAGCTTTACTTACACCTATCATCTGGCTAACTGGAAGACCAACAAATTCCAGGACCTTACTTTTACTAAGTCCCTAATTTAATACTCTTTTAAAATGCCATCAAGAGATATATATTTCTACAGAAGTGTATTGTGGTTAGTATAATAGAGGATTTAATCACAATTTGATTATCTCTTCAACAACAGTTAAAAATCTATTATATCACTCTGGGCCTGTTATGAATTAACTGTCTGACTGTGGATAAATCATTTGTCCTGTGTCTTAGTTACATCATCTGTTACGGATTCAATTTTTTCCTCCCAAAATATGCGTCAATTTGGCTAGGCCATGATCTCTGTGGTTTGGCAGCTTTGTGGTGATGTAATTTGACAATTATATAATGATGTAATCATCCCCATGACACGATCATATGTAATTATCTTCCATTTGTGATGAGTTTTAAATCCTGACCTATGTGTGTTATTAAGGCATTCTGGCGGAGCAGTTATCAACACATCTGGCTGACAACCCAAAGGCTGGCAGTTAGAACCCACCAGCCACTCCAAAGAAGAAAGATGAGGCAATCTGCTTCTGTAAAGATTTACAGTCTCAGTAACACTACAGGGCAGTTCTACTCTGCCTACAGTGTCCCGAGGAGTCAGAACTGACTGGATGGCAGTGGGTTAAGTCGTTTGGCTTATGGGTTAATGAGGGAGGATGAGGTCATATTTGTTTTGTTAATGAGGCAAGACTAGGGTGGGATGAAATACCCTTACTCAGGTCAAAGCAATGATCTAAAAGGAGTTTCCAGGGGGATGGCCTGCATCACTTTTTATCTTACAAGAGACAGAAGGAAAGAGAAGCGACCATAAAGAAAGAAGAGGAGGGACCTCAGTAGCAGCAAGAAAGAAGAACTAGGAGCAAAGCACACACTTGGGACTCAAGGCCCCTGTGCTGAGAACCTCCTAGACCCAGGAGAAGACTAATGCCAAGGCACATGGTGATCTCTAAGGAACATCTGGCCCACAGATGTTGAAAGGAGGCAAGGATCTTCCCCTAGAGCCAGCAGAGAAGCGTTCCCCTAGAACTGGTACCCTGAACTTGGACTTCTAGCCCCTTAAACTCTGAGACAATTGCTGTTTTTTAAAGACATCCCCGGCTGAGGTATTTCTGTGATAGCAGCGCTAAGACCAAACAAAACAAAACAAAACAAAAACCCACTGCCATCGAATTGATTCTGACCCATAACAACTGCACAGGTCAAAGCAGAACTGCCCCATAGGGCTTCTAAGGCTGTAAAGCTTCATGGAAGCAGATTGCCTCATCTTTCTCCCATGGAGTGTCTGGTGGGTTTGAACCACCAAACTTTTGGTTAGTAGTCCAATGCCTTGGCTATTGCACCACCAGAGCTCCTAGATTACTAACACATCTCTAAAATAAAGCGAGTAAACCAGATGCTTATTAAGGTGCACTGCAGCTATAAAAGCCTAAGAATATCTAATTCTGTGCTTAGAGGGGGAAAAAAGAAAATTTGCAAATAAAGTAATTGAGACTCATTAATAACTTATTTTCTAAAAAACATTCCAAACCACTGCTTATTTCTTATGTTCCAGATATAGCCAAAAATATATTTTGGTAATTTAATATTTTTAATAGTTTTAGTTCAAAATCTAATTTTGATTTCTTTACTCTTGAAGAAAACAGAAGGGAGAAAGAAACTAATGAAAGTGGAAAACGCAATTTTAAGTTATGTGTATATATCAGCCACTCCTCGGAAGGAAGGTTGGGCAATCCTACTTCCGGAGTGATACTGCCTCGGAAACCCAAGGAGGGGTCGCTATGAGTCAGGGCTGACTCGACGGCACACAACAACAACAACAACATGTACATATAGAAACTTTTAGAATGCTGATTAAAATCTGCTAAAATCTAAAACTTATAGCGGTCAATTATACCCCTAATCACAAAAGAACCAGAACACTTACATGCTCAGGAGTTCATATTTATTTGTAGGTATTCTGAATGGATGCAGAACAAAAGATAAGCTCTCAGGTACCACACAACATATGGTATAAGGAAGATCTGTATACGATCTATAATTACGTCCAACAAATGTATGTTTCTAAACATATTTTAAAATGAAAAGGTTCACTGCAACTGCCATAGAAGGAAAGGGCCAGCATCACTCACTCTGATTTAAATAGGCTTTGTTGTTAAACTCTCAAGAGTCAACAGGAAGGGCAGTGCAAACCTTATCAAGTAAGAGAAAATTAGGAGCAACACAAAAAGTAAAATTGGTCATTTCTTACTTAAATTAACTTATTTAATAAATATTTATTAACTTATTTAATAAAAGACTCTATTTCAAGGAACTTTTACAAGATGGAATTTCTCCATGAAGCCTTTAATAAATACCATCTCCCAATGATCACTTCAATGATCACTTCTTTCTTCAAACTACAATCTCTCCATTCAACAAACATCTACCGAGCATCTACATAAATGAGGCCCTGGAAATACCCTAACAAAAGAGACAAAAATTCTTCAGAAGGCTTATATTCCAGTGGAGGAGATGGACACAAGATAAATGAGTAAAATATAGAGCATGTTAAATGTGTAAGTATTAAGGAGAGAAACAAACAGAAAAGGCCAGATATAAAATGCCAAGGGATTTGTAATTTTTAATATTTTATTCTGTGATCATTCTGACTAGATCCTTCCTTAATGCTATATTAAACTAATCACTTTATATGTCACTTTGTTCATACAACTAAACTTAAGAGCAAATAGGGGCCCAGTTGTTACATTTGCCAGATCTTCATAATACCCAGGACTTAGCTGGGCATATTCTAGGCCTCTGATAAATTCTAGTACTTCTTACGTTAATTAAGTCACAAACTTCTGGGCATTAGGTAGTAAAGTCATAAAACTGTATCCCTGAATCCAAAAAAATTCAGGCTAGTGAGGAAGAAGGCATGTTGACTCCTGCAATATACTGTGTTAGCACCACTGAGAACATTAGTTGTAGTGTATTACGGGAGCATGGAGAAGGGCACACAATCCAGACTAAGAAAAAGAAGCAATACCTTTCTAGAGGTACCTCTGGGGAGTTTTTAATGACCTGTAGTTGATGACCTTGGAAAGGAGAGAAAAGCATGTCTGGAAGAAGAAACATCTTGTTCAGAGGCATGAAAAGGAACAGTCAGAGAGAAATGTCAATGTTTTAACAGGTCTTAGAGTTCAGAGAGGAGCTCTGGTGGCATATGCCTAAGGCACTTGACTGCTAACCAGAAGGCTGGTGGTTGAAACCCACCAGCCACTCCTCGGAAGGAAGGTTGGGCAATCTACCTCCATAGTGATACTGCCTCGGCAACCCAAGGAGGGGTCACTATGAGTCAGGGCCAACTCGATGGCACATAACAACAACAGAGTTCAGAGAACATACGGTAAAGAAATAAGAGATCTGGCAAGAGACTGGTAAGAAGGGGTCAGATACCTAAAAACTCGGTTTTCCCTAAGAAGGCACTTGGATTTCTGTCTTGAAAACTACCAGATACCATTAAGAGATTTCATTCCGGTGACAGAGGAAGAGAGACGACATGGAGGCAGGTGAGACTGAGAGAGGCACGGCTATCAGGAAGTTGCGCAGCAATCCTGGCAGCACTCAGCAGTCCAGGTTCCAGCAATGGAGAAAGCCCATGGTAAACACCGCTGTAGCATGTGGTGTTTTGCCAGGATGAAGGAGCAAAAAGAAAGGGAAATTCAGGAGGTCAAGATATGGCAAGAGTGGTCCACCTCTCCACGTTAAATTTTATTTCCTTTTGTTACAATGACATAAAGCCTAGAAATCTAACTTAGGATAGCTATGAATTCTTACCTCTATTATCTGTCTTAATATCATTTCATTTCTTTCTCAGTTGTTTCCCTTCTAGGTTAACAAGAGTACAAGTGATCATTTCAGCTCAAATTAGCTGGTCTAAATTTCTTTTAAGATATACTACTTGTTAGAAGGGAGCTCTGGTAGCACAGTCCCTAAAGCATTTGACTGCTAACAAGAAGGCTGGCAGTTCAAACCCACCAGCCACTCCTTGGAAGGCAAGTTGGGCAATCTACTTCCATAGTGATACCACCCCCACTTGGAAACCCATGGTGGGGTCGCCATGAGTCAGCTCTGACTCAACGGCACATAACAACTTGTTAGAAAAGATCTATGTCTATAATGAATCAGGTATTGACAGTTTCAAAGGCACAGACAACTAGCTAAGCTTACCCAAAATTCACCAGTGCAATCATGCACTCCACTGGCAGAACATATTTCTCATCTAAACAGAATTCACTCATTCATTTAAACATGATATGGAGAATCTATAATATGCCAGGTCCAATACTTGGTGCTGGGTATACATTGACAACAACAAAAACACATTTCCTCTAGTTGTTGTCCTCACTTTGCATTAAATTAAACATGGTGTTTTAGCAATGTACATTGAGCATTCCTTTCTTCTCTCTGTAGCAAGAGCAGCACTTTCCACTGAAGATAAAGGAATCAGCAGAAACAGAATGAGGCTTAGCCAAAGCCAGCAATCACACCATTATTAAGATTCACCTTACTTTTCTGTACTCAAAGCTAGACAAATACCCAGTCTGATCCTGCACAAAGTTAAATGAATTAAAATTACTTCCCTAATAAAAAACATCCACTATACTCTAGAAATTAATCTATTTTATATACGTAATTTAATACCTATGGCTCTATGTGGGTTTCAGATTAGGAAATGAGTCTCATTAATAAACTTAAGATCACACCTCTAGTAAGGGACAGAGCTGGGATTCAAACCAAGTCTTCCAGACTCCAAATCCCTGATTCTGTCAACATAATGAACATAAATGGGTCAGAAACACCAGTGTCCGTGAAGAATAAACCAATAAGCAACAGCATGATAAAGGAAGACTGAAGTTGTCAAGAATTTCATTTTACTTGGACCCATAAACAATGCCCATGGAAGCAGCACTCAAGAAATCAAATGACATATTGCACTGCACAAATCTGCTACAAAAGACCTCTTTCAAGTGTTAAAAATCAAAGATGTCACCTTGAGGGCTAAGATGCTCCTTATTCAAGCCATGACATTTTCAATTGCCTCATACAGATGCAAAAGCTGGACAATGAACAAAGAAGACCAAAAAAGAATTGATGCCTTTGAATTATGATGGCAGCGAAGAATTGCAAATATACTATGTGATGGCAGTGAATTTGGTTTGGGTTTTTGTGTGGTTTTTTTGGGGTTTTTTTTAATGGACTGCCAGAAGAATGAACAAATTTGTCTTGGAAGAAATACAGTCACAATACTACTTAGAAGCAAAGACGGCAAAGCTTCATCTCACATACTTTGGACATGTTATCAGGAGGGACTAGTCCCTGAGGAGGGACTTGGTAAAACAGAGACTCAGCAAAGAAGGGGAAAAACCTCAATGAGATGGACTGACACAGTGGCTGCAACAACAGGCACAAACATGGCAATGATTGCGAGGAGGGCAGAGGACTAGGTGGTGTTTTGTTCTATTGTACATAGAGTCATTATGAATTGGAACCAACTCAGTGGCAACTAACATCTCGATATCTTAGATATTGCCAGGACCTGGCTGAGAAGACTTCTCTAGCTCTATACCCGGGTGAAACATTCCCTAGTGACCCGAGAGCACTAAGAAGTATGAATGTGTCCCATGGAAGGGGATCACTGGCATTTCAGAAATGAAATACACAATCTAGAATGCATACTTATACTTCCTACAATACTTTACTTTTGATATTGATGTATCTCAAAATAGTAACAATAAAGTTACTGAAATGAAGAATATTTGTTTAAAAAAAACTTACAGAGTATTATATTTCTTTTGTGAACAGCTGTTAGAAATCAAAATACATTTTATTAATTTATACGTTTATAATTTGATTTGGTATAAAATTATTTTTAATGTATTTTAAAAGGTGGTATTGTCTGGTGGGAGGAAGACAGTTTTCTTTTCTTGATACCCTCCTTCCCCTGTTGTTGTTGTTACGTGCCATCCCATCAGACCTGACTCATAGCAACCCCTCCTTGAGTTTCCAAAGCGGTATCACTACGGAAGCAGATTGCCCAACCTTCCTTTCGCAGAGTGGCTGGTGGGTTTGAACCGCCAGCCTTCTGGTTAGCAGTCAAGTGCCGTAGGCACTACATTACCACAGCTTCCATATTTAATGTGAGAACAAGGACAGAGTAAGAATGCAAACTGGGGAACTCAGAAGTGTACTATAAGCTGCTTGGTCAACACTTATTAAGACATCTCAAAAATACATCCACAACCACTTCTTAGTGTTCCAGGATGGAATGCTTGCCCAAATCAGACCTCTCCAAGACTATTCAGATGTACTGCTATGCCATAATAACACATATACACTTTGGAACTGTTGGTCCATTTAAATAGTGTTCTTAATTTGTCTCCTCCACCTGTAACATGTAACAGGAGAGTAAAAGAGGACTGGTTGTAGGGGATGAAGTAGTTAAAATAGGCAGCATGAAGCCCAGAGGTTGGGAGCACACAAGCTTCAGCCAGACTGCCTGGGTCTGATTCACAAATCTACTACTTCTCAAGTGTGTGATCTAGAGACAAGGTATTTAACCACTCTGGCTTTGTTGTCTTAATTTATAAAGCAGGGTAATGATAGTACCCTCCTCACAAAACTATTCCGATAGTTATGTGAGAAAAATAAATTTATAGCACTTAGAATAGCACCTGACACACAATAAGGACAAAAACACTCTGTTGAATAAATAACTTAAAGGCAAGGTAGTATAATTTGTGTGCTTATCCGCCTCTACAACCAAGAAATCCTAGCCAGTCTTTAACGGGAAACAGATTATTAAGACATGCTAAATACTATCTTCTGTTAGTCTTTTGAGGGGAGTTCTAGTGGCACAGTGGTTAAGGCATTCAGTTGCTAACCCAAATGTTGATGGTTCAAACCCACCAGCCACTCTACAGAAGAAAGATGAGGCAGTCTCATAAAAATGCACAGCCTTGGAAATGCTAAGGGGTATTTCTACTCTGTTCTATATGGTTACTATAAGTTGGAATCCACTCAATGGCAATGACTTTTGTTTTTTTAAGTATAGTCTAACTGGAGTGTATGAAGAAGAGTAAGGCATAAGGATTAGAAGACAACTAACAACCTGCGATATGCAGATCGCACAACCGAACTGCTGGAAATGAAAAGAACTTGAAGTACTTACTGATGAAGATCAGAGACTTCAGACTTCAACATGGATTACACCTCAACATACAGAAAACAAAAATCCTCATAACTAGATCAATAAGCAACATCACAATAAATGAAGAAAATACTGAAGCTGTCCAAGATTTCATTTTACTTGGATCCACAATCAACACCCATGGAACCAGCAGTCAAGAAATCAAATGACCAACTGCACTGGGCAAATCTGCTGTGAAAGACCTCTTTAAAGTGTTTTTTTTAAAAAAAAGCAAAGATGTCACTTTGAGGACCAAAGTGAGCATGGCCCAAGGTATGGTATTTTCAATCACTTCCTAAATGTTGCAGCTCTAGTGGTGTACTTGTTAAAGCATTTGGCTGCTAACCAAAAGGTCACCCGTTTGAAGCTACCACTTGCTCTGTGGAAGGAAGATGTGATAACCTGCTTCTATAAAGATTTACAGCCTTGGAAACCTTATTGGGCAGTTCTACTCTATTCTACAGGGTCACTATGAGTTAGAATCGACTTGATAGTAGTGGGTTAGTAAGCTTACACATCTGAAAGCTGGACAACGAATAATGAAGACTGAAAAAGAATTGATGCCTTTGAATTATGGTATTAGAGAAGAATGCTGAATATACACCATGGACAATCAGAAGAACAAACAAATCTATTCTGGAACAAGCACAGCCAGAATCCCCCTTAGAAGTGAGGATGGCAAGACATCAGCTCATGTGTTTTGGACATGTTATCAAGAAGGACCAACAATCCCTGGAGAAGGACATTATGCCTGCCAAAGTGGAGGGTCAGCGAAAAGAGGAAGACCCTCAATAAGATGGACTGCCACAGGGGCTGGAAAAATGAATGAGCTCAAACACAGTAATGGTTGTGAAGATGGTGCAGGACCAGGTAGCATTTTATTCTGCTGTACACAGGGTCACTATGAGTCAGAACTGACTCCACAGTACCTATGAACAACAAACATGGCATGAAGAATGTATGTTAACCTGTATGGCACAGAAGAAGAAGAAATATCACAGAAACTGGTTATAAGAGAAGTGCATTCATGCTGTAGGCCCACATTCACAAGCTCTGTTGTTGTTGTTGTTGTTATGTGCTGTCGAGTCAGCCCTGACTCATAGCGACCCCTCCTTGGGTTTCCGAGGCAGTATCACTACGGAAGT
>NW_006922112.1:602891-606493 GCF_000298275.1 Orycteropus afer afer | reverse complement strand
TCTTATTTGAGCCTAGCAGCAATGTAAAGAGATGCAAATGACCATTGCTTGTACTGTGTCTGTGGGAGGTTGGCTGAATCTGGGGAGTTAAGGTTTCACTAGCTCTTGTGCAACCTTAACTCCCCAGATTCAGCCAACCTCCCACAGACACAGTACAAGCAATGGTCATTTGCATCTCTTTACATTGCTGCTAGGCTCAAATAAGACTGCATATGTGAAAGCACTACATATACTTTAAAATACTAAAAATTTAAAATATACTTTGTTATGGGTTTAACTGTGTACCCCAAAAATATATGTTCAAGCCCTAAACCGTGGTAACTGTCAATGTGACTTTAATTTGAAACAGCCTTACAGGTGTAGTTGACATAAGCCATAATCCAATTATGATTAGTATCCTTATAAGAAAAGAGACATACAGCCAAAATGACACAGAAGAAAGACTTCCATGTGAAGATAAGGCTGAGATTGGAGTATGCTGCCACAAGGCATGGAGAAAAGACTGAAGCTGTCAAAGTTGTCAAAGACAACTGCTTGGTTCTACAATCAACGCCAATGGAAGCAGCAGTGAGGACATCAGACGATGTATAGCATTGGGCAAATCAGCTGTAAAGGACCTCTTTCAAGTGCTAAAGAACAAAGATGTCCCCTTGAGGACCAGAGTGTGCCTGACACAAGCCATGGTAATTTTAATCACCTCATATGAATGTGAGAGCTGGACAATGAATAAGGAAGACCGAAGAAGAGCTGATGCTTTAGATTTGTGGTGCTGGCAAAGAATGCTGAAAGTATCATGGACTGCGAAAAGAACTAACAGGTCTGTCCTGGAGGAAATGCAGCCAGAATGCTCCTTGGAATAGAGACTGGACAGACTTCGTCTCACCTACTTTGGTCATGTTGTTATCAGAAGGGACCATTCCCTGAAGAAGGATATCATGCTTGGTAAGGTAGAGGGTCAGCAAAAGAGGGGAAGGCCCTCAATGAGATGGATTGACATGGTGGCAGTGGCAATGGGCTCAAGTATAGCAAGGATCATGGAGCTGTTGCAGGACCAGGCAGTGTTTCATTCTGCTGTGCATAGGGTCTCTATGAGTCGGAGATGACTCAATGGCACCTAACAACAACAACAAGCCACAAGGCAAGGAACTCCTGGGGCTAGGAGAAGCAAGAAATGGCAAGGAAGGGAGCCAAGACCAGCCAACACCTTGATTTGGGACATCATCCAGAACTATGTTGTTATGTGCCATCGAGTCGGACCAGACTGATAGCGACCCCTCCTTGGGTTTCCAAGGCAAGATCACTACGGAAATAGATTTCCCAACCTTCCTTCTGAGGAGTGGCTGGTGAGTTTGAACCACCAGCCTCCTTGTTAGCAGTCAAATGCCTTAGGCACTATGCTACCAGAGCTCCTATCCAGAACTCTAAAAGAATAAATTTCTGTTTTTTAAGCCAATCGGTTTATGGTACTATGTTAAAGCAGCCCTAGGAAACAAATACATACTTAGCCATAATGCTTTAATTAGTATTACTAAAGAAACTGAGACAAGCACCCACTGTTAATTTCTCTGCTAGGGCAACCAATTCCAAAAAACCTTGCCTTATAATAATTAAATCACTGAAAAATGTAGGCACTTAGTTTCATGAGAAATTATTGAAATGATCCTGCTTTTACAGAAGAAATTCTTATGTATTTATACTTTTTTCAAAAATATTTTTCTTTCATTATGATCAATTCACTCTAATTGAAAATATCTTTTGGGAAATGGAAAAAAAAACGTAGGGATCCTTGTCTTTCTATCCCAGACTATGCACAAATAGGGAGAGAAAGTGAAACCTGAGCTTTCATCGAATACCCTAACACCTTAACTTTGCATATTGATCTGAAGTGGAACACCTCTTTATATTTAACAGAATTTAAAAGAATTACTTTAAATTTTGGTAACTTTTTATGTTTTAAGTTAAAAATTAAATTCGATTTCTTATCTCAAAAAAAAAAATAGCAGTCACTCCTCAGAAGGAAGGCTGGGCAATCTACTTCCATAGTGATACTGCCTTGGAAACCCAAGAAGGGGTGACTATGAGTCGGATAGACTCGACGGCAGTGAATTTGGTTTTGGTTTATTATTACTATTATTAATTGCAGAAATAAAAGGCACATTATGGATAATAAAATTCAATGCTGGAGAAGTGCAGCAGTTCTTTCAAAGAAACCCAAGCCAGACTTTCGGTAAGATGGAGGTATAGGGAGACAAGCGACACAGACCCTCTTCAACAAAGAAAAGAAAAACCAATTGACAGACATACAGAAGATAATCCTGGAACCCTGAGCTTTGAAAGGAACTATACAAAGGTAGATTAGGCAGCAACTAGTGGAAAAACTTGAACAAAAACAGTGAGTACAGAGACAGGTGGAGCTGCGGACTGTCAGCTACTCTGACGAGACCAACAGCCTGAATACTTCCAAGTGGTGTTGGGACCTGAGAATTGACCTAAAGATCAGTCCCAGTCACCAAGGGCTACAGGGACAATTGTTCTGGTGGCCTATGACTAGGAAGGGAAATAACAAGGAGGGAGACAACCTGAGTTATGGACATTCTGCTGTCCGGAAGGCGCAGCCATTTTGATTGTTGACACGTGGCAGCCATTTTGGATATTTAAAGTGACCAAGGGTGCAGTCAATTTGAATGTTTACAAGCAGTGGCCATTTTGGATATTTAAAGTGATAGCATTCTCATTTGGATTCCAGGGACCTAAGAACTGGCTCTGTTTTGCAAGGGGCAGCAAGGACATACGAGAGGCTGACAAAGGAAAGGAGACAGGTGGTAAGTGTATAAGTGCTGCCAACTAGTGAATAGAGGAGCACAGCACAGTACCCTGCCTGTATAGCTAACATACAAACAAAACAAAGAAAATGAAAATTGTGGGCAAGTCACTCCAATATATAATCACCAATTAAATATAAACACAAAAACGTCACAATGCCTCGGAGATAACAGAGCATCACAGTTCACACAAAGAAGCAAGATAAAGCAGGAGAAAAAAGGGACCAGAATACAGACCTAAAACACATCCCTGAGGAAGACGCAGTATTGGAATGCCCTGATAAGGAATCCAAAAGAATTATATTTAAGTATCTTCAAAGGATTGAGAGACAGACCAAGGAAAACACAGACAAAACGCTAGAAGAATTTTGGAATAAAATAAAAGAACAAAATGACAAAATCAATGAAAAATTAGAAATGATTCTAAATCTACAGACAGAAATCCAGAAGATTAATACTCAATTGTCAGAAATAGATTACACATTTAAAGGGCAAAGGAGTAGAACTGATTCAATGGAAGACAGAATTCATGAGATTGAAGACAAATACCTAAATACTTCTTTGGAAAGGGATCAATCACAAAAAAAGATCAAAACAAAATGAAGAAAGCCTAAGGTTCATGTAGGATACCATCAAAAGGAATAACCTATGTGTCACTGGAATTCCAGAAAAGGAAGAGAAAAATGAAACCACTGAGAAAATTGTCCAAGATTTGTTGGAGGAGAACTTCCCTGATATGATGAAAGATGAGAATATATCCATTCAGGAAGTCAAACAAAC
>NW_006922112.1:595952-601706 GCF_000298275.1 Orycteropus afer afer | reverse complement strand
TTGGAATTGGAGATACCATTTGACCCAGCAATCCCATTACTAGGTATATATCCTAGAAAGGTGAGAGCCAGGATAGGAACAGATACATGCATGCTAATGTTCACCACAGCACTATTTACAACAGCAAAAAGATGGAAACAACCTTTGTGCCCATCAGCGGAAGAGTGGATGACCAAACTATGGTACATATACATACTGGAATGCTATGCAGTACTAAAGAATAATGTAGAGTCTACAAACACCGCATAATATGGATGAACTTGGAGGACATTATGCTGGGTGAAATAAGTCAATCACAGAAGGACACAAATATAGTATTAGTTCGTTGTTGTGGAGGGTCAAGGAAAGGTTTACATATGGAGGGAAACTTACTTTGTTAGTTGCCAGGGGTGGGAGGGGAGGGGAGGGGACACAGCAAAAAAAAATAAATGCACTGACCCATGTCACTTTAGTTTTGTGTATTTCACTGTACATAAATTATATTTCAATAAAACGCATTTAAAATAAATAAATAAATAAAATAACTTGATATAAAATAACTTGACTCCTCAGAAGGAAAATGGGGCAATCTACTTCCATAGTGATACAGCCTCAGAAACCCACAGAGGGATCCCTATGAGGCAGGTCTGACTTGAAGGCACATAACAACGTGAACATTAACTCTTGATTGGTCATCTATTATTGGCCAAGGACTACACATACATCCTCACATGTAATTCTCACAACTCTGTGCAGTACTTCACACTTCAGTATTCTTACCTGCAAAACAGAAGTAATGAAAAGGGTTGTTGTTGTTGTTGTTGTTATGTGCCGTCGAGTCGGCCCCGACTCATAGCGACCCCTCCTTGGGTTTCCGAGGCAGTATCACTACGGAAGTAGGATTGCTCAACCTTCCTTCCGAGGGGTGGCTGGTGGGTTTGAACCGCCAGCCGTCTGGTTAGCAGGCAAGTGTCTTAGCCACTATGCTACCAGAGCTCCCAATGAAAAGGGTAAACAATTCTAAAACACAAGTGGCTATGCACTTATTTATACTTCAACAGTATCTCAGTGATTTCAAAGCCCATGTTCTTTAAATAACATTACTATAGTAGTTCCCTCAGCTGCAAAGCTCTTTTCCTCAAATACACCCATGGCTGCTTTACTCCTGTTATTCCAATGCAAATGATTCCTTAGAGAGGCCCCATTCTTGATTTCCTTATCTAAAAATAGCCTTCCCCTTTACTCTCTATGTTGCTTTAGTTTTCTCCATAGCACTTTGTCGCAGTGCACTACATTATTCATTTGTTTGCTTACTACTCCCCACTATAATGTAACAGTAAGATCACAAACTTTGTTTTGATCTTTTCTCTCTGGTGGCATAGTGCCTAAGGCATCTGACTACTAACCAGAAGGCTGGCAGTTCAAACCCATCAGCCACTCCTTGGAAGGCAGACTGGGCAATCTATTCCCGTAGTAAGGAGCTCTGGTAGTGATACCACCTCAGAAACCCAAGGAGGGGGGAGGCAGCTACGAGTGGAATCCGACTCAACGGCATTGAGTTTGGTTTTTTCAGTGCCTCACAGTGTCTGACACATAGTAAGCCAGTTGCCTTCAAGCAGATTCTACTTCATGCAAACGGTTAACACATTCAGCTACTGAATGAAAGACTGGGGGTTCAAATCTACCCAGAGGTGCCTCAGAAGAAAGGCCTGGTGATCTACTTCTGAAAAATCAGCCTTCAAACCCTACGGAGCACAGTACTTCCCTAATATACATAGGGTTACCATGGAACATGATAAGCGCTCAACAAATACTTGTTTACTAAATTAGTTAACTAATTGGGTTTTCAAGATAAATGCCTGGAATAGAAAAATCTTTTGAGAAATTACTTCGTTAACTGGGAAATTAAGATGTAGAAAGTGACAATTCAAAGGCTGGAAAAAAATATATCAAGCAAATTGCAACCAAAAAAAAAGCCAGAGTAGCAATATAAATATCTGATAAAACAGTCTTTTAAGATTAAAACCAGCAAGAGACAAGGAAGGGCCTTACCTAATGATTAAAGGATTGATCCAAAGAGAGGATGTAATTGTAGTAACTATCCACATACTCAACGAAAGAGCTCCAAAACACATAAAACAAATTTTAACAGAATTCACAAGATAAACAACTCCACAATAAACATGTCATTTTTTATCAAGGCCAAAACAACTGGAAAGAAACTCAACAAAGTTACAAAAGATTGTAAATGACAATCAACCAACTTGCTCTCATAAATATATACAGAACACTTCAACCAACAACAGCAGAATACATTCTTTTCTAACACACATGGAACATTCTCCAGAACAGACCATATGTTAGCCCACAAAGCAAGCATCAATAAAGTCAAAAACATCAAAATAACACAAAACACATTCTTGGATCACAACGCAGTAAAATTAGAAATCAATGACAGGAAGAACAAGGAAAAAAATCAAATGCATAGAAATTGAATAACACCCTGCTTTAAAAAAACCACTGGAGTGCCCAAAGCATTTGACTGCTAACCAGAAGGCTGGAGGTTCAATCCCACCAGCCACTCTTCGGAAGGAAGCTTGGGCAATCTTCTTCCATAGTGATATTGCCTCAGAAACCTAAGGAGGGGTCACTATGAGTCGGATCCAACTCAATGGCAGTGAGTTTTGAGTTTTAGATAAAAGAAGTACAAAATTACAATAAAAAACTTCCTAGAATCCAATGAGAATGAAAACACAACATACAAAGAAAACCTCTGGGACACAGCAAAAGTAGTACTCAGGGTTCAATTTATAGAAATAATGCACACACCAAGAAGGAAGAAAGAGCTAAAATCAGCATCTTAACTACAACAAATAGAAAAAGAGCAGGGGAAAAAAAAAGCGGGGGGTGGGGGGAGGGCCTAGTCACCAGAAGAAATAATAAAGATGACAGGAGAAATAAATGAAACGGAAAAACAATAGAAAAAAAATAAGCAAGACTTGAAGTTGGTTATTTGAAAGGATTAATAAAATCAACAAACCACTGGCAAACATAACAAAGGGAAAAAGGGGGAAGATGCAAATAAGAAATTAAATAGGTGAGGTTACAAAAGAAGCAACTAAAATAAAAAGGATAGTGACTGAAAACAATGAAGAACCGCACTCCAGCAAATTTGTAAATGTAGAGGAATTGGGCAAATTTCTAGAAACACAATACGTATGTAAAATACCTCACACTAAGGTAGAAAATTTGAACAGACTCATAACAAAAGAAGAAACGAAGCAGGTCATAAAAAACTCCGAACAACAACAAAACAACCTGGCCAGACAGTTTCACTGGAGAATTCTACGAAACATTTAGAGAAGAGGTGACATGAATTCTACTCAAATCAAAAGCCAGAGAAGGATGGAATAGTCCCAAATCCATCTCTGAAGCAAGCATAATCCTAATACCATGGCCAGACAACAACATGACTGAAAAAGAAAATTAATGACCAACATGGCTGATGAATATCAATGCAAAAAATCTCAACAAAATCCTAGCCAACAGAATCCAACATCATATCAAAAAAATAATACATCATGACCTAGTGGAATTCTTTATCTTGTATGCAAGGATGGTTCAACATCAGAAAATTGATCAATCCACCACATAAATAAAACAAAGGGAAAGAACACCATGATTATATCAATCAATATAGAAAAGGCATTTGATAAAGTGCAACACCCTTCCTTCCCTGGTAAAAACTCGCAGCAAAATAGGAATAGAAGGAAAATTCTTCAACATAATTAAGGGTATATACACAAAACCAAGAACTCATATTATTCTCAATGGAGAGAGACTGAAAGCATTCCTCTTGAGAAAGGGAACCAGAAAAAGATGCTCTCTATTGCCACTTTTATTCAACATTGTACTGGAAGTCCTAACCACAGCAATAAGGCAAGAAAGGGCATCCTAGAAAAAAGGCATTGAAATTGGTAAGGAAAAAATGAATCTATACCTATTTGCAGATAATACTATCTTATACAGAGAAAATATGAGAGATTCTTTAAGAAAGCTACTGAAACTAACAGAAGAATTCAGCAAAATGGCAGGATACAAAATTAACATACAAAAACCAGCCAGATTCCTCTACACTATCAAAAAGGATTCAGAAAAGGAAATCAGAAAAGCAATACCATTTAAAATAACCATTAAAAAGATGAAATACTTATTTAGGGCTAAACCTAACCCAGAATGTAAAAGATTTATACAAAGAAAACTATGAAATTCTACTCCAAGAAAACGAGAGACCCATATAAATGGAAGAATATATCATGCTTGTGGACAGGAAGACTTAACACTGTAAAAACGTCAATACTACCCAAAGTGATCTATAAATATGATGCAAACCTAAACTTGATCCCATTAACTAAGAGAAAGAAAAATTAATCAACAATTTGATACAGAAAGGAAAGAGACCCCAGATAAGCAAAGCCCTAGTGAAGAAGAACAAAGTACTAGCCTCACACGTCCCAATCTCAGAACTACTATACAGCCACAGTAGTCAAAACAGCCTGATACTGGTATAACAACGAACACACAGACCAATGGAACAGTACTGAGAATCCAGAAGTAAATCCACCCACCTACAGACAATTGATCATTGACAAAGGGCCAAAACGCATTAAATGGGGAGGATATAATCTCTTTAACAAACGGTGCTGGCAAAACTAGATAAACGTTTGCAAGGGTATGAAGCAAGAGCCATACCTCACACCATATACAAAAAGTAACTTAAGATGGATCAAACACCTAAATGTAAAACCTAAAACTATAAAGATCATGGGGAAAAAAAAAAAAAAATAGAGGCAAATGCAGGGGCTCTAATTTATGACATAAATAGTCTAAAGAAACTAAAAATTCACAAACAGCAGAAGATAAACAGACAACTGGACCACCTAAAAACTAAACACTTATGCTCATCAGAAATACTTCTCCAAAAGAGTAAAAAGAGAACCTACAAACTAGGAGGAAAGTTTTGGCAACGATTTATCTGACAAAGGACTAATTTCTAAAATGTGTAGCAAACATCAAAACCTCAACAACAAAAAGACAAAGAATCCAATTGAAAAATGGGCAAAGGACATGAACAGATTTTTCACCAAAGAAGGCACTCAGGTAGCCAACAAACACATGAAGAAATGCTTCAAATCATTAGCCATTAGAGAGAGGGAAAGCAAAACAACAGTGAAATATCATATCCTCTCACCTCACCATTAATAGCAAAGTTCAAAAAAGCAGAAAACAACAACTGCTGGTAAGTGTGTAGGGAGACTGGAATTCTCATACACTGGTAGTGGGACTGTAAAATGGTACACCCACTGTGGAAAAACAGCATGGCACTTCCTTAAACTGTGTATCCTCAACAAATTAATTTAACCTCTCTGTGCCTTAACTTCCTCATCTGTAGAAGAGGAATAATCACAACCTTGCAAGATTCTTGTGAGAATAACATACCTACATATAAAACACATAACCTAGTGTGTGACCCATCTTACTCAATAAACGACACTCAACAGATATCCATTACTACTGTCCACCACTCTGGTGGTGGACAAGACGAGAAAAGAAGAGAAGACCAAAATGGATGACAGAAGAGACTCTGAAACTTGCCCTTGAGCGGAAAGTAGCTAAAGCCAATGGAAGAAATGACAAGATAAAAGAGCTGAACAGAAGATTTCAAAGAGCAGCTCTAGCAGACAAAACCAATTACTATAATGAAATGTGCAAAGA
>NW_006922112.1:588487-594517 GCF_000298275.1 Orycteropus afer afer | reverse complement strand
AAGAAGAGTTGATGCTTTTGAGTTGTGGTGCTGGCAAAGAATGCTGAAAGTACCATGGACTGCTAAAAGAACTAACAGATCTGTCCTTGAGGAAGTGCACCCAATGTGCTCCTTTGGAAGCGAGAATGGCCAGACTTCATCTCACCTATTTTGGTCATGCTGTCAGAAGGGACCATTCCTTGGAGAAGGATGTCGTGCTTGGTAGGGTGGAGGGTCGACGAAAGAGGGGGAGGCTTTCAACGAGATGGACTGACATGGTGCCTGTGATGATGGGCTCAAGTATAGCAAGGATCATGGAGCTGGCGCGGGATCAGGCAGTGTTTCGTTCTGCTTTGCATGGGGTTGCTATGAGTTGGAGACAACTCAACGGCACCTAACAACAAATGCCAAGAGACGTAAGGAGCCCACCTTAATGATCTATTCTAGTAAATGGTACAGACTAAATGAACACTGAATGTCCTGAAATCTAAATCTAGTCTTTCTACTATATTACCGTTCAAACCAAACCCATTGCCATCGAAGCGATTCTAACTTGTGGTGACCCGACAGGAAAGAGTAGAGCAATCTCACAGGGTTTCCAAGGACGTCAATCTTTAAGGAAGGAGAATGCCGTATCTTTCTCCCTCATAGCAGCTAGTGAGCTCAAATCCCCGGTATTTCAGTTCGCAGCCAAGCACTTCAACCACTGTACCACCAGGGCTCCTTACATTTACTATCACCTGACCAAAAACAGCATTTACAAAGCTATAGTTCTTCCTATAGAAAGAGAGGGGAAGCCAGGCGTATGTGTGGGATGCTGGTGACCAGAGCAGGAAAATGAGAAACTTGAAAGAAAATTTTAAGTATTAAAACTGTTTTAAAGAAAATCCCAAGTATTAAAACTGACTAAAGAAAAGTTATGAAAACAGTCAACTGAACCAGTTATTTAGCAGTTAAATACAAAGAAACTTGATGTTCAGTGACATTTGTAAATTGAGAACTGCCTACACTACAGCTAAGCAGTCCCTTTTCTTACAAAAAGAACCTCCAAAAACAGATAAGCACTGTTTGTTTGTTTTGTTTGGAGATGAAAAGGCTCATGAAATCATTCCATATTAAAGGTTTACAAATTCGAGTTCTAACACACTTGGCTCTAAAGTTAGAGATGCAAAGTTTACTGAAATTCTTATTAATAATTAAAACATTGTAACAGTGTCTCTGGATTTTAATGAAATAATCTTCCTAGAATTTTTAAAAATAAACTCTTTGAAGACATCCCATAAACAAAGGGAAACTGGAAATGTCAATACTGATTTGCTGACTGCTATAACAAGTACTCTGGTGGTATAGTGGTTAAGGAATTTAGCTGCTAATCAAAAGGTTGGTAGTTCAAACCTACCAGCTGGAAGAAAGACAGGGCAGTCTGCTTCTGTAAAGATTTACAGCATTGGAAACCCAGTTTCTGGAGATCACAAAAACTGACATTTCCAGTTTCATTTTGCTTCTTGTGGATGTCTTAAAGAACATATTTTCACAAATAAAATTTTAAAATAAAAGCTTTCATGCAAAAAAAGCTGAACCAAACACAGCTTCTGTTTAGTTTATGAGAGCTGGCACCTAACTCTTAAGATCATTAATTTCATTTTTCAGTATCATCTTTCTTACCTATCCTTCACACATGATTTTTTCCACAGCATATAATTCTAGTATTTATTTCTGCTTCAAAATAGGTAACTAGAAGTGAAGCCAGTTCAGAGTTATAGAAAGGCCACTGGAGTTTCCTGTTAGTAGCCAATTTTGCTAAGTAACCAGTATGGTAAACTAAAATAGTTCCCAGAGTAACTTCTCCCTTAAAGTGGGTGACAATTTGTCGTCACTTTTAAGGAAACTCTCTCTCTCCAAATACATGATCTTACTGAAGGTAACACTTAAAAGTGATGAAATTATTTAATTCATATATCAAAATATATGCATGGAAATAAATATTGCCCTTCCCATTCAAAGAAGTCTTAAGAAGGTACACACTCTAACAATTTTGCCCCTATCCAAAACTCATGGCACTCATGAAATTACCTACCCCAAACCATATGTAATAGTTTTCTGCATTTTCTTAGTAATGGTAGAATTTTTTCCAGTTGTTGCTGTTGTTGTTGTTACGTGCCATTGAGTCGGACCCGACTCACAGCGACCTCTCTTTGGGATGCCGAGGCAGTATCGCTACGGAAGTAGATTGCCCAACCTTCTTTCTGAGGAGTGGCTGATGGACTTAAACAGCCAGCCTCCTGGTTAGCAGTCAAGTGCTTCAGGCACTATGCTACCAGACTTGGAAACTGCTGAGGCAATCAACCTGTGGAGTATTATTTCTAGTACAAAACCAGGTGTCGTGTTCTAGTAGAGAGATTTTCTCATGTGGTCCATACACCATGAAACAAATTCCAATTCATTATGCCTCAAACACACTTTTTTTAAAAATATTTATTTATTTTTTATTTTGATTTGGGTGAAGATTTACAGAGCAAATTCACTTTCCATACAGCAGTTCACATACACTTTGTCTCATGTCATTGACCACAGTCAAACACACTTTTATATAATCTGGAATATACCATTTTTTAAAGAAATAATTGTGATCTAAAAAATGACTCCATGATAATATAACTTCCTACCCTAAGGGAACTGTTTTAAAGAAAACCCTAAGTATTAAAAGTTAGGTTGCTATGAGTTGGGTCCAATGGCACATAACAACAATAACAACAAAATTAAAAGTGGCTAAAGAAAAAATATAAAATGTCAACTGAACCAGTTATTTAGCAGTTAAATAGAAAGAAAATAATAAATTTTCATTTTCATTAAGATACAGTAATCTATTTCCTGAGTTACTTATTCTGAATTTTCCAAACCATCATTTTCTCTATTTAAACTGAAGGCAATGTAAATTACTGTTTGTATTATGTCTCATTCAGTGCTATATTCCCACCACTTAGAGCACCACCTAGCATGTAGCAAGCAAGCAAAAAGCATTTTTGAATGAAGAGTCAGTCTGAAAATTTAAGCTTTATATTCACCTGGCTTAATCACAGTAGAAAATTCTCTTTTTCGATGAAATAATCAAAAAATGTAACCAAACTACCAAATGTGGTAAAGTACCTAGCACTTCAGTTGACAGGAGCTCTCTTCATTATCAAAGTCGTAGACAGATGGATATAATCTCGTCAACTGCAACTACATAGTGTCCCAACAGAATAAAATGCTGCCCAGTCCTGCATCATCCTCACAATCACCAGCATCCTCATATCCATCACTGTGGTTACTGCACCAATCCACCTCACCAAAGGTCTCCCTCACCCTTGCCTTACACTTCACTAAACATGATGTACCCCAGCAACTGATCCCTCCTGATGACATGTCTAAAGCAAGAGAATAGGACATGGTTCTGTTGTGGCCCATAGGTTTTCATTAGTTAATTTTCACAGGTAGATTACCAAGCCCTTCTTCCTAGTCTTAGTCTGGTAACTCTGCCAAAACCTTTCCATCATGGTTTTGCAATTCTGCTGGTATTTGCAATACCAGGGGCATACCTTCCAGCATCCCAACACCATGAAAGCTATGAAAGTGACAAACTGACAGACCAATGGTGGTAACAAAGTCATAAACCCAGTTAAATTTAATTCCCCACCTACTCTACACTTACATTCATGCAGCTAAACACAGATGGAGAAACACCCCCAACCACACTCATCAGTGATGCTTTATATTCACGACCACAGATCTCAACTGCACCCCTACTACTGCCCAGCAGTCATACTGTAACTCCCTGGTCTATTCACTCTCCCACTGTTTTTCACACCTTCTTGTTCCTCAACCCCAATGCCTCCTCCCTATCCTCACTTTGCTTCCCACACATCACTGAAAGAAAAAAATAAATAAAGCAATCAGAAAAGAACTTTCATAAACTCCCTTGACCCACAGAACCATCTCCCAATGTCTATACTCTCATACTGTACACTCTAATCCCACACTGCCATAGGTGAGTTCTCCATGCTTCTATATCATCCCAATCCCTGTACTTGAGAACTACCTCTCATCCCATTTAGCCCCTCATGGGCACTGCTCTAGGAGCTCACTGCTCTGCAACAGATCACTGCCATCAGCATATAAACATGTTGGTTTTTACTCCTGTCCTCTAAAAAAATATCGTTGTAGAAAATCTTCTTGAAAAAGTCCCTAATTTGCAATTTCCAATTTCTCTTCTCCTTTCTTCTTAAAATACACTCCACTCAGGTTTTTGCCCTCACCACTCCACCAAACCTGCCCTTGTCCAAACAGTCAATAACTTTCACATTACTAAATCCAATGGTCAATTCTCATGTCCCAGCCTACTTGGCCAATCAGTAGGCAATGGCCACAACTTACCAGTCTTTTCTTCATCTACTTTCTGGGACAACAGAAAGCTGTCCTCCCTTACTGACTGCTCCTTCTCAGTCTTTTCTTCTCTTACAAAGGACCCAAGGAAACTCTTACGGATGAGGGTCGCATTTGTTATCTTGACTGCAGTGATGGTTTCACGGGGTTTTACATATGTTTACACTTATCAAATTGCACACTTCAAAAAATGAGTCAGGTATTGTATGTCAATTATATCTCAATAAAAATGCTAAAGAAACAAAACAAACAAACAAACAAAAAATTCCCAGTCTCCAGAAATCACCAAACCAGTTAGTTATTAAAGATGTTTTCAGACCCAAGAATGAAAATATCCTGGCATTAAGAACAGCTAGTCCCTTTCTCATCATTTCTTCATCCTACACTTTAAATTCTACCATTCTCAACCAAGCAATTATTTTCCTAACAAAGAAAGAATCAAATGGGTGTTGCAGAGTTTGAACTTCTTTTTACCATCTATTGATTAACATTACAGTATCTTTTTGTTTTTCCTCCAATCATAATATTTGAAAACTCCTTTTATTATTCTTAGCACTCTACCAGCTTCCACCAAGTCTGCTTTTAGTATTATGAAGATGGTTGTCAAACAGCTGTGCCACTTCCTTATTTATTACCAGTTTTGGGTCCTTTTTTCTTTAATTATTTTATACCTGTCTAAATTAACATGTACTTGTAACAGGCAATTCAATAAATACTATTAAGAAGTAAATATTAGTTAAGCATTTAGGAGGAAGAAGTTATATGATACTCAACTATAATGATATTAAATTCACCAACTCTCAAGATCAAATACTAGAAACATTTCTTTATATAAATAAGTTCATTAAAATATTGTACGAAAATTAAGCATGTGCATGTCTGTAATTGCTGAGCTAGTGAGACCTCCTCTAAATTAAATGTTCACAAAGCCATTTTGGTTATGCCATGACTCCAATCATTTACCAGAACTCATCAGCGATAAGACAGAGTGAAGGAGACATGAGCAGGACGGAATCAGATTTATGTTTTGTACAGAATATGCAAGCAGATGCAGACAGTGGATTTAAGGACAGCAGACCAGAGACAAGGAGACAAGTTGTTTTATTTGTCCAAGCAATGAGTGTCTGAGCTAGGCTCAAGAGGGAATGGAGCAGATTATAAAATATAAAATATTTACAAAGTAAACTTAACTTAATCCCAGAACTCATACTACACAGCGTCCATAAATACAGAGATAATATAATGCATAGCCTCCCTAAATGCAGAGATATAACCAATCAGGAACTGATCTTATTTGTTACCAAGCATAAAGATAATTACCATCTCTCTTGGCATTTTATAATTGTAGAGAAAGACACATCTAGCTGTGTGTTGTTGTTGTTGTTGTTAACTGCTGTCGAGTCGTTTCCAACTCATGCACAGCAGAACGAAACACTGCCCAATCCCGCGCCTGCCCCACAATCCCTGCTATACTTGAGCCCATCATCGCAGCCACCATGTCAATCCATCTCGTTGAAGGCTTCCACTCTTTTGCCGACCCTCCACCCTACCAAGCATGACATCCTTCTCCAGGGAATGGTCCCTTCTGACAACATGACCAAAATAGCTGAGACGAAGTCTGGCCATTCT
>NW_006922112.1:582141-585728 GCF_000298275.1 Orycteropus afer afer | reverse complement strand
TAAGCTGGGCTGTTACCTGTGCACCAGGTGCATCTCGCTGGGTTTTAAACACCAGAGGCTCAGCCTCAAAACTCAAGTCTACATGTCACCACAGTAGGACAAACCAACAGACAAGTTTGTCTTGCTGTTGGAGACCTCTTGTATCACCCCCACCTGGGTCCCTGTGGCTGACTGTACCTCTGTCTGGCTTCCTGGCTTTTAATCCCCTTTCTCCTGCTCTTCCGGCCTGCTGCTTTGGGTGTCCCTGAGTTGTCCCTGGGGCTGACTGCTCCTCTGTCCGGGTTCCTGATTTTATCCCCTTTCTCCTGCTCTCCAGTCTTGCTGCCTTGGGCAGGCCTGAGTTGCCTCTCCTCACCTAATCCCTTCGGCTGATAGCTCTTCTCTCTTGCTTCCTGGCTATTAATCCCCTTTCTCCTGCTCTTCCCGCCTGCTACTTTGGGCATCCCTGAGTTGTCTCTCCTCACCTGTAACCCTGGGGCTGAATGCTCTTCTGTCCGGGTTTCCGGCTTTTATCCCCTTTCTCCTGCTCTTCTGGCCTGCTACTCTGGGCGGGCCTGAGTTTCCTCTCCTCACCTAATCCCTTCGGCTGATAGCTCTTCTCTCTGGCTTCATGGCTTTTAATCCCCTTTCTCCTGCTCTTCCCACCTGCTACTTTGGGCATCCCTGGGTTGTCTCTCCTCACCTGTAACCCTGGGGCTGACTGTTCTTCTGTCTGGGTTCCTGGCTTTTATCCCCTTTCTCCTGCTCTTCTGGCCTGCTACTCTGGGCAGGCCCCAGTTTCCTCTCCTCACCTAATCCCTTCGGCTGATCTAGGTGTATAAACTACACTTCTGAAAGATTAAATACTAAAATCTAAACTCACTATTACTAACTTTCTTCTTTGGCCCCATTAACAACAAGACAACTGGTCTTAGAGAATCCAAGAAAACTCCACCTACCACATGACAGACTGGAACACTGCAACAGCTCCATTTGAGCCCAGGCTATGAGGAAAGGACAAGAAACAGGGTGGCATCAAATAATACTAAGTTAGCCTAGGAGGACATGTTGTCATAAAGACTGACAGTTACTGTATTCTTCCTGCCTACAGAATTCAATCAGAAATTTCTAAGAAATGATTTAGGATGATCCAGAAAGGAATGAAAGAAGTCATTGATAAAACTGTGCTCATCATTTCAAGTAATATTAGCTTTGCTTCCTGAAATGCTGTGACTGTGTAGGTCCCATACTGAAAAATCTTATTCCCATAATTACCATAATCCAGGCATATATTTAGCTTCTCTCTAGAAGCTTCTTTGTCACAAAAAGATGTGATTTTTTACATACTCTGAATAGCTTAAAAGCAAGTATCTTTGCATCTGAAGATGCAAGACCCAGTAGTGGGTTGAGTCTTCCAAACACAAACTTTTATCTCTCATTATTCGTGGCAGGGAGGGGATATAACTTGTAACAACATCTACTTATTGCCTAATTATTAAATAAAAGCTTAAATTTCCTATTAATTGAAAAACAGAAGTAAAACCAAAAACCAAACTCACTGCCATTGAGTGAGATCCAACTCATAGTGAACCCTCCTTGGGCTTCTGAGGCGTTATCACTACGGAAATAGGTTGCCCAACCTTCCTTCCAAGTGACTGGTGGGTTTGAACTGCCAGCCTTCTGGTTAGCAGTCAAATGCCTTAAGCACTATGCCAAGTGGGATTACTTTTTTTTAATCTCAGAAGAGTTGAGCTGTTAACTGCCTAAATCATTAAAAGCAAAGCAATGCCACCAAAACACTGCCAATTAACAGTTCAGGATTGTATGTGATTGTTAAGAAAATATTTCTAGGTTTCAGTTAATGTGACTTCAATCAACCATCGGTTCATACACTACTGAAACGCAGCCAGCACTGGTACTGCAGTGGATATCTGCTGCTTCTGCCCAGCATCCATTCATCTCCCTTTCTTCTGGTAACTGTACTTCCATTTTGGAGGTAACTACTGCTCCCTCAATGCATGCAATCTTAGAACTATGGACCAGGAAGTCCTGCCTTCTCCTGGCCAGGACTCAAACTAAGACAGTTAGAGCCACATACACATGCAACAAGATATCAGCTGCCCCTCCACCCCTGCCCTGTGACCTAACAGGCTTTCCTTTTAGTTTTATAAGCTATGTGTGTCATTGCAATATAGTCATTTAAAAAAAAAAAAGTTAAAATTAACTGGAATGGGTCCTGCCTTATAACAAAAGAATTGATTAAGGCACTCAAAACAAAAGTAAGTACTTTCCTCCTACTATCCCTTGCTCACACCATTCTCTGTACCAAGAATAAAACAAATTCTTGAACACTATAACAAAATGAAACCAAAGACACAGAGAAAACTCCATCCAACAACAGCACAATGCACATCAGTCATTCTCCAGGACAGATCACAAGCCAGGTAATAAAACCAGTCTCAATAACCTTAAAAAGACTGATTCCATACAAAGTATGTTATGAGACCACAACAGAATAAAATTAGTAATCAATTAACAGAAGAAAAAGTAGAAATTACACAAATATGGAGAAATTAAACACCACATTATTAAACAACCAGTGAGTTTAAAAACAAGGGGGGGGGGGGGGGATCAAAAGGGAAATCAGAAAATACTTAGAGATAAATGAAAACAAAAGCACAACACACCAGAACTTGTGAACTGCAACAAAAGTACTGATTAGAGGTAAATTTAGAATGGTAAATACCTACTTCTAAAAAGAAGGATTTCAAATCCATAAATTTAACTTTGCAACTTAAAAAACAACAAAATAAGCAAACTAAGCTCAAACCTACCAGAAGGAAGGAAATAACAAATATCAGAGCAGAGATCAATTGAATAGAGAATAGAAAAACAGTAGAGATAAATAAAAAAAACCAAATGGCAGTTCTTTGAAAAGATCAATAAAATCGACAATCCTTTAGTAAGAATGACAAAAAAAACAAAAGGGGGAGAGACTTTCAAGATGGCAGACTAAGCAGAAAGACTGCACAGACCCTCTTCAACAAAGAAAAGGAACATCAATTAATACAGACACAGAAGATAATCCTGGACCCCTGAGCCTTGAAGGGAAGGATATAGAAGTGGACTAAACCCCAACTAGCAGAAGAATTTCCATGAAAATACCAAAAAAAAGACAGACAGAGCTGCTGTATGGAAGCAATCCTGATGGCACAGACAGCTTAGAGATTCCCGAGTGGTGGTAGGAACTAAGAATTAACGAAAACATCAGGCTGCTAGACAGGGACGGCACGGAGGACTGTGCATAGTGGCTGGGGAATAAACGGAGAAGGTGAAGAGGAAGGTGGGCTGAGTTATGGACTTTTCCCGGTCCGGAGGATGCCACCATTTTGAAGCTTTAAAAGCAGCTTAACTATTTTGGATATTTAAAGAGACAGCGCTTTAGCAGATTCCTTGACTTAAGAACACATTTTGGTTTCCAGCAACCCCAAGGACACTGCAGACCCGCAAGACTGAAAAGTTTTTGATGGTTATTCAATTGTAATTTGTGTCTAATTGAGTGGGAGACAACAACAGTCCCCACAAGACACAACTACACCCACAACTCC
>NW_006922112.1:580676-581346 GCF_000298275.1 Orycteropus afer afer | reverse complement strand
CCCAAAAGAAAATCACCAAGACACATCATCATCAAAATCATCAAAACCAAAGACAAAGACAGAATTCTGAAAGCAGCACAGGAAAAACAAAAAGTTACCTAAAAAGGACAGCCAGTAAGAATAAGTTCTGATTTCTCAGCAGAAGCCATACAAGCGAGAAGGCAATGGAATGGTATATATAAAACCCTGGAAGAGAAAAGTTTTAAACCAAGACTTTTATACAGGGCAAAACTGTCCCTCAAATATGATGGTGAAATTAGGAGATTCCAGATAAGCAGAAACTAAGGGAATTTATTCAAACCAGACCAACCTTACAAGACATGCTAAAGGGAGTCCTTTGAACAGAGAACCAAAAAACAGCAAATAACAACTGACCATTAATACACAAGATAACATAACCCAGAAACCACAGCTATGGACATATCTAAACTAAAATGAGCTTGCAAGACTGTAAACAGGGAACCAGAGACATCAATTGGCAAGTGAGGACAACTACAAACAAAAAAGAGAGAAAAGACTGTGTAGTTACAGAACTTCTAATGGTGAGGAAGTTAAGAGAGTGCAAGATACAATGTACTGTTCTAAACTCGGGGATAAATTTATAAATCATAGGGTAACCTCAAAGAAAAATGATACACCTTCACATCACAATAAAAAAGAGGACAAGCAC
>NW_006922112.1:575407-577140 GCF_000298275.1 Orycteropus afer afer | reverse complement strand
GCTACCACTGTCATCCACTTGGAAGGGATGTAGGAGATCCTGGATAGAGAGGGAGAACAATGTGGAACAAAACTCAAAATTATTTGGAGGAAAAAAAAAAAAAGAAGGTGAGGACCGGTTTGCTGGTCCAATAGAGCCTGGTGGAACTACTGAGACTATGGCCCCTAGCTGCCCTTCAGGTCTGGAATTGAACCCCACCTGTGCTTTCCAGCCAAACAATGTAACAGGCATGTGAGTTACACATTTACCTCAGGTAGACACATGCCCTGGAGAGAAGAATCATGGCAGAAAGAAGGGCTGCTTATGCACAGGGAGACAGCTCAGGGGGCAGGAGAGTATGGAGGGATGGTCACTGGGAAGAGGTAACTATGGGAAAGAAGCGGGAGGGGAGCTGTTACATTGTGGTAAACTGTGGTCAATGACATGAGACAATGTATATCTGAACTGCTGTATGGAAAGTGAATTTGGTCTTTAAATCTTCACCCTAATCACAATAAAAAAAAAAAAAGAAAAACAGTGTGAAGAAGTAAAGATGTCATGTCAAGCCATGGTATTTTCATCTGCCCCATATGCATACGAAAGGTGCACAATGAGTAAGGAAGACTGAAGAAGAACTGATGCCTTGGAATTGTGGTGTTGGTGAAGCATACTGGAAATACCACGGACTGCCAGAAGAATGAATAGATCTGTCCTGGAAGAAGTTCAACCACAATACTCCTTGGAAGCAAGGATGGTCAGACTTTGTCTCATGCACTCTGGTCATGTTGTCAGAAGATACCATTCCCTGGAAAAGGATATCATGCTTGCTAAAGTAGAAGCTCAGCAAAAAAAGGAAAGACTCAATGAGGTGGATTGACACAGTGATTGCAAGGATGGGCTCAAGCACAGCAAGGATTGTGAGGATGCACAGGACTGAGCAGTGCTTTGTTCTGTAGTTCGCAGGGTTGCTATGAGTCACAACCAACATGATAGCACCCAATAACATCAGCCTTTTCATGTTCCTGTCTGTTCTTTAGGTGAACTGTTGTCAGTTCTTACTCATACAGCTAATTCTTCATAAAAGTGTCATTGGGAAGTAGTGAATTTTTGTCTCAGCTGCTGGGAAACTTGGCATTGACTAAGGGCAAAGGTTATAGAACCAAAGTTGTAGCTCTTCCTTCCATGTCTTCACTGTGTTTCTGGCAGTGACCCTGTTTTGAATTGTGGTTGTGGTGAAGAATACTGAACACACCATTGTCTTCTAGAAGAACAAACAAATTTGTTTAGGAGCAAGTACAGTTGGAATGCTCCTCAGAAGTGAGAAGGGCCAGACTTCATCTCACATACTTTGGTCACGTTCTCAGAGGGATAAGTCCCTGGAGAAGGACATCATTCTAGGTTAAGTAGAGGATCCGCAAAAAATGGAAAGACCCTCAGTGAAAAGGATTGACACAGTACATGCAGTGATAGCCTCAAGCATAAAAATGATTACGAGGATGGTGCAGGTCTCTGTTCTGTTGTCCACAGCATCACTATGAGTCAAAACCAACTCCATGGCACCTGACAACAACTTCCTGGTGCTACTGACTTTGAACATTGCATTAAGATTTCAAGCATAAAGCTGCCATCTAGACACAATGATGGGTCTCTCCTTGTCCAGAACAAAGAAGAATGAAGAAAACCAAAATTCATGGAAACAATTAGTCCTAGCGACTGGTACACCATCCGATCTACAGACTATACGACTATGAGAC
>NW_006922112.1:551373-575072 GCF_000298275.1 Orycteropus afer afer | reverse complement strand
AGGGAAGAGGTAACTATGGGAAGGAAGTGGGACAGGAGCTGTTGCATTGTGGTAAACTGTGGTCAATGTCATGAGACAAAGTATATGTAAACTGCTGTATGGAAACTGAATTTGCTCTGTAAATCTTCACCCAAATCACAATTTAAAAAAAAAGAGAGAAGATGCAAATGACTAAAATCAGAATGAAAGTTGGTACATTACTACTGATCCTACAGAAACAGTAAGAATTATAAAACTATGAACAACTGCATGTCAACAAAGTAGACAACCTAGAAGAAGCATTTTATTGTGTTTTATTGACTATGTAATGGCATTCAGCTGTTGAGTTCATAAGAAATTATGGGTGACATTATTATAAAATTGTTACACAGATAACATGCTAGCAAAGAATACTGAATATATCATGGACTCCCTGAAGAACAAACAAATTTATCTTGGAAGAAGTGCAGCCAGAATGCTCCTTCAGAGCAAGGATGGAGAGATGTCATCTCTCATATTTTTATCATGTTATCAGGAGGGACCTGTCCCTGGAAAAGGGAATCATGCTTGGTAAAGTAAGTCAGCAAAAAAGAGGAAGACACTCAATGAGATGGATAGACACAGTGGCTGCAACAATGGGTTCTAACATGGAAATGACTGTGAGTCCAGGCAATGTTGTATACAGAGTGACTATGAGTCAGAACCAACTCGATGGCACCTAACAACAACAGATGAAATGAACAATTTCCTAAAAACACATGAACTACCTAAATTGACTGAAGAAGAAACAGAAAATATCAATAGACCCATAACATGTAGGGAGACTAAATCAGTAATGAAACCTTCCTAATAAAGCAAAGTTCCAGACCTGATGGCTTCTTTGGGGAATTTTATCAAACATTTAAAGAATTGATACTAATCCTTCTCACACTATTCCAAAAAATACAAGATGAGGGAACACTTCCTCTATTCTATGGAGCTAGGATTATCCTGATGCTAAGCCAGAAAAAGATATCCCAAGAAAACTACAGGCAATACCCTTAATGAACTTAAATTAAAAAATTCTCAAAAAATTGGGACTCTCATACACTGCTGGTGGGACTGTAAAATGGTACAACCACTGTGGAAAGCAGTATGGCAATTCCCTCAAAAGTTGGAAACAGAAATACCATTTGACCCAGCCATTCCATTACTAGGGATATATCTTAAAGACGTGAGAGCCATGACAAGAACAGGTAGATGGACACTGATGTTCATCACAGGACTATTTACAATAGCAAAAAGTTGGAAACAACCTAGATGTCCATCAACTGAGGAATGGATAACCAAAATACGATACATACACACAATGAAATACTATGTAATGCTAAAGAATAATGTTGTTGTTTTTGTTAGGTGCCGTTGAGTCATCTCCAACTCATAGCGACCCCATGCACAGCAGAATGAAACACTGCCCGATCCCGCGCCAGCTCCACGATCCCTGCTATACGTGAGCCCATCATCATAGCCAGCATGTCAATCCATCCCGTTGCAGGCCTTCCCCTTTCGTATAATTATTTCGTAAAATTATTCTTTTCGAATAATGTAGAATCTTCAAAACATCACATAATGTGGATGAACTTGGAGGACATTATGCTGAGTGAGATAAGTCAATCACACAAGGACAAATATTGTATTAGTCTGTTATCATAAAAGTCAAGGAATGGTTTACATATGGAAGGAAATTTTCTTTGTTGGTTACCGGGGTGGGAAGGTAGGGTAGGGAACGTTGTTAGACAGGTAGAGATAAGTATTGACCTGGGTGAAGAGAAGGGCAATGTACCAAATGTGTGTGATCAACATGATGGCATTGAGGAAGAGGAAAGCAAAGAGAGGTATATGGGAGGTGCAGACAACAAAGATAAACAACACATACAGTACTGTGCTGTCAGCGAAGGCAAACATGCTATAAGGGTGGACAGATGGGTGGACAGGCTGAACTATTAGGTATGTCTATGCAGCAGGGAGTGTACTCAAGACCATGTATAGGATTGGCAGACAATGGTCCTATGAGCGTATTTGTATGATCTGAATTCCCAGATGTATAGTAGAGCTGACAAGGGACAAGGTTGTAGTCACTTCTTGGTCACAGCCAGCTACCCAGAGGGAGCGAGTAGTTGAACCTGTGGGCTCAGGACCATAGTCGCAGGGGACATCAAGCTCAACTGGCAAAACATACTACACAAAACGTTGTTCCACCTCCGACTTTGGCAAGTAGTGACTGGGATCTTAAAAGCTTGCAAACAGCCATCTAGATGCAACGACGGATCTCTCCTCATCCTGAGCAAAGAAGAATGAAGAAAACCAAAGATTCATGGAAACAATTAGTCCTTGCAACTGGTACACCATATGCTCCTCAGCCTATATGACTATGAGACCAGAAGAATTAGATGGTTCCCAGCTACCACTGTCAACCACTCTGAGGGGAGATCTATGTAGGAGATCCTGGATAGAGAGGGAGAACAATGTGGAACAAAACTTAAAATCATTTGGCGGGCGGTGGGGGAGGGGACCAGGTTTGTTGGTCTGATAGAGCCTGGTGGAACCACCGAGACTATGGTCCCTAGCTGCCCTTCAGGTCTGGAATTGAACCCACACCTGTGACTTCCAGACAAACAAAAGACAGGCATATGAGTTGAACATATACCTGAGGTAGATACACTCCTTGGAGAGAACAATCATGGGAGAAAGAAAGGCTGTTTATGCACAGGGAGACAGCTCAGGGGGCAGTAGTGCATGGAGAGATGGATACAGAGAAGAGGTAACTATTGGGAGAAGTGGGAGGGGAGCTGATGCATTGGGGTAAATTGTAGTCAGTGTCACGAGATTACGTGTGTGTGAACTCCTGTATGGAAAGAGAATTTGCTCTGTAAACTTTCACCCAAATCACAATTTAAAATAAAAAAGGAAAAAAAAAATTCTCAATAAAACATTAGTAAATTGAATCCATCAGCATAATAAAAAGATCATACACTATGACAAAGTGGGATTTATCCCAGGAATGCAAACAATCAGAAAATCAATCAATGTAATACACCACATTAATAGAATGAAGTAAAAGCACCATATGTCTTCTCAATTGATGTAGAAAATCCCAAAGTATTCACAAGAAAGCTACTAAAAAAGCTATGAATTCACCAAAGGCACAGAATACAAGATCAATATATAAAAATCAGTCAGGTTTCTATATATCTGCAATGAGCATCCTGAAAAGGAAATTTAAGAAATAATTCCATTTAAAATAGCACCTAAAAGAATAAAATGCCTAGGAATAAATTTAACAAGGAAGGTAAAAGACTTGTATACTGAAAACTATAAAACACAAAAGAAATTGAACATTTCCCTATCTCAAAACGTACTGTAACATTACAAGAATCAAAAACAAAACTCATAGACCAATGAAATGAACTGAGAGTACAGCAATAAACCCACACATCTAGGATCAAAAAAATACTCAAAAAGAATGCCAGGTCCATTCAATGTGGCAAGAATAGTCTCTTTAATGAACGGTGCTGGTATAAATGGATTTTCACGTGCAAAAAAAAGGAAAACGTACCCACACCTCCCATCACATACAAAAATTAGTCAAGAATTATCAATGACCTAAATGTAAGAAGTAAAATCATAAAACTCTTAGAGGAAAATATAGCGGTAAAGTGTCAGGATATAGTTTTTGTCAATGGGTTCTTAGATATAGAACAAAAAGCATGAGCAACAAAAGACAAATTAGATAAATTGGACTTAATGAAAATTAAAATCTTCTGTGCATCAAAGGACTATCAACAGACAACCTATAGATTGGGAGAAAATATTTGGAAACTACATATCTAACAAAGGCTTATATCCAGAATATATAAAGAACTCCCACAACTTAAGAACAAAAACACAAAGAACTAATTTTAAAAACTGGCAAAAGGCTTGAATAGACATTTCTCCAAAGATATACAAACAAACAATAAGGATTATGAAAAGATACTCAAAGTCATTAGGGAAATGAAAATGAGACAGCACTTCTCCCCCACTAGGATGGCTATTATCAGAAAAATTAAAAACAACACTGGCAAAGATGTGGAGAAATTAGAGCCCTTATTCATTGCTGGTGGGAACATAAAATGGTCCAACTGCTATGGAAAAGAGTTAATGGTTCCTCAAAATGTTAAACATAAAATTTCATGTGTAACATAACACTGATCCAGCCACATGATCCAGCAATTCAATTCTTACGTATATACCCAAAAGACTTGAAAACAGGGATTCAAATATACTTGTACACCAATGTTTACTGAAGCATTATACATAATAGCCAAAGGTGGAAACAACCCAAGTGTCCATCAACAGGAGAATGGATAAATAAAATGTGCTATAGATAACCCACGGCCATCAAGTCAATTCTGATTCATAATGACCCCCACTGAGTTTACATGATGGTAAGCCTTTACAGGAGATTGTCCTGTCTTCCTTCCACAGAGTGGCTGGTGGGTTCGGACCACCCATCTTCTATTTAGCAGTCAATGCCTCAGGCACTGTGCCACCAGAGCACTATATATACATACATATTCACACACACACACACACACACACACACGCGCGCGCGTGCACACACGAGACTCATAACGACCCCTCCTTGGGTTTCCAAGGCAATATCACTACAGAACTGGATTGCCCAACCTTTCTTCCAAGGAGTGGCTGGTGGGTTTGAACCATCAGCCTTCTGGTTAGCAATCAAACGCCTTAGGCACTTGTGCCACCAGAGCTCTCACATGTTGTTGTTGTTGTTATGTGCCGTCGAGTCGGCCCCGACTCATAGTGACCCCTCCTTGGGTTTCCAAGGCAGTATCACTACGGAAGTAGGATTGCCCAACCTTCCTTCCGAGGAGTTGCTGGTGGGTTTGAAACGCCAGCCTTCTGGTTAGCAGTCAAGTGCTTTAGCCACTATGCTACCAGAGCTCCTGAGCTCTCATATAAAATACACACACACACACACACACACACACGTCTCTCCATATAAGGGAATACTATACAGCCATAAAGAGAAATTAAGTGCTGATACATACTAAAACATGAATGAACTTTGAAAATGTTATGCTGATGAAATAAGTCAGACATAAAAGGAGAAACATTATATGATTCTACTTACATGAAATATTTAGCATAAACAAATACATAAAGATCAAAGTTTATTAGTAGTTAATGGGGTTCAAAAGAGCACAATCAAAGTTTATTAGTAGTTATTGGAGTTCAGAAGAGCAGGTGATAGTAAGTCATTGCTTAAGCAGTATTGAGTTTCAATTTCAGGTGATGAAAAACTTAGAAATGGACAGTGGTAATGTTTGCACATGATTAATGTAATTGTATCTATTTCTCTCATCAACCATCTTAAAGAACTCTGGTGACATAGTGCTTAAGGCATCTATTAACCAGAAGGTTGGCAGTTCAAATCCACCATCCACTCCATGGAAGGAAGAGTAGGCAATCTATTTCTGTAAAGATTTACCGCCTCGGAAACCCAAAGGGGGTAGCTATGAGTCGGAATCAACTCGATGGCACCGAGTTTAGTATGGTTTTTTATCAACCATCTTGTTATCTATATTTCATTTTTCCAACAATAGTAAAAAACCTGCTATCTGATCATTTTGCACATTAACAACCTATATCTGATAGTAACAAACACTGAGGTATAGGGCAAGAGTTACACTAGCTATGATGGTTAAGGTTACGTGTCAACTTGGCTAGGCCATGATTCTCAGTGGTTTGGCAGTAATATAATAATATAATTTGTTAATTAGGCAATGATGTAATTTGGCAGTTATGTAATGATGTAGTCATCCTCCATTTTGTGAGCCGATGTGGTCATCCTCCATTTTCATATAATGCCAATTTTCACATAAGGACCTGGTCTTTGGAACCTAGCTATATTGGAAGTGAGGACTGGGTATAACACACTGAATTGCAAATGGTTAAAATGGCAATTCGCTTGTTATATGTATTTTAACACAATAAATGTTTTTTTTTTTAAAAAAAAAGTATACAACAAATTGTTAAAATCAGGATCTGTGAAAATATTTCCAATCAGTATAAAATAGAAGTGTCATATAAGCCAAAACGAAAATCAAACTGTAGAGTCAATTCAGATTCACAGTGACTCCCACTGGGTTTCCAAAGCTGTAAATCTTTACAGAAGCAGACTGTCTCATCTTTTTTCCACAGAGCATCTAGTGGATTTAAGGTACTGACCTTTTGGTTAGCAGCCAAATGCCTTAACCACTACACCACCAAACCTCCTAGGAGCTCTGGTAGCGTAGTACCTAAGGCATTTGACTGCTAACCAGAAAGGCTGGCAGTTCAAACCCACTAGCCACTCCTCAGAAGGAAAGCTGGGCAATCTACTTCCCAGCCTTCCTCGGGTTTTCACCTCAGAAACCCAAGGAGGGGTCGCTATGAGTTGGATCCAACTCGATGGCAGTGAGTGAGTTATAAGTCAATGTACATTCCCCCAAAATCATGGCTCTACAGTAAGTGGAATTCTGAGGGTTAGTAAGTGGTTTAAATGCTGACCTCTAAAGTTCCTTCTGAGTTTATGTCTCTATAGACATTAAATTAGGGCTTGTTGAGCCCCCATGATAATTTTACATGAAGTGTACCAATAAACATTTAATGAACCTTTTCAGAGAAAAGCAATGTGAAATAACTGAAAGAAGAAAGCCCAAAAAGCCTTAATCTACCACTACCACTACTTACTAGCACTATGAGTCTCAGATAATATATAAAGCACCTAGAATTAATACTTGGTATGTCCACAGTTAACATTCAATAAATGATGGTTAGAACAGTGATGATGTTGACAACAGCAACAAATGATACCCGATTTGGAAGCACGGACACAGCAAAGTTGGGTACAAAAGCTTGAAAGCATTCACTACGTATAATACACAGTTTTTCATTGACTCTAAGTTGCCATCAAATTTAAGGTGCACCATGGTTTAAGGTTCTATTAACACCAAAAAATAACAAACTCACTGCCATTAAGTCGGATCCAACTCATAGCGACCCCTCCTTGGGTTTCCAAGGCAGTATCACTACAGAAGTAGATTGCCCAATCTTCCTTTTGAGGAGTGGCTAGTGTTTGAACCGCCAGCCTTCTGGTTAGCAGTCAAATGCCTTAGGCACTACACCTCCAGAACATCATCAATTAAATTATAATATGCTATTAATTTTTACTCTTTCAAGACCAAATTATTTCCTGCTTTGAATCTTTTGTTGAAATCATGTGTTTTCAGTAATAAAAAGCATTCTGAAGGAAATGAAAAATAAATTTTGAGGTAATATTAATGTATGACCCAAGGGGTCTCTGGTTGGGGGGTAATGGGATAAGGCTCATTTCTTCAGATTCACACAATTATACAGGCCCCCATCAGATGACACCATGCATTAATTGTGGGAAAGAAGCTTCCCACTAAACACCAGTGGCTTAGAAAATATAGCTCAACACTGTATGTCCCATGAGTCACAAAAGGGCTAAGAGAAATCCCAGTTTCAGAGATTTTTAAATGCAGGAAAAATAATGAGTAACAAAGAAAACATATAGTTACAATTAGTAATAGAAATAAGTCAATGACCAGAGCAGTGAAAATTTAGTATCAGCTGTAATGAGGGCATAATTAAAATGATTCTTGTGAAGAGAAAAGATTAGAGACAGGAAACAAGTAATCAGTAAGGAAACCTTAATTAAAGCCCTAAACTGAACTCATTATCTGCTTCCTTCCTTACCCTTTCTCCCCAAAACACAAAAATCTCTTCTTCCTAAATCAATAATGGCATCGATTTCCACTATTCTTCCATGATAGGAATTTATAAGTGACCCTGAACCCCTTCACCTGCTCCTCCCATATCTAATCAGGTAGCAAATCTTATCTGTTCTTACCAGCAAAAGCTCCCTCAAACCCGGCTCCCTCCTCTCCATCCCACCACCACAGCCCTAAGAAACAACCACATAATTTCTTCCACAGCCTCTCTGTCTCCAGGACCACACACTACAAATGTATCCTCCTTTATGGTCACCAGATCTTTTTTAGAATATAAATCTGATCATATCATCCCTCCTGCTCAAAATCCTTCAAGAGCTCCCAATGACCCAAAGGATAAAGCCTAATCTGCACAGCATGATATACAAGGCACATTCTGATCCCTGAAGAATCACTCACCAGTAGTTCATTCCCTCTATAAAGCCTTCCTGGCATTCCTAAACAGTCAGGTGTTTGCTGTTCTCTTACAGCGTTTCATGCATGGCTATTACAGTTGTAGGAGCCCTAGCTGCACAGTGGTTAAGCATTCCGTGGCCAACAGAAAGGTCAGTGGTTCAAATCCACCACCTGCTCCATGGGAGAAAGATGTGGCAGTCTGTTTCTGTAAAGATTACAGTCTTGGAAACCCTGATGGGCAGTTCTACTCTATCCTATAAGATCACTGAGTCAGAATTGACTGGACAGCAATTGTCCTCGCTTAGGCTAAAAGTTATAAATAACCTTTCAACCTTCATCCAATTTCAGGATAAAGGTGGTTCACCACCAACTTCTGAGTCTGACCTGAGTTCAAATCTCAATTCTACTACTCATTAGCCATGGAATCTTCAGCTAACCACTCAACATCCTTGGCTCTTAGTTTCCTCAGCTGTAAAATTAGAATAACAATATTCACCATCACAGGTTCTTATGAAAAACAACGCCAAATATATATTTAAAAAAATAAAAAAACTCCCTGCCATTGAGTCAGATCTGACTCACAGCAACCCCTCCTTGGGTTTCTGAGGCAGTATCACTACAGAAGTAGATTGCCCAACCTTCCTTCTGAGAAGTGGCTAGTGGGTTCACACCAGCCTTCTGGTTTGCAGTCAAACGTCTTAGGCACTATGCCACCAGAACTCCCGCCAAATATATACACCTATCAAAATAAAAACCACCAAACTCTGCTGTCGAGTCAATTCGACTCATAGTGACCCCTCCTTGGGTTTCTGAGGTGGTATCTCTACGGAAGTATATTGCCCAATCTTCCTTCCAAGGAGTGCCTGGTGGGTTTGAACCGCAAGCCTTCTGGTTAGCAGTCAAACACACACATACATACATACATATATATATATATACATATATGTATATATACACACACACATACATACACACACACACACACACATACACAGAGAGAGAGAGTGAGTCCTAGAAAATATGTAGAAATATAACCCAGCTAACAACCATAAAACCTACAAAGGAACTAACACTTATCAAGAGCATCCTCCGTGGGAGGCACAAGTTACACCTTTGTGGTGAGGATGTAAGACATAAAACTTTTTAAGGAAAACGTCCTGCTTCTCAAAGAAAATAGTCACAAGTCCATACAAGAGCTAAAGTAACATTAAATCTGTCCTTCAGCTATGTCAATAAAGCTGTAGTTAACTTTTATATAAATGCTTACTCAATCTTCATGTTACTGTTGTGTGCCATTGAATCAATTCCGACTCACAGTAATTTTTATGGAAGCAGACTCGCACAGCTTTCTCCCAGGGAGGGGCTGGGACTGGTGGTCCAACTGCCACCCTTGCAGTTAGCAGCCAAGAGCTTAACCACTGCACCACCAGGGCTCCGTTTGAATCCTCACAGAATTAGAATTTAAACAGGAAGAACATAACTCCATTGTCAGAAACTATGTTTTCTAAATAACTACTGGCAAATCCAGCACTCTTATCTTCTTACCTCTAAAGAACACAAGTGTGTGCAAAGACTTTATTTTAAAATATGCTACACATCCTCCCTCCTACCCTAGACTATAGCCCGGCCCTTAGATGACCTTCAAGCCTGGAACTGAACTCACGCTAGTGGTTGAATTTTCAGCCAAAAGACAGATAGGCCTAACAGATGAACAACAGGGAGGTATCCTCTCATTAGGCTAATCAACTATAAGAGATCAAAAGGGCAACAATTGCTCAGGGGTAAAGCTTAGAAGGTAGGAAGGGAGAAGACAGACAGACAAAGGGAAATGGTAAACACAGGGAGGAAGTGGGAAGAGTACTGTCACACTGTGGGGTTTACAATCAATGTCACACAACAAAATGTCTATGAACTGTCCAATTTGCTCATGAAGTTTCACCCAAATCACAATAAAACAATTAAATGAAAAGAATAAACAAAACAAAGAAAATAAAACATGCTACATATATTTTCTACAAAGCCATACAAAAAAGAATGCTTGGAACTGTAAGACTGCTTCACCAAACTTGTTACTAAACACAAATGTTATTCCTGGGCTTCTCCCTTTAGTGTGAGCCTAGGTGCTTCATCAGGTCCCAGGGAGCCAATTTCCTAGGAGAGGACATCTAAGAAGGGGAAAAAGGAGATTCCCAAATGAAATCAGACAACAGAATTGCAGATACCAAACCCCCTGCTATCCAAGCAGATTCCAATCAACAGCAACCCTGAGGGACAGAGTAGAACTGCCCCACAGGGTTTTGAACGCTGTATGGAAGCAGACTGCCTCATCTTTCTCCCGCAGAGCGGTTGGCTGGTTCAAACTGCTGACCTTTTGGTTGGCAGCTGAATGTTTTAACCACTGTGCCACAAGTGAAAATACATGCTGTGCCCTATGGAAAGAAAGAGCAAGAGGAGAGAAAATGGTGGTGGAAAGGAGGTAGGTGCAGTTTGGGATCCAGTATGAAGGAGGAGAAAAGAAAAGAAGTCTGCTCCAGGAGACAAAAAGCCACAAATACTGTACAATATATTGAATCTTCCAATCCCAGATAATACAAACTCTTCAAGTAGTAATACCATTACAATTTTTTGATGGAACTATTAATTTTCAAGAGCACATTTAGATAAGGAACCCTGATGGTTAAGCACTAGTCTACTAACAGAAAGGTCAGTGTTTTGAACCCATCCCAGGAGAAAGATGTGGTAGTCTGCCACTGTAAAGATGTCACCCTTGGAAACACAATAGAGCAGTTATACACTCTGTCCTACAGTGTCACTGCGAGTTGGAACTGACGAACAGCAATGAGCTTTTTGGTATACCAAACACAGAATAAAGAATTAGAAGAATAAATGGATTTTAAGAAAACATCTTTCACAAATACAATTAGTTGAAATATTTCATGTTAAGTAGTACAAGGTTTTATTAACACTTATACTGATGCAATAATTTTTAAAGTAAAATTTCAACTAAATTTTAAGTGCAAAGTTATGCAGCAACCACAAAAGACCTTACTTCTTACTGTATTAGATGAATTTTAATCCCTGCAAAGTATAACAAGAAACTCTTTGTCTGAATTCTGGGGGAGAAAAAAAATTCAATAACTACTCTGGCAGTATTTTTAATTACTGGTAATTTAAGAAACTAAAGTCTTAAAATTCCTTTTCGCTCCTTAGTATCACGTGTACTTTTCTACCTAACCTCTTGGGAAAAGTACACTAAACTACATACTTGAAGAAACCAAAGTTTCTCTCAACTAGTCTTTAACTGAAAAGAGAACACAACAGAAAAAGCCTGAAGATCTGGGCAATAGGAAGCCTGGGCTTTAGTCAACTCTGTACAGTAGCAAGTTAGGGGTAACCTTGGGCATTTCTCCAGCTACCGTTTCTTCTAAAATAAAGGACTCAAACAGACCTCGAGGTTCTGTCCAGCTGCCTAACTTTCTTTAAAGCATTCTACTTTACTCAGTATCTTTACAACCTTGCATTTATATACTTTATAATTCATAAGGGAGCTCTGGTAGCATAGTGGCTAAGTCACTTGCCTGCTAACCAGAAGGCTGACGGTTCAAACCCACCAGCCACTCCTCGGAAGGAAGGTTGGGCAATCCTACTTCCGTAGTGATACTGCCTCGGAAACCCAAGGAGGGGTCGCTATTAGTCGGGGCCAACTCGACGGCACATAACAACAACAACAAAAAAAATAATTCATAAAGCATTTCTCAGTCAATCCTCATGAAAACTACATGAAGTAAACGTTTTACAAGAGAGAAAATTTGAGGTCCATAAAAACATATATCCCAGACAGTGACTGGCACAGCCACAATTAGAAACTAAATTATCTACCTCAAAGATTCCTTAAAGATTAGTCAGAAATCTTCCAAACCTGGTAAAGTTAAAACATAAATTTAATCTATTAAAATCTAAAAGGTATAACTGTATTCATAAAGTGTGATTACTTACACTCAGACAGTATGTAGTGTGTAGAATCCAGACTTCCTGGAGCCTCTGAGGCTGAATGAGCCCCTGAAACTACTGCCCTGACATAATGTTTAAACCTTAAACCAAAAATACTCCCTGAAGTCTTCTTAAAACCAAAAAAACAGTTTAGCTTAACAAGTAAAGAATGTCTGCCTTTGCTCTTCTAAGATGTATCTACAAAGGAACATGGGTACAATTTAAAATGAGAAGAAACTGCTGCAAACATTCCTTAATAATCAAAACTTGCAACGTATGAAATATGAATGCAGGAAAATTGGAAGTGGTTAAAAATGACATGGAACGCATAAAGATTGACATCCTAGGCTGAAATGGACTCCTTTGGCCACTCTGAATTAATCATATGGTCTGCTAAGCTAGAAATAAGAAATTGAAGAGGAATGGAGTCATGTCCATTGTCAAAAACAACATTTCAAGATCTATCCTTAGGTACAATGCTGTCAGTGATAGGATAATACATATGCTGACAAGGAAGATCAGTTAATTCTACTATTATTCAAATTTACACACCAGTCACTAAACCCAAAGATGAAGAAATTAAAGATTTTTACCAACTTGTACAGTCTGAAATTGACGAAATATGCAATCAAGATGTATTAATAATCATTGGTGATTGGAATGTGACAAAAGTTAGAAACAAAGACGCACCATTGATAGTTGGGAAATAATGGCCTTGGTGATAGAAATTATGCCAGAGATCGCATGATAGAATTTCACAAAACCAACAACTTATTCCTTGCAAATACCTTTTTTCAACAGCATAAATGGTGTGTATACTCATAGATAGATAAAAATGAGATCGACTACATCTATGAAAAAAGGCAGTGGAGAAGCTCAGGATCATCAGTCAAAACAAGGCCAGGAGCTGATTATGGCACAGACCATCAACTGTTCCATGAAAGTTTAAGTTAAGCTCAAGGATATTAAAACAACACAAGACCCAAATACAACACTGATAATATCCCACAAGGAATCAGACAGCATCTGAAGAAAAGATTTGATGCACCGAACACCAATGACCAAGACCAAATGAGTTGTGGGATGACATCAAGAACCTCATACATAAAGGAAGCAAAAGGTCAAAAGAGGGACAGAAAAGGAAGAAAAGACCAAAATGTATGTCAGAAGAGACTCAGAAACTTGCTCTTGAACAGAGAGTAGATAAAGCAAATGGAAGAAATGACAAAATAAAAGCACTGAACAGATTTCAAAAGGCAGCTCGAGAAGACAATGCATTATAATGAAATATGCATTGACCTGGAGTTAGAAAACCAAATAGGAAGAACACACCCAGCATTTCTCCAGCTGAAAAATTTGAAGGAAAAGTTCTAGTCATGAATTGCAATACTGAAGGATTCAAACCAAGACTCACCACCACTGAGTAGAATCCAACTCACAGCAACCATCATTGGGTTTCCTAGGCTGTAAGTCTTTACAGAAGTAGATTGCCCCATCTTTCTACCACAGAGTGGCTGAACTTTTGGTTGCCAACCAAATTCCTTAACCACTACACCACCAGAGCTCCTTACTATTGAAGAATTATATGGGCAACACATTGAATGATGCAGGAAGTGTCAAAAGATGATGGAAGAAATATGGGGTTAGTGTACCAAAAAAAAAAAAAAATGGTCAGTGTTCAACCATTTCAGGAGGTAACATATGATCAAGAATCAATGGTAATGAATGATGAAATCTAAGCTGCACTGAAGGAATTGGTGAAAAACAGGGATCCAGTAATTGATGGAATACCTACGGAGCTGTTTCAACAAATGATCGCCATGAAGGCACTTATTCATTTATACTAGTAAGTTTCAAAGGCAGCTACCAGGCCAACCAACTGGGAGAGATCCGTATTTGTGCCCATTCCAAAGAAAAGTGATCCAACAGAATGTGCAAATTATCAAATAATTATCATTAACATCACAAGTAAGTAAAATTTGGCTGAACATAATTAAAAACATTGCAGCACTATACCGAAAGGGAACTTCCAGAAATGCAAGCTTGTTTCAGAAGAGGATGTTGAAATAGTATCACTGCTAATGTCCTGTGGACCTTGGATGAATGCAAAGAATACCAGAAAGATGTTTACCTGTGTTTTACTGACAATGCAAAGGCATTTGACTGTGTGGATCACAACAAATTACAGGTAACACTACAAAGAACCAGAATTCCAAAACGCTTATTTACATTCATAAGGAATCTGTATATAGACCAAGAGACTGTCATTCGAACAGAACAAGGAATACGGCATGGTTTAAAATCTGGAAGGGTGAGCATCACGACTGTGTCCTTTTACATACTTACTCAATCTGTAGGCAGAGTAAATAATCTGAGAATCTGGACAATATAAAGAATGGGACATCAAGATTAGAAGACTCACTAACAGCCTGTGATGTACAGATGATACAATCTTGCTACCATCAAGTGAAAATGCCTTGAAGCACTTACTGATGAAGATCAAAGATTACAGCATTCAGTATGGATTATAACTCAACATAAAGAAAACAAAAATTCTCACAACTGGACCAATAAGCAGTATCACAATAAATGGAGAAAAGGTAGAGGCTGTCAGGGATTTCATCTCACTGGAATACAAAATCAACACCTATGAAGCAGCAGTCAAGAAATCAAATATCATATTGCACTGGGTTCTTTAAAGTTTGTAAAGCCATTGACCCGTGACACTTTAGTTTTATATATTTCACTGTACATAAATTATATTTCAATGGAATGCATTTAAAAAAAAAAAAAGTGTTGTAAAGCAAAGATGTCACTTTGAAGATTTAAGGTTCACCTGACCCAAACCATGCTATTTTCAATTGGCTCATATGCTTGTGAAAGCTGGACAATGAAAAGGAAAACCAAAGAGTTGATGCCTTTGAATTGTGGTGCTGGCAAGAATGCCAAAAATACCATGGACGGCCAGAAGAGGAACAAATCTGTCCTGGAAGAACTACAGCCAGAATGCTCCTTAAAAGCAAGAATGGCCAGGCCAGTCTCTGTCTAACCTACTTTGGTCATGATGTCAGAAGGGACAAGTCTCTGGTGAAGGACATCATGCTTAGTAAAGCAGAGGGTTAGCAAAAAGGGGAATACCTTCAATAAGATGGACTGACACAGCGACTAGAATGATAGGCTTAAGCATAGTGAAGACTGTGAGGATGGTGCAGGACCAGACAGTGTTTCGTTCTGCTGTACATAGTGTCGTTATGAGTCAGAGCTGACTTGACAACACCTAATAATGTTGTTGTTGTTGTTGTAGATGCCGTCAAGTTGTCTCCGACTCATAGCAACCCTATGCACAGCAGAACGAAACACTGCCCAGTCCTGTGCCAGCCTCACAATCCTTGCTATACCTGAGCCCATAGTTGCAGCCACTGTGCCTATCCATCTCATTGAGGGCCTTCTCCTTCCTCGTTGACCCTCCACTTTACCAAGTCTTAATAATAAATAATCAATAATAAATATCCCAATAATAAATAATCATAAGTCCATTAAACCATGTATAAGAAAAATAGTATAAAATGTTGTAACATATATTTAAAGAGGCCTAAATACATGGAGCTATATATCAAATTTTTAGATGATTCAATATTAAAAAGATGTCAATCTACTCCGAATCATGCGGAAAATAATTTAAAAAAACAGTTGCAGCAGTACATTACAAGGGAACTGCCTGAAATCAGCCAGACTGAGAAGAAGATGGAGAATGTGGAATATCATTGCTGATGTATCAGAAGTATCTTCGCTAAAAGCATAGAGTGCCATAAAGATGTGTACCTGTGTTTTATTGACTATACAAAGACATTCAAATGTGTGCATTATAGCAAATTCTGGATAACACTGCAAAGAATGGGAATTCCAGAACACTCAATTATGTTCATGTGGAACCAGTCATTTAAACATAAAAGTATGCTGCATGGTTTAAATAGGAAAGGTGTGCATCAAGGTTCTATCCTTTCACCATCCTTATTCAATCTGTATGCTAAGCAAATAATTTGAGAAGTTGTGCTATATGAAGAAGAATGTGGCATCAGGATTTCAGAAAGACTCATTCATTAACAATCTTATTGATGACACAACCTTATTGATGAAAATGAGGAGGACGTGAAGCACTTAATGATGAAGATCAAAGACTACAGTATGGATACACTTCACCAAAAAGAAAACAAAAATACTTATAACTGGATGAATACGCAACATCACAATAAATGGAGAAAAGACTCAAAGTACTGAGGATTTCATTTCACTTGGATCCACAATCAGTGCCCATAGAAGTAGCAGTTAAGATATCAAATGACATATGGCACTGGGCAAATCTGCTGCAAAAGACCTCTCTAAAGTGTTTATGAGTAAAGACGGCACTTTAAAAGCCAATGTACAATTGATCCAAGCCATAGTATTTTCCATAGGCTCATATGTGTGTGAGAGCTGGATAATGAATAAGGAAGACTACAGAAGAACTGATGCATTTGAACTGTGGAGCAAAGAATACTGAATGTACCAAAGACTGCTACAAGAACGACAGATCTTTCTTAGAGGAAATACACCCATAATGCTCCTCAGAAGTGAAGGAAAAAGAAAAAAAGAACATGACACTCAACAAGATGGACTGACACAGTGGCTGCCAACAATGAGCTCGAGCACAGTGACAGCTGTAAGGATGGCGCAGGACCAGGCTGTGTTTCCTTCTGTTGTACATGACAATGCTGTGAGTCAAAACCAACTATGTATGGCATGTAACACACAAACATACATATATCAAATATTAAGACTTATATAAGAGAACAGTAACTTAAAACACTGTGATAGTGGCAAAGCAACAAAATAAATTAATGGAAAACATAAAGAGCCCACAAATAGACACACACACACACATATAGAAACTTGCCATATGACAATCAGCTATGTGCAGATCAGTGAGTAAAATTTGAATTTGTTAAATATATAGAATTATATTGAAGCTGTCAAGTATTTCATTTTATTTGGATCCACCATCAGTGTCCATGGAAGCAGCAGTCAAAAAAATAAAGGACGATATTTCTACAAGATGATGGAATGGGCAGACAGACCGCACAGACCCTTTTCAAGAAAGAAGAGAGGAACCAATTAACACAAATACAGAACATAATCCTGGAGCCCTGAGCTCTGAAAGGAAAGGCATAGAAGTGGACTAACCTCCAACTAGTAGAAGGACTTGCATGAAAACACCATAATAGAAGACTACAGAGCTGCAGTCTGTCAGTGATCCTGATGGCACAGAGAGCTTGGATATTGCTGAGTGGTATTAGGACCTAAGAATTAACCTAAAAATAGGACCTGCTACCAAGGGGCTGCATTGAGGACTGCACTGGTGGCTAGTGAATAAAAGGGGAAGCAGCGAAGAGGAAGGTGGGGTGAATTGGGGACTTCTGCATATCCGGAGTGTGCAGCCCTTCTGAAGGTTTACAAGCGGTTCAACCATTTTGGATATTTAAAGCAACAGTGTTCTTCCAGATTCCAGAGACTTAAGAATAGGCACCATGAGTCAGGAACAACAAGGACATTCCAAATGCCAACAACTGGAAAGTTAACAAAGATCTAAATACAATAGTGTCACAGTGTCTCAGAGACAACAGACCATCACAGTACACACAAAGAAGCAAGATAAAGTAGTAGAAACAAGGGAGCAGGATAGAGACCCAGAACACAGCCCTGAGGAAGAAGCAGCACTCAAACTCCCTGATAAGGAATTCAAAAGAATTATATTTAGGTATCCTCAAAGGCCTGAGAGACAGATCAAGGAAAACACTGACAAAATTAAGGAAAGCACAGAAAAAACCCTACAAGAATTTTGGAAGAAAATACAAGAACAAAATGACAAAATAAATGAAAATTCAGAATGATACAAAATAGAAATCCAGGAGAGTAATACTGAATTTTCAAAATAATAAAACATTGAAAGAGCAAAGGAGTAGAACTGAATCAATGGAAGATAGAATTAATGAGATTTAAGACAAATACCCGAATACTTCTTTGGACAGAAATCAATCAGAAAAAAGATCAAAACAAAATGAAGAAAACCTAAGGTTCATGTGGGATACCATCAAAAGGAATAACCTACATGTAATAGCAATTCCAGAACAGGAAGAGAAAAAGAAAACCAAGATTGGTTCAAGATTTCTTGGAAGAGAAGTTCCCTGATACAATGAAAGATGAGAATATATCCATTCAGGAAGTCCAATGAACCCCAGTCAGGATAGACCCCAAAAGAAAATCAACAAGACATATCATCATCAAACTCCTCAAAACGAAAGACAAAGAAAGAATCCTGAAAGCATGGGAAAAACAAAAAGTTCCTTAAAAAGGACAACATATAAGAATAAGCTCTTATTTCTCACCAGAAACCATGCAAGCAAGAAGGCAATGGGATGGTATATATAAAACCCTGAAAGAGAAAAACTTCCAACCAAGAATTATATACTCGGCAAAACTGTCCCTCAATATGATGGTGAAATTAGGAGATTTCCAGATAAACAGAACTTAGGGAGTGTGTTAAAATCAGACCAGCCTTACAAGATACTAAAGGGAATCCTTTGAACAAAGAACCAATAATAGCAGACAACAACCAACCATTAATACACAAGACAATATAGCCCAGAAACCAACACAGCTATGGATGTATCCAAAGGAAAATAAGTTTACAAGATTGTGAACAGGGAACAAGAGACATCAATTCACAAATGAGGACAACTACAAACCAAAAAGAGAGAAAATACTGCGTAGTTACAAAACTTCAAAATACTGAGGAAGTCAAGAGAGTTGTAAGATAGAATGCACCGTTCTAAACTCAGGGAGAAAATTATAAATCACAGGGTAACCTCAAAGAACAATGATAAACCTTTACATCCCAATAAAAAAGAGGACAATCACAAATATTTAGCAAATACTAAAACAGCAACAAAGGAAATGATAACACGATTCATAAACATGAGTTCAGCACAGAAGATTATATGGAACAAAGAAACCAGGAACACCATGAAAAAACACCTAACAAATGACAGCAACCAATTCCTACTTGTTGATAATTACACTAAATGTTAATGGATTAAATGCACCACTCAAGAGACAGAGAGTTGCAGACTGGATAAGAAAACAGAACCTATCAATATCAATATGCCCTCCACAAGAGACACACCTAAGAGATAAAGACAAAAACAGACTAAAAATCAAAGGTTGAAAAAAGATATATCGATCAAATGGCTAAGAAAGCAGGAGTGGCAATATTAATTTCTGATCAAATTGACTCTAAAACAAAAACCACCATATGAGACAAGGAAGGAAATTATATAATGATTAAAGGATCAATTGAACATGAAGATGTAACCTTAATAAAATATATATGGACCCAATGAAAGAGCCCCAAAATACATAAATCAGACTTTAAAAGAGTTGAAAAGTCAAATAGATGACTCCACAGTCATAGTGGGAGACTTTAATACACCACTTTCAATGAAAGATAGAACAATTAGAAAGAAACTCAACAAAGATGCAGAACAACTAAACAATACAATCCACCAACTTGACATTACAGACATCCACAGAGCACTTTACCCAACAACAGCACAATATACATTCTTTTCCAGTGCACATGGAACATTCTCCATGATACACCATATGACAGGCCATAAAACAAGCCTTAATAAATTTAAAAGCACTGAAATACAGGAAAGCATCTTCTCAGATCATAATGCCATCAAATTAGAAATCAACAATAGGAAGATCAACGGAAAAAGAGCAAACACACGGAAACTGAAAAACACCCTCCTTGAGAAAGAGAAAAATTGAAGTTCAAAAATTCCTTGAATCAAACGAGAATGAAAACACAACATAACAAAATCTTTGGGACACACCAAAAGCAGTGATCAGAGGCCAATTTACAGCAATAAATGCAAACGTTAAAAAAGAAGAGCCAAAATCAATCCTTTAAACCAACATCTCCAACAATTAGAAAAAGAACAGCAAGAAAAGCCTACAGTCACCAGAAGAAAGGAAATAATCAGGATTCGAGCAGAAATCAATGAACAAAAAATAGAAAAACCATAGAAAAAAATCAGCAAGACCAGAAATTGTTATTTTGAAAAGATCAATAAAATTGACAAACCACTGGCAAATTTAACAAAGGAAAAGAGGGAGAGAATACAAATAAGAAACAAAATGGGCAACATCACAACAGAACCAACTGAAATAAAAAGGATAATATGAGGATACTATGAAGAACTGTACTCCAACAACTTTGATAATCTGGAAGAAATGGACATATTTCTGGAAACACATCAATTACCTAAACTAACACAGAATGATGTGGAAAAGTTGAAGAGATCCATAACAAAAGAAGAAATTGAATAGGTCATAAAAAAACTGCCAACAAAAAAAAGTCCTGGCCCAGACAGTTTCACCAGAGAATTCTACCAAACATTCAGACAAAAACTGACACCAATCCCACTAAAATTATTCCAACACACATAAAAGGACGGTTGTTGTTGTTGTTGTAATATATCATTGAGTCAATTTTTACTTATAGCGACCCCTCCTTGGGTTTCCAAGGCAGTATCACTATAGAAATAGATTGCCCTATCTTCCTTCAGAGGATGGAATCCTCCCTAATTCATTTTATGAAGCAAGCAGAACCCTGATACCAAAACCAGGCAAAGATATCACTCAAAAGGAAAACTACAGACCAATATCTTGCATGAATATAGATGCAAAAAGTTTCAGCAAAATCCTAGCCAACAGACTCCAACAACGTATCAAGAAATAATTCACTGTGACCAAGTGGGGTTCATACCAGGTATGCAAGGATGGTTCAACATTAGAAAAACAATCAATGTCAGCCACCACATAATAAAACAAAGAAAAAAAAAAGAACCACATGATCATATCAATCGATGCAGAAAAGGCATCTGATAAAATCTAACACCCATTTCTGATCAAAACTCTCAGCAAAATAGGAATAGAAGGATATTCCGCAACATAATAAAGGGCATACATGCAAAACCAACAGCCAACATTATTCTCTATGCAGACAGACTGAAACCATTCCCCTTGCAAACAGGAACCAGATGAGGATGCCCTCTATTACCACTTCTATTCAACACTGTATTGGAAGGCCTAGCCAGGGCAGTAAGACAAGAAAGGGAAATCAAAGGCTTCCAAATTGGTAAGGAAGAAGTCAAACTGTCCCTGTTTGCTCATGATATGATCCTATACCTAGAAACCCCAAAGACCTAGCAGAGATTTAGCATCATGGCAGGATACAAGATCAACAACAAAAAATCAGTTGGATTTCTCTACACCAGCAAAGAGATTGCTGAAAAAGAAATAAGGAAATTAATACCATTTACAATAGCTACCAAAAAAACTAAAATAATTGGGAATAAATCTTACTTACTCTTACTTAATAAATCTTTTGGGACACAAAAGACCTGTACAAACAAAACTATAAAAGACTACTTCAAGAAACCATAAGAGATCTACATAAATGGAAGAACATACCATGCTCATGGACAGGAAGATTGACCATTGTGAAAATGTCAATTCTACCCACAGCAATCTATACATTCAATGCAATCCCAATCCAGATACTATCAACATTCTTTAAGGCTATGGAAAAACCAATCACTAACTTTATATGAAAAGGAAAGGTAGCATAGTGCCTAAGGCATTTGACTGCTAGCCAGAAGGCAGTGATTCAAACCCACCAGCCACTCTTTGGAAGGAAGGTTGGGCAATCTACTTCCACAGTGATACCACCTCAGAAACCCAAGGAAGGGTCGTTATGAGTCAGATCCGACTCGATGGCAGTGGGTTTAATATATGGCATAAATAGACTATCAAGCATAACTCAAAATGCACAAACAGGACAAGAGAAACCAGATGATTGGGACCTTCTAAAAATTAAATTTTTATGTGCTTCCAAAGACTTCTCCAAAAGAGTCCAAAGAGAACCTACACATTGGGAAAAAATATTCAGCAATGACATACCTGACAGGACTTATCTCTAGAATTTACAGAAAACTCCAACACCTCAGCAACAGAAAGACAAAGAATCCAATTAAAAAAATGGACAGAAGACATGAACAGACATTTCACCAAAGAGGATATTCAGGCTGCCAACAAACATATGAAGAAATGCTCACAATTATTAGTCATTAGCGAGACACTAATCAAAACAACAATGAGATATTACCGTGCTCCAGCACTAGTAGCAAAGTTCAACAAGAAGAAAATAACAAATGCTGGTGAGGATGCAGAGAGATTGGGACTCTCATACACTGCTGGTGAGACTGTAAAATGATACAACCACTATGGAAAGCAGTATGGCAATTCCTTTAAAAGTTGGAATTAGAAATGCCATTTGATCCAGCAATCCCCTTACTAGGTATATATCCTAAAGAAGTGAGAGCCAGGACAAGAACAGATATATTCACATGCATGTTCATCACAGCACTATTTATTTACAACAGCCAAAAGATGTAAACAACCTACAGGTCCATCAACTGAAGAATGGAGAAGCAAACTATGGAATACTATGCAACCCTAAAGAATAACATAGAATCTGCAAAACACCGCATAACGCGGATGAACTTCAAGGACATTATGTTGAGTGAAATAAGTCAATCACAGAAGGACAAATATTGTATTAGTCCATTATTGTAAAAAGTCAAGGAAAGGTTTGTATGTGGAGGGAAATTTCTTTGTTGGTTACCAGGGGTGGGAGGGGAAGGGAGGGAACACTGTTAGATAGGTAGAAATAAGTATTGATTTGGATGAAGAAAAGGGCACTGTACCAAATGTCAGTGATCAACACGCTGGCACTGAGGAAGAGGAAAACAGCGAGAGGTGCATGGGAGGGAGGTACAGACAAAAAAAGATGAACCCTTTTGCACATACAGTACTGCGTTGTCAGTGAAGACAAACATGGATATATGGGTGGACAGATGGGTGGACAGGCTGAACTATGAGGTATGTCTATGCAGGGGCAAGTGTGCCCAAGACCATGTACAGGGTTGACAGACAGTATTTCTGTAAGTGTATTGCACATTCTGTAAGAATTTCCAGGTATATAGTAGAGCTGACAAGGACAAGGTCATAGTCACGTCTTGGCCACAGACAGCTACCCAGAGGGAGCAAGCAGTTTGACCTGTGAGCTCAGAACCACAGTCACAGGGGACATCAAGCTCAACTGACATAACATACTACACAAAACATTGTCCCACATTCTACTTTGGCGAGTAACAACTGGGATCTTAAAAGCTTGCAAGCAGCCATCCAGATGCAATGGTGGGTCTCTCCTCGTCCAGGGCCAAGAAGAATGAAGAAAACCAAAGATTCATGGAAAGAATTAGTACAAGCGACTGGTACACCACGCGATCCTCAGCCTATATGACTATGTTGTTGTTGCTATTATGT
>NW_006922112.1:546397-550903 GCF_000298275.1 Orycteropus afer afer | reverse complement strand
GTGTATGCACAGGGAGACAGCTCAAGGGGCAGGAGTTCATGGAGGGAAGGACACAGGGAAGAGGTAATTATGGGGAGGAAGTGGGAAGAGAGCTATTGTATTGTGGTGAATTATAGTCAATGTCATGATACAAAGTGTATGTGAGCTACTATATAGAAAGTGAATTTGCTCTGTAAACTTGCACCCAAATCACAATTAAAAAAAAAAAAAAGGACATTAAATGACATAATGCATTGCCCAAGTCTTCTTCAAAAGACCTCTTTAAAGTGTTAAAGAGCAAAGATGTCACTTTGAGGGCTAACGTCCAACAACCAAGTCAAATGTGTCTGCACCGTCAATAAAACGCAGGTAAGTATCTTTCTTGTATTCTCTCCTTTCAGCCAAGAGCCATCTGACATCAGCAATGATATCCCTCATCCCAAATCCTCTTCTGAATCCAGCTTGAATTCCTCAAGGTTCATTGTCAATATATTGGTATAAACATTTTTTAATTATCTTCAGCTAAATTTTACTTGCATGTAATACTGATATTGTTCAATAATTTCCACATTCTGTTAGATCACCTTTCTTTGAAACAGGCACAAATATAGATCTTCCAGTCGAATGGCCAGGTAGCTGTCTTCCAAATTTCTCAGTATAAACAAGTGAACACATCTAGTGCTACATCCGTTTGTTGAGACATCTCAATGTACATTCTGTCAATTACTGTCAATTGTTTTTCACTAATATCTTCAATGTCATTTCGACTTCTTCCTTCAATATCTTGATCATATGCTGCCTCCTTGAAGTGGCTGAATGTCATCACTTCTTTTTGGTACTGTGACACTGTATATTCCTTCCACCTGCTTTTGATGCTTCCTTCATCATTCAATATTTTGCCCACAGAATCCTTCAATGTTGCAACTTGAGGTTGGAATGTTTTCTTCAGTTCTTTCAGTTTGAAAAATGCTGAGCATATTCTTCCCTTTTGATTTTCTAAGTCCAGGTCTTGTATCTTTCATTGTAATACTTTACTGCCTTCTCAAGCTGCCCTTTTAAATTTGTTCAGCTCTTTTATTTCATCATGTCTTCCTTCCATTTGTTTTAGGAAGTATCTGTTCAAGACCAAGTTTCAGAATCTCTTCTGACATCCGTTTTGGTCTTTTCTTCCTTTCCTGTCTTTTAAATGACCTTTTGCTTTCTTTATGTATGATGTTCTTGATGTCATCCCACAACTATTCTGGTCTTCAATCACTGGTGTTCAATGTGTCAGATCTATTCTTTAGCTGGTCTCTAAATTCAGGTGGGATATACTCAAGGTCCAATTTTGGCTCTCACGGACTCGTTTTAATTTTCTTTACCTTCAACTGAAATTCACATATGAGCAACTGATGGTCTGTTTCACAGTCAGCTCCAGGCCTTGTTCTGAATGATGATATTGAGAGCTTCTCCATCATCTCTTTCCACAGATGTAGTCAATTTGATACCTGTGTATTCCGTGTGGGAGGTCCACATGTATACTCGCTGTTTATGCTGTTGAGAAAAGTTATTTGCAATGTTAAGTTGTTGGTCTAGCAAAATTTTTCATGCATTCCCCTACATATCATCATGGCCATATTTTCCAACTATTGATGCTGCTTCTTTGTTACCAACTCTTGCATTCCAATCTCCAGTAATTATCAATGCATACTGATTGCATGTTTGGTCAATTTCTGACTGCAGAAATTGATAAAATTGATAAAAAGAAATCTTCAGTTTCTTTACCTTTGGTTTGGTGGTTATTAAATTTGAGTAATAGTAGTATAACTAGTCTTCCTTGTACATACAACATGAGTTTATTAATACATAATTCAAAATAGGAAAAAACTAAATATTTAGGGATACACACTCAACCAGTAAAATTATAAAGAAAATAAATTATCACAAAAGTAATGTTAAGAGGGAATATGGGAAAAGGGAGTTTCTGAGGGTGCTGATGAAATATATTTCTTTACATGGTGGTAGTTAAAATGGTTGATTAGTGACTAACACATACATTTTATGTTTCTTTCTGTGCATTATTTTTTATTCCACAAAAATTTATTTTAAGTATACTTTCCATGAACGAAAGCTAATAGGCATTTCTAGTAAAAGAACAAATGTCTAGGTTCAGGTGAATTAATGTATAAGCTTATCAAGTACATGCTCATATTAAAACTGTTTTAAATGATTCCTCTGGAAATTACTTTTAGTGGAGAAACTTTTGAGGTCCTTTAAAATCTTGAGAGAGAAAACACCCATTTCCTTCCAAGAACAAATCTAGAACCCACAGAAAAGTACTAAAAGATGTAAGCTCAGTGTGTCAAAAAGTTTTCAAAAACCTGCTCTATTAATGGAAAAGACTGTCAAGAACCAGTGAGCTCCCAGTTACTCAAAGCACCTGAGGAGTTAATAAATGGCAACCTAGAAAGGACCAGTCCCTGGTGAAGGACATCATGCTTGGAGAAGTAGGTGCCTAGTGAATAAGACAAAGACCTTCAACGAGATGGACTGATAAAGTGGTTGCAACAATGGGCTGAAACACACCTACTTATGGTGAAGATGACACAGATCTGAGCATATCATTCTTCTGTACACACAGTCCCTATGAGGTGAAACTGACTCGAAGGCACCTAACAATGACCACCACCACCTAGAAGGGATGTACTATAGGACTTCCTGTAAGTAGGAAGTTTGAGAATTAAGGTTCGGTCATCTTCTCATATTGAAAGTCTACAATTCTGTAACAACTCTGATTTTAGGTAAGATGAACAAAGCCCAATGTAAGTAGAAACTACTTTTACTGCCTGTCCCATTTCCCTCATTTGAAGTATGGTGTTAGTGAAAAATAATGTTGTTGTTGTTGTTATTTGCCGTCGAGTCGGCCCCGACTCATGGCGACCCCTCCTTGGGTTTCCGAGGCAGCATCACTACGGAAGTAGGAATGCTCAACCTTCCTTCCGAGGAGTGGCTGGTGGGTTTGAACCGCCAGCCTTCTGGTTAGCAGTCAAGTGCCTTAGCCACTATGCTACCAGAGCTCCTGAAAAATAATGAACATACAAAAAAATCTGCCTTGGAAAAAGTACACCCAGAATGGTCCTTAGAAACAAGAATGGCAAGACTTTGTCTCACCTAATCTAGATAAGTTATCAGAGAGGACCAGTTCCTGAAGAAGGATACCATGCTTTATAGAGGGTCAGAGAAAAAGAGCAAGACCCTCGATGAGATGGATAGACACATGGATGCAACAATGGGCTCAAATATAGCAGTGATTGTGAAGATGGCAAAGGAGTGGGCAGACAGCATTTAATTCTGTTGTACACAGGGTTCCTATGAGTCAGAACTGAAATGCAGCAAACAACAATCAATAGCAAATTATCAGATGCTGTTAACCCCTAATGTTGCTGTTGCTGTTGTTCTTGTTGTTGTTCTTGTTCTTGTTCTTGTTGTTAGGTACTGTCAAGTCAGCTCCAACTCATTGCAACATTACGTACAAAAGAACGAAAAACTATCTGGTCCTGTGACAGCCTCCCAATCCCTGCATCAAACAACGTTTCACAGCTATTCATAAAGTTTCCCAGTAACCTATCAGACAGTGTATAACTGCTATTCATAAATAAAGTTTTCACTGGCCAATTCTTTGAGAAGTGGATCGCCCCTTCCTTCTTCCGAGTCTGTCTCAGTCTGGAAGCTCCACTGAAACCTGTCCACCATGGGTGACCCTGCTGGTATTTGAAACACTAGTGGCATAGCCTCCTGCCTCACAGCAACACACAAGCCCTGACAGTATGACAAACTGGCAGACGAATGGTGGTAACCCCTAATAGGCTTTGTTATTTGATTCGATATATTTAACATGGGCCCAGATGAGGCTATATTTGCATTTCTGCAGTTCTTTCCAAAAGGACCAGAACAAAGAAAGTGGAGGAAAGCAAGCAAAGAGAGTATCAGGTAAAAGTAGAAAACCAATGAAACATTTCCATACACAGGATCTGTTAACTTTTCAAAAATTTAGTGGCTTATGAAGCAAAAAGAGATAATAACCATTTGACAGACTACCACTACCTACCGGACACTGTGTTATGCACTTTGTATGAATTTTCCTTTAATCCTTACAATCTTCTTGAAAGACAGCCATTACATTTTCTATCTCACAGGGATCATAATACCCTGACTCACCTAATAAGCAGCAGAACCAAGATTCCAACACATACTGATCTGACTGCAAACCCTGGATACTTACCACAGACTACAACTGGAGTACACATATATATTACTTTAAAAATGTTTTGTTGTGTAATCGCTTCAGCAGCACATATACTAAAATTTTTTGTGAGCTCAATTGGCGTAACATACTATACAAAACATTGTTCCACCTCCTACTTTGGCGAGTAGCAACTAGGATCTTAAAAGCTAGCAAGTTGCCATCTAGATGCAACGATGGGTCTCTCCTCGTCCAGAGCAAAGAAGAATGAAGAAAACCAAAATTCATGGAAACAATTAGTCCTA
>NW_006922112.1:540624-544302 GCF_000298275.1 Orycteropus afer afer | reverse complement strand
TAAATTATATTTCAATAAAATGCATTAAAAAAAAACACTCCGCATTAGGTCCCCAACTTGCTCAGGGTAAATGCCAAGATCCTTAGATGGAGTCCCAGAATCTGTACAACCTGGCCTTCACTCTTTCTCTGATTAAATCTACTTTTCTCTCCATTGCTTCCTCGACCCTAGCCTAGCCATCTTCTTTAAGTTTCTCCAAATTTCAGTTCTCTACTGAGTACCTACATAGCTCTTTCCCTCCCTTCACTTAGGCTTCTTCTCAAATGTCACCTATGAAGCTTTCCTGACCATCCTATATAAAACAGCAACTACACCCATACACCTGCCCTGCCTGGCATTCTCTATCCCCTTCACCTATTTAATTTTTTCCCATAGCACTTATCATCTCCAGACATGAATTTTTCTACTTGGTTACTATCTGTCTTACCCCCACTTGAATGTGTTTTGCTCAATGCTTTAATATTCTAAAACAACGCCTGTAAATACCACCACCACCACCAAGTCGATTCTGACTCAGCAACACTATGGGACAGAGTACAACTACCTCAATGGGTTTCCAAAGCTGTACATCTGTACGGAAGCAGACTGCCTCATCTTTCTCCCACAGAGCAGCTGGAGGGTTCAAACTGCCAAGCTCTGGTTAGCAGCCTAATGCCTCAACCACTATGCCACCAGAGCTTCTTAAAATGCCTGTAATACTTCTCAGTCTACAGTAAAACATGTAAAAGAAACCTGTGTAAGGCAGAAACCTGACAGAAGGAAAATGCAAACATTTCCCACTAGTAGTAACAGAAATGTGGCAAGACTGCACATTGTCAAAGAAGAAAACCTACAAAACCCCCCCAAAAAAACAAGGCAGTCCCATCGAGGTTCGGCTCTCAGTTTTCAGTGTATGCTGAAATAATGCATTACCCTCCAATTAATATTTCAAATAGTCCCACATGTGAGTATGCAGCTAATCAGTAAAATCTTTTAAGTAGGAAATTTTATGTATTTTCTCAGTTCTCCTTCCCTTCTCACTGACTCAGTTTTCCAAAAAACCTAAAAGGAAAGTGAATACTCCACCCATCATATTTCCCTACTTTTTCACTTAACCACCAATCCAGGAGCTTCCAGAGTCCTAACTTCCTGTTTGTTAAATAAGGGGAACTGGTCTAGGGTGATCACCTTCTAAAAACCTAGTATCTAAAAACTCAGATTTACAAAAGGACATTTTATTAGTTCATTATTGTAAAAAGTCAAAGAAAGGCTTATTATGGAAGGAAACTTTCTTTGTTGGTTACCTAGGGTGGAAGGGAGGGGAGGGAACACTGCAAAAATAAAAAATAGAAACTCAGATTTGAAGCCAAGTTTGTACAAAGTGTTTAATAGGTGGAATTTAACAGTAATTAGGATAAATCAACAACACCCCATGCATAACATGACTTGCTAAATTCAGCTTCATCTTCATAATACAAATGGCACTGGACCCAGCATTTTAACCTTCTCTCCCCCAAACTCCTTAGTCTAATAAACACAGTAAATACTTCATTTATCTGAAAGTTAACTTTCTGACATCAAATAGGCAAAAACACAGATAAACCTTAAAGAATATTAATCCATCCTCAACACTGAAGAAGATGGTACAACTATCACACACTACATTTCTATACACTTTATTTAAAAAGGATACTTCACACCCTCAATATTTATGACAACTCGAGCTTTGATACCCATTTTCCAGCCTTAGCAAATACAAAAAAAATCAAAATATTATAGCTGTCCAATGAACAAACTGTCGTATAACCACATGCTAATGATGATTCGATTTATGTAACATTCAAACACAGGGAGAGTACAGCATTAACGTCAGGATAGTGGTTGTTAGCCTTGGGCAGAAGCAGGTAATAAATATAAGGGGGCATGAGGGACTTGGGGTGAAAGCATATTACATGTCTTGATATGGGTACTGGTTACATGGAAGTGTCCATTTTGTGATAACAGCTGAGCTATATACTAGTGAGTTGTATCCTTTCCTGTACTGTTCTATTTAAGTAAAAAGCTTATTATCAATACGTATTAACAGCAGTTCAAGGCCATGAAGTTAAGTTGAACAGCTCTATACAAAATTCAATACCCCTTAAGAATACCTTGTTTTTGCACATGCACTACTTTTACACTGTGCCTGTTAAATTGCACTCTGCATTCTAATGAAGGAGGCAAGGAAATAAACACATTTTAGAAATAACCTGTTTTGAGTATGTCTGAAATAAAATTAATTTTATCATTCAAAGGGGTTAAAGTTTTAATTACTAAAAAGACAAGAGAATTAAAATAGCGTTCCTGGCTGGTACAAAAGTTTAACTGAAAGGCTGGATGTTTTGAGTCTCTCAGAAGAAAGGTCTGCCGATCACTAGAAAGCCTACGGCACACAGTTCTGCTCTCATACACGAGCCACCACAGCTGGGGCAACTTCACAGCAACTGGTTTTGGGTTTTTGTGGTGGTTGTTTTTTGGCTGTTAGAATCCTAGCTACCTCTACCACTCACCAGCTCTGTGAACTGATACAAGTTTACTTAAACTCTCTGGGCCACCATTACCTCACCTATAAAATGGGCATGTACCTCATACATTTGTTTTAAGGACTAAATAATTAATGTAAACCTTTCAGAACAGCGTATTTTTGTTGTTGTTATGTGCCATCGAGTCAGACCCGACTCATAGCGACCCCTCCTTGGGTTGCCGAGGCAGTATCACTACGGATGTAGATTGCCCAACCTTCCTTCCGAGGAGTGGCTGGTTGGTGGGTTTGAACCGCCAGCCTTCTGGTTAGCAGTCAAGTGCCTCAGGCACTATGCTACCAGAACAGCATATGGCACACAGTAAATACTGACTAAATGTTGGCTCTTCTTTCACATGGAATATACAGCCCCCCAGTGACATTAATAAGTAGTTGTTTCTACTATAGCCAACCGAGAGATGCATACTAGGATGCACCAAAGAGCCCCTTCTTAAAGTAACTATATGTTACCTTTTCCATAAAGCAAGATTACTGACTGTTAGTTTTCTTTTGTTTAAATTTCTCAATATAGTAGCTATAAACCAAAACCAAACTCACTGCCGTTGAGTCGGGTCTGACTCATAGCAACCCCTCCTTGGGTTCCCAAGGCGGTATCACGACAGAATTAGATTGCCCAACCTTCCTTCCAAGGAGTGACTGGTGGATTTGAACTGCCAGCCTTCTGATTAGCAGTCAAATGCCTTAGGCACTACACAACCAGAGCTTTCCATAGTAACTATAACTCACTGCCGTCGACTCGGATCCGACTCATAGCAACCCCTCCTTGGGTTTCCGAAGCTGTATCACTACAGAAGTAAGATTGCCCAACCTTCCTTCTGAGAAGTGGCTGATGGGTTGAACCACCAGCCTTCTGATTAGCAATCAAGTGCCTCATGCTCCAACCCCATTCTGGGCTCCTTCTGCAATCCTCTCTACTCCAAATATCATTAAGAATTAAATAGTCCTTTAGAGCACTGCATCTCTGTGGTAGTTATGTTTGTGTGTCAACTTGGCTGGACGTGGTTGAGTGGCTAGGCAGCTGGTGGTAGTTATTTCCCATGATGAGACTGGCAATCAACTCCATGGTGGGATCTACCACAAGCAGCTGAGTAGCTGCTTTTGGGATGTGGTCTGCTTCC
>NW_006922112.1:533229-540299 GCF_000298275.1 Orycteropus afer afer | reverse complement strand
GGACTTAAAGCCTCCAAACTGTAAGAGAATGAACTCCTGTTTGTTAAGGCCATCCCATTTGTGGTATATTCTTGTCAGAGCAGCACTAGGTAACCAGAACAATCTTCAAAAGAAGAAAATGCAGGAATTTAAAATAACAGTAATAGCTAATGCTTTGTGAGAACTGCTATGTGCCCAATGTGCTATGCATTTTTCCTGTGTTAATCTTATTCATTGCTCTCAATAGCCCTGTTTACCCTGATTAAAATGGCCTAAATCCATTTTACATCAGAGCCCATTTTATTTCCTTCACCTTATTCTCCCACAACTCTTTATATACACAGCAATTATCAAATGGTTTGCAGTTATCTCTTCCATATTAGATTATAAATTCTTCAACTCTGCATTCCCAGAGTGCACAAAGTTTGCCACACAGGAGAAGCTCAGGAATGTTTGCAGGAAGAGGTTCATTATAACAAACGATGAGAGGCCATAACCCTCAAGCCTGACTGCCTCTGGGTGATACTAAAGCAAGCAACTCATCTCTTCCTGAAGAATGTAAGAAACTCAACTATCCAACCCTGTATTTCAGTCTCATTTGAGATAATATCTTGGTTTGTTGACAGGCTCATCAATTTACAAAGTGTTAACTCAGGAGCTCTGGTAGCATAGTGGCTAAGATACTTGCCTGCTACCCAGAGGGCTGGCGGTTCAAACCCACCAGCCACTCCTCGGAAGGAAGGTTGGGCAATCCTACTTCCGTAGTGATACTGCCTCGGAAACCCAAGGAGGGGTCGCTATGAGTCAGGGCTGACTCGACGGCAAACAACAACAACAATAACAACTCAGGTGATGAGTTGTGGGGCAAACAGTTTAAGCGTACAACCACCAGCAGAAAGGTCGGTGGTTCGAAGCCACCCAGAGGTGCCTCAGGAAACAGGCCCAGCAGTCTACTCTTGGAAGGTCAGAGCCTTGAAAGCCCTGTGGAACAGCTCTACTCTGTACCCATGGGGTCACTGTGAGTCAGAATTGATTCCAAAATAACAAACAGTTGTTAACAAAAGTGTTTCAGAAAATGAGATAAACAATGAGGAGCAATTTGAGGAGCATATAATAAGAAATTAAGTTATTAATGTCATATCACAAGACACACCTTGCATGTTCAAATGCTTCACTCAGCACAGTGAAAACAGACTCTACTATCTTACGTGCTGCATTTTTCTTCAATTATGAAAGAAGCATTGTTTGATACAGCATTAAGTCTTCTCCAAACAAATTGAGAAATGTAGCAGGGATTTTCATTTTATATTAATATCAAAGAGTCTTTCCATAACTTATTTTAATTATAAAATTCTACTCCCACTACAGCTTTTTTACAGAGAATGAATTTATTAAACTGTTTCCTCCACTGCCCTCTAGTCAATTCTGACTCAGAAACCCGAATAGGACAGAGAAGAATTGCCTCAAAGGGTTTCCAAGGCTGTACTCTTTCTCCTGCAGACTGGCTGGTAGGTTCGAACAGCCAACCTTTCAATTAGCAGCCAAGCACTTAAACACTGCACCACCAGGGCTCCCTGCTTTGCCCACCATGATATAACTTACTGTATATTTTCAGCACTGCAGGCATATACTACTACATATACTTCTAGCATATACTACATATACTCCTAGCATATAGAATGAGAATGACTGATATATTTGAATTGTGATGTTGGTGAAGAACATTGAATATACCAAGCACTGTCAGAAAAACAAGCAAATCTGTCTTGGAGAAAATACAGCCAGAATGTTCCTTGGTGGCTAGAACGGCCAGACTTCAACTACAACTCATACTTGTGTTGATATATTATGGTCTTCTCAAACACTGTGACAATTCCTTTATTTTACAAGAAAAGAAATAGCTACACGATTTACCGTACACCAAATAAGATGACTTACAAGTGTACATGTGTGTATGTATGTGTGTATAACTTAATCCTTACTATAACCTTGAAAGATACAATTATTTTCTGATTTCCTCAAGGAGGAAACTGAGGCACAGAGACTTTGATTCAATTAAAATCAGCTTTACGGTACTTGTCCCTAGGTGGGGCAAACTATCAAGCACTCAGCTACTAGCCAAAAGGTTAGTGTTTCAAACCTGCCCAGAAGAGCCAGGCCTGGCCATCTGCTTCCAAAAGGTCACAGCCTTGAAAACCCTTTGGAGCAGTTCTACTCTGCACATGTGCGGTCCCCATAACTGAAAGACAACTAAAAACAATAAAGTCCATTTCTTTCCTTTATTCCACATTTCTTCTTTCCTCCTACCCCTCCTCTTACTCTGCAGATTAGTTTCCCCTACTTACCAATGTCTGTGTTGAAAGAGACACATCCTTGAATTTACATATTATGCTTCAAGCTATTAAAAAAAAAAAAAACTTAACAGCACAAATCACAGCCTAACTATGTAATTACATATCATGGACCTCACAGTTTAAAGAAAAGGTTCATAATATGCAAGAGGAACTTGCAACAGAAAATAAAGGTAACCAACATTTGTAATGTTCATGATAATTTGCAGTTACTCCTCAGAGATCTGAGCTGTTAAATTAAGAATTTCAAAAAATCAGGTTTCTGGATAAGACCAGAATTACAAGGCAGGGGAGCGGGGAAGGGAGGCAATAGCTGAAACTTCAGCAATATTGAAAAAAATATTAAAGAAAACGAAAGCACAATTAACTTATCACAAAGTTTCATGCTTTTAATAATATGGGTTGTTTTTATTTTCTTTTTTTTAAATTTTCATTGTGATTTGGGTGAAAGTTTACAGAGCAGATTCATTTTCCACACAGCAGTTCACACACATTTTTTTTCGTGACACTGACTGCAATCCTCACAAAGTAATAGCTCTCTTTCCATTTCCTCTTTGTAGTTTACCTCTTCCCTGTGTCTTTCTTTCCTATGCATTCCTGTCCCCCGAATTATCTCCCTGTGCAAATTCTGCCCTTCTGTTCTCCCATGATTGATCCTTCTAAGCAGTGTATCTATCTGGTGTAAATATTCACACCCTATATGCCAGTCTATTGTTTAGCTAAAAGCCACAGGAGTGAGTTCAATTCCAGGCCTGAGGGGTAACTAGGGGCCACAGTCTCAAGGGTTTCACCAGGCTCTATCAGACCAGTAAACCTGGTCTCTTTTTATGATATTGAGTTTTGTTCCACATTGTTCTCCAACTCTATCCAGGATCTCCTGCACTGATTCCTTTCCCAGTGGTTGACAGTGGTAGCTGGGCACAATGATGATACATTTCCAGGGAAGTCACCATAATGGAATGTCAGGAAAGAACCAGTCTTCAGTCTTTCATCAGTTTCTTAAGTAAAGCAATCTGTTGCCAGTACCCTCTAACTCCCAGTCACAAGGGCAATGTGTTTAACAATGGTCACAATGTGGGAGAAAACAGCAAAGATTGTTTTTCAGTGAGAACACCAATGGACAGTCAAAAACACAATACTTCCAGAAAGCAATTTGGCAGTATGTGTATGTGTAGGTATATATATTATATATATTCAAACCTTTGGATCTACTAGTATGCTTCTGGAAATGTACCATTAAAATGCAAAACCAGAAAAGGTTTATGTACACAGATGTTTATAACTGTAACAACAACAAAAAGCTATCAAACTGTGGGAATCTACCCAACAGTAAAAATGAGTAATTTATATCTTCTATTCCATTTAAGAGTTAAGAAAAAGCTCAAACCACTGTCAACCACTCGGAAGGGGATCTATTTAGGAGATCCTGGACAGAGTAGGAAAACAATGTGGAACAAAACTCAAAATCATTTGGGGGGGGTGGGGAAGGCATTAGGTTTGATGATCTGCTAGAGCCCGGTGGAACCACTGAGACTATGGCCCCTAGCTGACCTTCAGGTCTGGAATTGAACCCACACCTATGGCTTCCAACCAAACAAAAGACAAGCATATGAGGTGAATATTTACACTAGGTAGATATACTCCTTGGAGAGATCAATCATGGGACAATAGAAGGGCTGTACATGCACAGGGAGACACCTCAGGGGGCAGGAGTGCTTGGAGGGATGGACACTGGGAAGAGGTAACTATCCGGAGGAAGTGGGAGAGGAGCTGTTGCATAGTGGCAAATTATAGTCAATGTCATGAGACAAAGTATATGTGAACTGCTGTATGGAACATGAATTTGCTCTGTAAACGTTCACCCAAATCACAATAATTTTTTAAAAGAGAGAGAGAGAGAAAGAAAAAGCTGAAGATGTTAGAGTGAAAAAACTGCATCTAAGAGGATTAAAACTATATATAATGATACTTACTGTATATATATTAAAAAAAAATACCGTAGTGGTTCTCTCTGTGAAGTGAAATTGCTTTTATTCTCTTTGCTACATTTTTCTGTATTTTCCAAGTTCATAATAAGAAAAATTATTCACATACAGAACACAGAGATGACATAGCACCTATTTTGAGTATCATAAGATTTTCTAAAAAATCATTTCTAACATTTTTAATGAGCATATAAAGTTTAAAAAAAAAACATTAAATTACACTCTTACTATATTTATTCTGAGGAAAAAATGAATCCACAAAAGGTATGAATCAAGGCATTCATTATCCAAAAGTTTTTAAGCAGTACCTATGATGACACAATTCATGGTTTAAAATCAGGAAAGGCGTTGTGTCAGGACTGTATCCTTTCACCACACTTACTCAATCTGTATGCTAAGCAAATAATCCAAGCAGCTGGATTATATGAAGAAGACTTACATGGCATCAGGATTGAATGTAGACTCATTAACAACTTGAGATATGCAAAGAAAACATGAAGCACTTACTGATGAAGATCAAAGACTATAGCTTTCAGTGTGGATTACATCTCAATATAAAGAAAACAAAAATCCTCACAATTGGACCAATAAGCAACATCATGATGAACGGAAAAAAGAGTGAAGATGTCAAGAATTTCATTTTACTTGGATCCACAATCAACACTCATGGAAGCAGCAGTCAAGAAATCAAACATACTGCATTGGGCAAATCTGCTGCAAAAGACCTCTTTATAGTGTTAAAGAGCAAAAATGTCACTCTGAAGTCTACAATGCGCCTGACCCAAGCCATGGTATTTTCAATCGCCTCATGTGCATGTGTAAGCTGGATGGTGGATAAAGAAGACTGAATGAGAATGACTGATACATTTGAATTGTGATGTTGGTGAACAATATTGAATATATCAAGCACTGTCAGAAAAACAAGCAAATTTGTCTTGGAGAAAATACAGCCAGAATGTTCCTTTGGTGGCTGGAACGGCCAGACTTCAACTCTTATACTTTTGTCATGTTATCAGGAGGGACTAGTCCCTGGAGAAGGGTGTCATACTTGGTAGAGGGTCAGTGAAAAAGGGGAAGACCATCAGTGAAATGAGATGGACTGACACAGTGACAGCAACAATGGGCTCAAGCATGGCAACAATTGTGAGGATGTTGCATGACCAGGCAGTGTTTTGTTCTGTTGTATACATGGTCACTGTAAGTCAAAGCTAACTTGGCAACACCTAACAATAGCAATATAATGAGTACTGTCTAGGTATGAAATGTACAAGATTAACAACAGCTCAATTCTTCAATAGCTTATACCTAAGAAAATACAGATTACATGCTAATAAAAATATAAGTAATGCAATTTCTGGTTGTAATATGTATTATTAAGGAAATAAAATGCTTTGTGTGTGTATATATTGGGGAAAGGGAACAAGAAAACTGCTCTTACAGGTGGTCACCCAAAAAAATATAAAGTCTTTCTGAGATATATTTAAGTCAAAAAAGAAAAAACAACAGTCAAGCAAAAAGCTCCGTGTGAACAGCTGAGACACAGGATACCCCAAAGTGCCAACATTCAGAAATAGAGAAAGTTTGGCATATAGCAGGAGCAGAAAGGAAAGCCAATGTTGGTGAAAATGGAAAAAGCTGGAGAGGTAGGAAGGAGCCAGATCCTGCAGGGATTTGCAGGCTAGGTAAGGATTTTCTATTTTATCCTAATTACAATGGGAGATGCTGAAAAGAGCTGGGCTGAGGGGGCCAGGGGTTGTTGAAGACTGATTTTATAGCTTCTGAGTGAAAACACTCTAGTAGGTCAAAGATTGTAACAAAATGGTAGTTAAGAAGCTACTGTAGGAATTTCACTGACAGATAATGGTGGCCTGGACAAGAATGATGGCAATGAAAATAGAGAAAAGTAAAGAGACCCAGAGTGTATGTGGGTAGTTAAAACCCACAGTATTTGCTGACAAAATGGTCAGAATGTGGGAGAAAAGGACCCAAATACAATCAAGGATAGCTACTAGAATTCTGGCTGAATCATGATGGGTTGTTGTTATTAAGTAGCACTGAATCAGTTCTGATTCATAGCAACCACATGTATAACAGAACAAAACATTGCCTCTCCTACACAATGCTCACAATCAACAGTTTCTATGTCTGAGCCACTATTGCAGTCACTGTGTCAATCAATCTCATTGAGGGTCATTGCCTTTTTCACTGACCCTCTACCAAGCATACTGTTGTTCTCCAGGGACTGGTCCCTCCTAGTAACACGTCAAAAGTATGAGGAACAAAGTCTCACTATCTTCGCTTCCAAAGTCCCTAGATGGCATAAACAGTTAAGTGCTCAGTTACTAACTGAAAGGTTGATAGGTTGAATCCACCCAGTGGTGTCTCAGAGGAGAGGCATGGCAGTCTACTTCCAAGAGATCAAGCCTATGAAGTGGCTTCCGTATTAAGAGAAGATGCATGCCCATTACTGGACACAGATAGTATGTAGCTCAGTCTCAACACACTACGAAGTGCAGCCCTACTCTGACACACATGGGGTTGCCTTGAGTTAGAACAGACTTAACAGCAACAAAGAAATATTACTGACAAAACTAAAACTTAAAACAAGTTGTAAAAAAAGATGATAATTTCTGAGTCATAAAAATAATTGAAATGCTTGTTGTTGTTGTTGTTTGCCGTCGAGTCGCCCCCGACTCATAGCGACCCCTCCTTGGGTTTCCAAGGCAGTATCACTACGGAAGTAGGATTGCCCAAC
>NW_006922112.1:527693-532514 GCF_000298275.1 Orycteropus afer afer | reverse complement strand
GCACAAAATTCTTTCTAGCTTAAGTCTTTCCTCAAATACAAGGCAGTTTGGCTGCAACTGGGGGTTTAGAAGGAGGAAAACTGAGAAAGTCCATTCCCCAGCCCAGTCTCACACACCCCATCTAAGAGAAAGGTACACCAAGAGAATGAAAATCTTCTCCACTCCAATCACAAACTCAGTGCATAAAGAACCCCCTCTGTGGTATAGACATGCTGCTAACAGTTGGCATATTAGAACAGGACCACACAAAGCAGAAGGGAAAAGTAACCTAACACTGGAGAAATGTCAAGGCTATGGTACACTGAAAGTGACAAAATAACAAAAGCTATACCTAGTTAAACTAGTTCACTCAATCTTCCATATTAAGAGAAGTGCCCATTTATGGACCCAGGTATTATGTATCACAGTGTCAAATATTCTTCTATACATGATGCTGAGCATTCTATCAAAAATTATGATACACATTAAAACAAAAAGAAAGAAAGAAAGAATTCACTGTCAAGGGATACAGCAAACAACTGAACCAGACACAGAGATGACCCAGATATTGGAAATATTACACCAAAAACCAAACCCACTGCCATCGAGTTGGATTTGACTCATAGTGACCCCTCCTTGGTTTTCTGAGGCGTTATCACTACGGAAGCAGATTGCCCAACCTTCCATCTGAGGAGTGGCTGGTGGGTGTGAACTGCCAGCCTTCTGGTTAGCAGTCAAGTGCCTTAGACAGGGATATTAAAATACCTACAATTAATATGTTAAAAGATGTAGAGGAAAAGATGGACAATACGTATAAAACCAAACCAAACTAGATGCCATCGATTAATTCCAACTCATGCATCCCCCTGTGTGTCAGAGTAGAACTGTGCTCCACACAGTTTTCAATGGCTGATTTTCCAGAAACACATCACCAGGCCTTTCTTCTGAGGTACTTCTGGGTGGACTCAAGTTCCCCACCTTTCAGTTAGCAATCAAGCATGTTAATCATCTGCATCACCCACGAACTCCAACATTTATGAACAGATAGGAAATTTCAGCAGAGATACGAAAACTGAAAGAGACTTGAAACGGTTATACTAAAATCAAAAATACAGTATCTTTGTTTTATATTAATAATTTCTTTGACAGGCTTATCAGCAGACTGAACACAAATGAGGAGTGAAAAAAAAAGATGAACTTAAAACAGGTTGATAAACAAAAAGGAAAAAAGATGTTAAGAAAAAGAAAATTAAGTACATTCAACATTTGTAGAATATTATCAAACTAACATACAGTTATTGGAGTTCCAAAAAAGAGAAAAGTATATCCAGTAGTTGTGGAACAATATCAATTGTCTAATATATATTTATTGGAGTTCTGAAAAGAGAGAAAAAACAGAAGAAATATCTGAAGATGATAATGGCTGAGATTTTCCAAAATTATTGAAAGATAATAAGCCACAGATCCAAGAAAATCAGAAAACCCTAAGTAGAATAAGCCCTCCTAAAATCAGGAATTTATTTTTACTTTAAGTCAAGCAAATCAAAACAAAAACTTTATAGAAGACATACTCTTTGAAATAATTAACTACTGAAAATACTTGTCTCTGTGGTAGATGTTTTAAAAATACTTTCTATTATCGAAAAAAGACAACTGTTATACTATTTACCATCTCCATATAAAACTGATCCAGAGGAAACAGACTAAAACAGAAGGAAAAAAATATGGTAAGACACGAAAAAGACCCAAACTATAAAGTATAACCCAATAAAAAACACAAAGTTTCCTTCCAAAAGCCACTAAAGCTAACATAGATATTCAGACCACACAGCTTTAACAAAAAATCTTGTTAGTTTTTAGGAAGTACATTAAATAAAGGCATTTCCATTATGAGTTATAAAAACAACCTGGGATAACTCTACTTGGTGAAAATTTTATTACCCACAAATTTATTTATGGTTTATCATTTTCACAACTTTTAGAATTTATACCATGCATGACTGGAAAAAAAGAGGTATCTAAGAGAATAATAAGGAGTCTCTCATGATGCAAACAGTTAACACATTCAGCTTTAGTTCAGAGGGATCTAAGAGATTGATAAGGAGTGTCTTGTGATGCACACAGTTAACACACTCAGCTTCAGGTCAGAGGGATCTAAGAGATTAATAAGGAGTCTCTCGTGATGCACACAGTTAACACACTCAGCTTTAGGTTGGAGGTTTAAGTCCACCAAGAGGTGCCTCGAAAGAAAGACCTGGCAATCGACTGCCGAAAAAAATCAGTCATTGAAAACCCTATGGATACTGTACAGCTACAGTAATCAAAACAGTCTGGACCAGTATAATGCAGACACATAGACCAATGGAATAGAACTGAGCGTCCAGAAATATACCCATACATCTATGGTAAGCTGATTTTCAACAAGGATGCTCAGTTCATTGATGAAGGAAGAGTGTTTAATAAATGGTGTTGGGAAAATTGGATTTTCGCATGCAGAAGAATGAACTGGGCTCCTTACAGCATATACAAAAACCAACTCAAAATGGATCAAGGACTTAAATGTAAAAATCAAAACCATAAAATTCTTAGAATACATCAGGATGTGGTTACAGGGCCTAGTTTTTATTGATGGATTTTCAGCTATTATGATAAAAAATAAGCAGCAAAAGACAAAATTAGTAAATGGGACCTCATAAAAATTTAAGTATTTTTTTTTGCTCATCAAAGTTCTTTAACAAAAAAGTAAAGACACAAACCTACATAATGAGAGAAAGTTTGGGAACCATGTATTTTAATATCCAAAATATATAAAATTTCTACAACGTAACAACAAAAAGACAAACAACCCAGTTAAAAAATGGACAAAGGAGTTGAACAGTCACCAAAGAGGATATTCAAATGGCCAACAAGCACATGAAAACATGCTCAACATTACTGGCCATTAAAGAGACACAAATCAAACCCACAACGAGATACCAATGCACTCTGACTAGATAAAAAAAGGAAAAGGAAAAACAATGTCGGCAAGGATATAGAAAAATCAGAACCCTTACCTACTCCTGATGAGGCGCTCCAGTGGTGTAGTGGGTAAGGCATTTGGCTGTTAACCAGACCAGCAGTTCAGACCCACCAGCTGCTCCATAGAAGGAAAATGAGGCAATCTACTTCTGTGAATATTTATACACCCTTGGAAATCGTATGGGGTCACTATGAGTTGAAATGGACTCACTGGCAGTGGGTTGGTTCTGGTTTTTTATCCATTGCTGGTGGGAATGCAAAATGGTTAACAGCTGATGTGGAAAACAGTATAGAAGTTCTTGAAAAAGTTAAGCACAGAACTACCATATGACCCAGCAAATTCACTCCTAAGTATACACAGGCATATCTCAGAGATATAGCTAGTCAGGTCCAAATCACCCCAATAAAGCAAGTATCACAATAAAGCAAGTCAAACAAATTTTTTGCTTTCCTATTGCATATAAAAATTATGTCTGCACTATACGACAGTCTATTAAGTGTACAACAGCATTGTGAAAAAGTTTGAAATATTATGAGAAATACCAAAATATGACACAGAGCACATACAGTTGGAAAATGGTGTTGACACACTTGTTTGACAAAGGGCTGCCACAAACCTTCAATTTGTGTTTTTTTTTTTAAAAAAAAGGCACTATCTGGAAACACAATAGAACGATGTATGCCTGTACATACATCCATAAAGAGAAATTAAGTCTTGATCCATGCTGTAACATGGATGCACCTCAGATACCTTGCTCAGTGAAACAAGTCAATAACAAAAAGAAAAATATTATATATCACTTCTATGAAATAACAAGAACAGGCAAATACACAGAGACCAAAGTTTACCAGTGGTTACCAGGGGTGCAAGCAAAGGGAAAAGGAGGAGTTATTGTTTAGGAAGCAGTAAGCATTTCTTTACAGTGATGGAAAATTTGGCTACAACTACGGGTAATGGAAGGGACTCTGCAACACAGTGGTTAAAGAATTCAGCTGCTAACCAAAAAAAATGGCAGTTCAAATCCACTAGCCACTCTGTGGGAGAAAGAGCAGGCAGTATGCTTCCATAGATTTACACTTTGGAAATCCTATGGGGCAGTACTACTCTGTCCTAGAGTGTTGCTGTAAGTTGGAATTGGCTCTACGGCAATGTGTATGGTATGAGTGATAGTTGCACAAGACGATTAATGCAACTGATATCACTAAATTGTTGTTGTTGTTGGGTGCCGTCGAATCGTTTCCAATTCATAGTGACCCCATGCACAGCAGAACGAAACAGTGCCCGATCCCGCACCAGCTCCAAGATCCTTGCTATACTAGAGCCCATCATCGCAGCCACTGTGTAAATCCATCTCATTGAAGGCCTCCCCCTCTTTCGTTAACTCTCCACCCTACCAAGCATGACATCCTTCTCCAAGGAATGGTCTCCTCTGACAACATGACAAAAATAAGTGAGACGAAGTCTGGCCATTCTCGCTTCCAAGGAGCATTTTGGGTGCACTTCCTCCAGGACAGATCTGTCACTTCTTTTAGCAGTCCATGGTACTTTCAGCATTCTTCGCCAGCACCACAACTCAAAAGAATCAACTCTTCTTCGGTCTTCCTTACTCATTGTCCAGCTCTCACATGCATAAGAGGCGACTGGAAATATCATGGCTTGTGTCAAGCACACCTTAGTGCTCAAGGAGATATCCTTGCTCTTCAGCACTTGAAACAGTTCCTTTGCAGTTGACTTTCCCAATGCTACACGTCGTCTAATGTCCTGACTGCTGCTTCCATTGGCATCGATTGTAGAACCAAGCAATGTGAATTCTTTGACAACCT
>NW_006922112.1:516402-525017 GCF_000298275.1 Orycteropus afer afer | reverse complement strand
AAAAAAAAAAAAAACCCTTATGGAGCACAGTTTCTACTTTGACACATGTGGGTCATCATAAATTGGAATCTTCTCAACAGCAACTGGTTGTTATAGATTAAGATTAAAATAGAGCAGAGCCACAGTTGAGAACACTGATGGTGGTGCAGTAATTAAGTGCTCAACTGCTAACCAAAAAGTGGGTGATTCAAATTTATCAGCCACTCTGTGAGAAGAACATGTGGCATTCTGCTTCCTTAAAGATTTACTGCCTTGGAAACCATATGGGGCACTTTGAATTTGTCCTACAAGATCACTATTAGTCAGAATACACTAGATAGCAGTGGGTTGGGTTTGGTCAATCTTGAGTTAAAGGAAATCTAGATGAAGTTTACCTGGCCTTAAAAGTATATTCCTGTGTATGAAGGCTGGAAAAGTGCTAAGGCACAAAGACCCACCTACATGGCAGGAACAGAACCAAGTCAGAATTTTAAACTTCCTCTCATATAAGGTCTCTGTATTTTATTGTATTATAATAAAATGTGCTAAGACCTGGACTTAGAAAACAAAAAGGGAATAAGACATAGCAGCATTTATTAATATGAAAGAACTAAAAAAAAAAACTCAAGAAAAAGCCTCAAGTTGCAATACTGAAGGATTCTACTGGAAAGCTTATATTGACGACACAGGAAACATAAAAAGAAGATGGAAGGAATAAACAAAATTAATCAGTCAGTGTTCAACCATTTCAGGAGGAGGCATAAGATCAAAATCTGATGGTAATGAAGAAGTAAATCCAAACTCCACTGAAGGCAATGATGAAAAACAAAGCTCCAGGAATTGACAGAATACCAACTGAGATGTTTCAACAAACAGATGTAATGCTGGAAGTGCTCACTCATCCATGCCAAGAAAACTGGAAGAACTCCAGTTACAATCCCATACACCAGGGAGATGCACTCCTTTGAATAATGAACCATGGGAGATCTAGAAGGGCAGCATTTGAGCAGGGAGAAAGCTAGGGAGGCCGAGAATGCAAAGGAAAGAAGGCCACAGGGAAAAGGCAAACACAGGGAGGAAGTGGGAAGAGAGCTGTTAGAGTGGGGCTTGTAATAACGTTACAAAATGTGTACAAACTGTTGAACAGAAAAGGAATTTGCTCTGTAAAATTTCACCAAAATCACAATAAAAGGTTCCAAAAAAGAAAACTGGAAGACAGCTACATAGCTAACCAACTGAAAGAGATACATATTGGTGCCCATGCTGAAGAAAGATGATCCAACAGAATGCAGAAATTATCAAACAATATCATTAATATCACACCCAAGTAAAATTCTGCTGGAGATAACTCAAAAAGGTAGTTGCAGTATATAGACAGGGAACTGGATCAGAAGAGGATATGGACCAAGGGATATCATTGCAGATGTCAGATGGATCTTGGCTGAAAGCAAAGAATACCAGAAAGATGTTTACCCATGTTTTACTGACTATGAAAAGGCATTTGACTGTGTGAATCATAACAAATTATGGATAAAACTATGAAGAATGCAAATTGTGCTCATGAGGAAGTTGTACACAGACTAAGAGGCAGTCATTCGAACAGACAAGGGGAAACCGCATGGTTTAAAATCAGGAAGGGTGTGTGTTAGGGTATCCTTTCACTATATTTATTCAATCTGTATGTTGAACAAACAATCCAAGAAGCTGGACTATACAAAGAAGAATGCGGCATAGGATAGGAGAAAGAATCATGAACAACTTGTGATAAGCAGATGACACAACCTTGCTTGCTGAAAGTGAAGGCGACTTATTGATGAAGATCAAAGACTACAGCCTTCAGTATGGATTACATCTCAACATAAAGAAAACAAAAATCCTCACAACTGTACCAGTAAGCCATATCACGATAAATGAAGAAAAGGCTAAAGTTGTCAAAGATTTCATTTTACTCAGATCCACAATTAACACCCATGGAAGCTGCAGTCAAGAAATCAGAGTTGTACTGCACTGGGAAAATGTGCTGCAAAAGACTTCTTTAAAGTGTTGTAGAGTAAAACATCACTCTGAAGACTATACCTGACCCAAACCATGGTATTTTTCAATCACTTTATGCACGTGCAAGCTGGACGCTGAATAAGGAAGACTAGAGAAGCACTGATGCTTTTGAATTACAGTATTGGTGAAGAATACTAAAAATATCATCGACTGCCAGAAGAAAAAACAAATCTGTCTTAGATGAAGTACAGCCAGAACGCTTCTTAGAAGCAAGGATGGTGAGACTTCATATCTCGTACTGTGGTCATGCTGTCAGGGGAAACCGGTCCCTGGAGAAGGGTATCATGCTTGGTAAAATAGGTCAGTGAAAAAAAAGAAGACCCCCAGCAAGATGGACTGACAGAGTGGTTGCAACAATGGGCTCAAACACAGCAACAACAATGAGGATGGCACAGGACCAGACAGTGTTTCACGCTGTTGTGCATAAGGTCACTATGAGTCAGAACCAACTTAGTTGTGGCACTCTCCAGAGGAAGAGTCAACAATTCCAAGTAACAAAAACATGGAAATCTAGTGTTTCAACTAGATACTAAGGAGCATGCTAATGTGCTAGATACTGAGCAGCACACTCATCGAATACTCCACACGCTTATTTTCTACTACAACCTAAAACAGGTTTTCATGTATCTCCTAACCTACCAAAGGAAATTCTGAACACTTCTTTATAATAAAAAGATGATAAATGGAAATTCACTATTTTGAATTACTAATTCAAAACATGTGATTCTTTACTATAGTACTTTCTTCAACAAATATAAATATTAATCAGAACTTTCATGGGACTATTTATACTCACATCAAAGCCTATTTTTCACAGAAAATAGTTCTTTAACTTCGTATTTCCCTAGGATAAGGTTTTCAGAAACATCTTCATCATGATTAGAAATTATCTATAATCATACCATTATCTTGCTTTGGAGGTTATATTTAACATAAAAAAGCTGCTGTTTATCTAGAAATTTTGAAAAACTGAAAAAGAACAAAAAGGGACTTATTTATCTTTTAATTCTTGGGCAGTCTTTTTTCATGCAGTTATAAATTAAAGGCTTTAGAATATCATAGCAGTTTTTTACTTCCTTACTAATCCAGAATGTGAAAAAAAAAAAAAGTACTAATTATTAACTAACAGTTCAATATTCAGGGCTTATAAGGAATATGTCTACTACCTACCTGCCAGAAAACACACTTTTAGAGGTTTCAAATGTAAAACTAAAATTTTGGTACAATTTAACAACTATCTGATAATTTTATAAATAAACTTTAACAACCTATCTTATTCATTATAGGTTTAACTAAATTCAGAAGACATTGCATGAGAGAGAGAGACTTCACTCGTTTTGTTTTGTTTTCTACTATTTCATCATATAAAAACTGCCTAGCACGTAGCAGGCATTCAAATACATGAAAAATATACTCCCCCAACTAAGTAGTACAATGTAAATCATAGTAGATGCCTAATACTGGATTTACTACTACTAGTTTCATATAAACAAGCACTTTTTTAATGTTTTATAAATTCTGAGACTACAAGTTGAATAATATTTCTGCTTTTTTAATAATCACATCATTTTAATTTGCTTGAACTCTTTCAAAAAACATGTGAAATTGCCAACTCAACACAGAGAATAAGAGTTCATGGTATAAGCCAACTGAACAACATACTAACCACAACCGCTCAGTTTACATAAGTGCAAAACTGAAAGTTGATCTTGTAACATTTTTCACTAGAAGTTAGCAATCACAAATAAAGATGTGTCATAGCTCTTCTTAAACTATTTAATATATCAAATTTTTAAATGCCAATAAAAGCATCTTTAAAGAAGAACAGATGTCAAGGATCAAATCATCTGTATTCCAAACTAATTACCCATATAATTTACAGTGTTTGGACACACTGTGTTCAATCTGTAATCGTTCGTTACTTTATAGACATAAGGTACCATCAACTACATTGACCACAATCAAAGACAAACTTTCAAGTCAAAAAATATTTGCAAAGCTGTATTACAACTTTTATGCTCATTGGATAAAAAAGAAACAGAAATTATGTTACATTACAATAAAATAAGTACATAGATGTTGCTAGCTAAATCACATAAGAAAGGTATAAACACTCTGTTAAGGAAGTTCCAAGCTGGAACAAATCATGTCTTGGTGAGGGTCACTTTGGAAAGACAACAGAAGAAATATGTAAAACTAGACCATCTCATTTTTTGCCACAATTATAATCCCAACTTGAACAATAGCACACTAGACACTGAAGACGCTCAATATTTACTGATTGAATGAACAAACATTTAGGACACACATTCTAAAATGAGGGAATTGTGCAAACACAGGAATAGAAGGGGAAAGAAGGCATGTTCAAGAACAGCATACTCCTATTTCACAAGAGTATGCTGAAGACAGAGGCAAAGAGGTCAAAATACTTCCCCATAGCTCGCAAAGCTAATTATTTATGGATCATCCCCTCCCTTCCTTATCCTGAAAAGAACCTCCATCCTGTTCAAATGCAGTAAAATCTGCAAAAGCTGGAACTTGTGTGTGATAATTGGGGTTGTGCGTCAACTTGGCTGGCCCACAATTCTGAGTCGTTTAAGCAGTTGTGATATGGGTTATTCCCATGATAAGATCAGATGTATATGTTCTCAGCAGCCAATCCACCGAAAGGGAGTTTCCGTCGAGGTGGGGCCTGCTTCCAATATATTTATGGACATCCTGAGAAAAAGAGACATTCTTCTGTGGATCAGGATCCTGTTGTGCTGTCTACAACCATCCGTGAGTGAACAATCCACCATTCAGCCTGGAGATCTTGGATTCATCACTTGTTGAAATCAACAGCTGGTATACCGCCTGCCAACCTTGAGCTCATCAGCCCCTGTAGCTGCGTGAGTTGGGAAAATCTTCCAGCTTGACGTTTGATCCAAGAACTTGGGACTTGCCAGCTTCTATAAGTGTGTGAGCCATTTTCCTAAGATCTGTCTCTCTCTCTCTCTCTCCACATATATATATGCTTTACTGGTTTTGCTTTTCTAGAGAATACAGGCTAATGCACTGTGTAAGGGGGAAATCTGTCAAAGAAGGAAAACTCAAACTCAAATTATTTTCCACTAAAACAAGCAACTGAAAAAAAGGCAGAAAACCAAGACAGTTCCACTGAATTTTGGCTCTCACAGATTTCATTGTCTGTCTCAGGAGATCAGGAGAATAGGCCACTGCCCCGACTCTGCTGGCTGGCTGTAACTGCCATCGAGTCAGATCCAACTCACAGCAACCCCTCTCCTTGGTTTCCGAGGAAGTATCACTACAGAAGTAGATTGCCCAACCTTCCTTCCAAAGAGTGGCTAGTGGGTTTGAACCGCCAGCCTTCTGGTTAGCAGTCTAATGTCTTAGGCACTACACCACCAGAGCTCTCGCCCCAATTCTAAGGAGATGAACTACGTCTGTTCTAAAAAAGGGATATTCTATTTCCCTTAGACAAAAACCAGGTCTGACTAATGAGACATGAGAAGACATACTGTGGGTTTCTGGAGAAAATAGTCCTACCTGGATTAGAAACATGGAAATCATAAGGAACCTTGAAATGAGCAATCTAAGAGTCATCCCAGATTGCTCCCTTTCAAATAACGCATTTCCCAATCCATCAGCAAACCCAATCAATTCTTATTCCAAAATCTCTCCTTAACTCTTATTCTTCTCTCAACCTCTACTGCTACCATCCTAGCCCAAGCCATTATCAACTTTTAACTAGACTCTTAACAAGAGCTACTCTTGCTCCCAACAGTTCATTCGCCGCACATTAGCCAAACAGGTATTTTGAAATTTAAATCATACCATGCCAATATCCTCCTTAAAATGCTTCAACTGCTTCCCATGAGGCTCTAAGTAAACCCTAAGCAAGTTAACAAGGTCTAGCAGTGTCTGTAACATCTGGTCCTTCTCTCCATGGATAGCTGGATCCTATCTCTTCATCTCGTGAGATGTTCAGTCAAAATGGTAGTCTCACTTCTTAAAAAAATTCCAATTCTTTCTTGCCTCAAGATCTTTACAGAGTTCACTCCTTATTACCCTTCAGGTGTCACCTTAAAAAGTGACATTCTCAGAGAAACCTTCCCTGATGGGCCTACCTAAAGTAGGTGTCCCCACATCATCCACATGATTTTCTGTCCTCCTCTCTTTTGCTCTTTGATTGCATTTCTCACAACTTTTTTATTTTTATTATATATATTTTTACCACCCCAACTCATATGCAGGCTCCATGGGACCTCACTGATCTTGTTCAACATTTCCCAAATGTTTATCATACACCTGGAATATAACTGACAGTAAAATACTTATGGATTTTAATCTCACATTAAAAGGAAAAAAAAATACTCTATGAGCCTAGCATTATTAAACATTTTAAAACAGACCATGTTGAAAAACCAATTGCTAAACTTTATTTGGAAAGGAAAGAAACCCTGGATCAGCAAAGCACTAATGGAGAAGAACAAAATAGGAGTTCTCACACTGCTGCATCTCAAAACCTACTATATAGCCACAGTAGTCAAAACTGCCTGGTACTGGTACAATGACAGACACGTAGACCAATGGAATAGAATTGAAAACCCAGAAACAGATCCATCCACCTATGGTCAGCTGATCTTTGACAAAGGGCCGAAATCCATTAAATGGGGAAGAGAATGTTTGTTTAATAAATGGTTCTGGCAAAACTGGAGATCCATTTGCAGAAAAATGAAACAAGATCTGTACCTCACGTCATACACAAAAACAACCTCCAGATGGATCAAAGACTTACATGTGAAAATAGAGTTCCTCAAGGAAAAACTCAGGGCAAATTTAGGAGCCCTAATATATGGCATAAATAGACTATCAAGCATAACCCAAAACACACAAACAACAGAAGAGGAACTAGATGAATGCGACCTTCTAAAAATTAAATTTTTATGTGCTTCCAAAGACTTCTCCAAAAGAGTCAAAAGAGAACCTACAGGTTGGGAAAAAAATATTCAGCAATGACATATCTGACAAGGAACTTATCTCTAGAATTTATAGAAAACTCCAACACGTCACTAACAAAAAGACAAATAATCCAATTAAAAAATGGGCAGAAGACATGAATAGATACTTCACCAAGGAGGATATTCAGGCAGCCAACAAACATAAGAAGAAATGCTCATGATCATCAGCCATTAGAGAGATGCAAATCAAAGCAAAAATGAGATACCATCTTGCCCCAGCACTAGCAGCAAAGTTCAACAAGAGAGAAAATAACAAATGCTGGTGAGAATGTGGAGAGATTGGGACTCTCCTACACTGCTGGTGGGACTGTTAAATGGTACAACCACTGTGGAAAACAGTATGGCAATTCCTTAAAAAGTTGGAAATAGAATTACCATTTGATCCAGCCATTTCATTACTAGATACATATCCTAAAGAAGTAAAAGTCATGACATATAGACATCCATGTTCATCGCAGCACTATTTACAATAGCCAAAAGATGGAAACAACCTCAGTGTGCATCAACTGAGGAATAGATAACCAAGCTATGGTACATACACACAACGGAATACTGTGCAACCCTCAAGAATAATGTAGAATCTTCAAAACACCGCATAATGTAGATGAACTTGGAGGACATTATGCTGAGAGAAACAAGTCAATTACAGAATGACAAATACTGTATTAGTCCATTATTGTAAAAGTCAAGGAACTGTTAATATATGGAAGGAAATTTTCTTTGTTGGTTACCAGTGGTGGGAGGGGAGAGTACGGGAGGGGACACTGATAGATAGGTAGAGATAAGTATTGATTTGGGTGAAGAGAAGGGCAATGTACCAAATGTGAGTGATCAACAGGGTGGCACTGAGGAAGAGGAAGACACAGAGAGGTACATGGGAGGTGCAGGCAACAAAGATGAACCCTTTTGCACATACAGTACTGCATTGTCAGTGAAGGCAAACATGGGTATACAGGTGGATAGATGGATAGACAAGCTGAACAATTAGGTATGCTTTCATAGCACAGTGCCTAAGGCATCTGACTGCTAACCAGAAGGCTGGTGGTTCAAACCCACCAGCCACTCCTCGGAAGGAAAGTTGGACAATCTATTTCTGTAGTGATACTGCCTCGGAAACCCAAGGAGGGGTTGCTGTAAGTCAGATGTGACTCGACGGCACATAACAGTAACAACAACATGCAGCAGGGAGTGTACCTAAGACCACGTATAGGGCTGGCAGACAATGGTTCTACAAGTCTATTTGTATGTTCTGTAAGAATTCCCAGAGGTATAGTAGAGCTGACAAGGGACAAGGTTGTAGTCACTTCTTGGTCACAGCCAGCTACCCAGAGGGAGCGAGTAGCTGAACCTGTGGGCTCAGGACCATAGTTGCAGGGGACATTAAGCTCAATTGGCATGACATACTACACAAAACATTGTTCCACCTCCGACTTTGGCGAGTAGTGACTGGGATCTTAAAAGCTTGCAAGCAACCATCTAGATGCAATGATGGGTCTCTCCTCGTCCAGAGCAAAGAAGAATGAAGAAAACCAAAGATTCATGGAAACAATTAGTCCTCGT
>NW_006922112.1:510129-516182 GCF_000298275.1 Orycteropus afer afer | reverse complement strand
GTTGAACATGTACCTGAGGTAGATACACTCCTTGGAGAGAACAATCATGGGAGAAAGAAGGGCTGTTTATGCACAGGGAGACAGCTCAGGGGGCAGGGGTGCATGGAGGGATGGACACAGGTAAGAGTAATTATTGGTAGGAAGTGGGAGGGGAGCTGCTGCATTGGGGTAAATTGTAGTCAATGTCATGAGATAACATGTGTGTGAACTGCTGTATGGAAAACGAATTTGCTCTGTAAACTTTTACCCAAATCACAATTAAAAAAAAAAAAGACCATGTTGTTGTTATTCTTAGTTGCCATGGATTCTTCCAACCCATGGTGACCCCACATGTGCAGAGGTGAACTGCTCCATAAGGTTTTCAAGGATGTGACATTCCAGAAGGAGGTCACTAGGCCTGTGTTCTGAAGCACCTCTGAGTGGGGTCCAACCACCAACCTTTCAGTTAGTAGTCAAGCACAAAGCCATTTGCACCACTCAAGGAACAACAACAAAAGAAAAGCTACAGAGCAATAGAATTGTTACATTTGTTATCACTAGTTGTTGGAAGAAGGCTTATTTCCTACTTTATACTTTTCAGTATTTTCTAAATTTTCTATAAATACTTATAGCCAGAAATAAAACTGAAGATTTTTAAGTCTCATATTATTTCAACTGTAAAGTGAATTTTTTAAAATTTTGTTTTTTTCAGTCATCTAAAATAACAAAGGTAAAAAATACCATAAGCAAATGATGCAACTAACTTTTCAAAAATATCACAGACTTCTCAATCTCACCATCTATAGTTTGTTTTAAAGTGCTAAGGAGCAAAGATGTCTATCTGTAGAAGGTGTGCCTGACCCAAGCCATGGTATTTTCAATTACCTCATATACAGTGAAAGCTAGACAATGAATTGATGCATTTGAATTATAGTGTTGATGAAGAACACTGATGTATCATGGACTGCCAGAAAAACAAATGTGTCTTAGAAGTACAGCCAGAAAGCTCCAAAGAAGCAAGGATGGCCAGATTTCCTCTCCCATACTTTGGACATATTAACAGTCATATTAACGGGTCTTCCTTGTAGGCGTATGGAAGACCCGTTAATATGACTGTTAATATGTCCAAAGTATGGGAGAGGAAATCTGGCCATCCTTGCTTCAATTCAATCTATATGCTGAGCAAATAATCCAAGAAGCTGGACTATATGAAGAAAAACGTGGTATCAGGATTGGAGGAAGAATCATTAACAACCTGAGATATGCAGACGATACAACTTTGCTTGCTGAAAGTGAGGATGACTTAAGGCACCTACTGATGAAGGTTGAAGAATACAGTCTGCAGTATGGATTACATCTCAACATAAAGAAAACAAAAATCCTCACAACTGGACCAATGAGCAGCATCACAATAAATGGAGAGAAGATTGAGGTTGTCAAGGAATTCACATTGCTTGGTTCTACAATCGATGCCAACGGAAGCAGCAGTCAGGACATTAGACGTCGTGTAGCATTGGGAAAGTCAACTGCGAAGGAACTGTTTCAAGTGCTGAGGAGCAAGGATATCTCCTTGAGGACTAAGGTGCGCCTGACACAAGCCATGATATTTCCAATCACCTTGTATGCATGTGAGAGCTGGACAATGAATAGGGAAGACCGAAGAAGAGTTAATGCTTTTGAGTTGTGGTGCTGGCGAAGAATGCTGAAAGTACCATGGACTGCTAAAAGAACTAACAGATCTGTCCTGGAGGAAGTGCAGCCAGAATGCTCCTTGGAAGCAAGAATGGCCAGACTTCGTCTCACCTATTTTGGTCATGTTGTAAGAAGGGACCATTCCCTGGAGAAGGATGTCATGCTTGGTAGGGTGGAGGGTCGACGAAAGAGGGGGAGGCCTTCAACGAGATGGATTGATACAGTGGCTGCGATGACGGGCTCGAGTATAGCAGGGATTGTGGGGCTGGTGCGGGATCGGGCAGTGTTTCGTTCTGCTGTGCATGGGGTCGCTATGAGTCGGAAACGACTCGACGGCACTTAACAACAACAACAACAACAACAACTTTGGACATGTTATCAGGAGAAACAAGCCCCTGAAGAAGGACATGCCTGGTAAAGTAGACAGTAAGCAAAAAAGGGGAAGACTTTCAATGAGATGAATTGACACAGTGGCTAAAAATGGACTCAAACATAGCAATGACTGTGAGGATGGTGTAGGACCAGCCAGTCCTTGCTATAGACAAGGTTGCTATAAGTTGGAACAAACTTTACAGTACTGCAGTGTAGTAAATTACATAGTATGGCTTTTCTAGCCATAAGTCTTTGTAAACTCTGTGGTGGAATTTGCCGTGAGCAACTGAGTAGCTCCTGATTGCTAAAGTTATCCACCTAGGATATTTCTGTTGCACCAGAACAAAGCAATCTTCTGGGAAGTTTGCTCTCTTTCAGGTGTATAGAATTCTGATATTGGGATTGGTTACTGGTCACTCTGCCAGGATCAAAAGAAGCCCTCCTAGATGCAGAAGGAATCTCACTGCCGGCTGAGAGATACGCATTGCTGAGAGACACAAGAGACACGTACTGCTGAGAGAGACGTGAGACACACACACTGGTGAGAGAGACCCCAAGAGACACACACTGCTGAGACAGACTGTTGGCTGAGAGATGGCAGGCTGAGAGAGACTGAGCATGTTCCTAAACTTGAATTATAGCCCGTTTCTTTCCTGTTGTTGTGGTTGTTATGTGCCGTCGAGTCCGACCCAACTCATAGTGACCCTCCTTGGGTTTCTGAGGCAGTATCACTACTTCCCCATAATCTGTGACTTCTGTGTGGCCATTTGCAGTGTAGTAAATTACCTGGTATGGCTTTTCTAGCCATAAGTCTTTGTAAACTTGGTGGTGGAATTTGCTGTGAGAAACTGAGTAGCTTCTGATTGTTAAAATCATCCACTTGGGATATTTCTATTGGGAGCAGCACAAAGTAATGTTCTGGGAAGTTCGCTCTCTCACGTGCTTAGAATTCTGATGTTATGATTGGCTAGTTTGGCCACTCTGCCAGAATCAAAAGGAGGCCTCCTAGAGGCAAAACTCTCTCTGACTGCTGGGTGAGAAGGAATTAACTGCTGAGAAGGAACACACTCCTGAGACACGTGCTGCAGGGAAAGAGACTCAAGAGACACTCATTGTTGAGAGAGACACCGATGGACACACACTGCTGGAAGAGAGACTGTGAGAGACTGTTGGGTAAGAGATAGCGGACGGAGAGAGACTGAGGGTTTTTCCTGAACTTGAATTGTAATCTGGTGCTTCCCTAATAAACTCCATAATCTGTGAGTTCTGTGTGGCCACTGCAGTGAATTATCAAACCCAGGAGAGAGGTGGTGGGTGCTCTGGAAGGAACAGTTTGGTGAAAGGACTGGAGGGAGGCAGCATGTCTGGCCTTGCACACATACACCTTGGGCTACTGAATAGTCTGTCTTCCTCTTGTGCATTTGGTTAGAGGAAGTCAGAAGATGTGGCCTCCTTGCCCTTATAGCACCACTGCAGCAAATTATTGAACCCAGCAGAGAGGTGGTGAGTGCTGCAGAAGGAACAGTTGGTGTCAGGGCTGGAGAAAGGGCTAGAGGGAGGCAGCATGTCTGGCCTTGCAGGAATAGGCCTTGGGCTACTGATAGCGATTCTGTCTTCCTCTTGTGGGGTTAGAGGAGGTCAGAACATGCAGCTTCCCTGCCCCTTTAACAAGTACCCAACAACAACATAACTCTGCTTCATATTTTATATATATTTATACAAAGTTTTAACTTAGTTCATGCCATTTATGGTCTAAAGTTATTTAGATCACAGAAATGCCTTAAACTATGTTGTCATCCTTTTTTAATATGCAACATAAACCACCTTAATAATACTCAATAGATCACAGAACATTTCTATAGCTATCCTGTATCTATGCGTTAAAAGAAGAACTATAAATTATTATAGTTATGAATCACAACAGAACAGTTATACTTGCCAGGCTCTGTCCTGCATTAACTCATTTATTCTTCACAAGCACATTTTAACAAAAATCAAACCAAACTCATTGCCATCAGGTCAATTTCGACTCATCCCAGGCTACCCTACAGGTCAGAGTAGAACTGCTCCATAGGGATTCCAAGGACGCAATCTTTACAGAAGCAGACTCTGTCAACATCTTTTTTGTACAAAGCAGCTGGTTCCAACAGCCAACATTTTCGTTAGCAGCCAAGCTTAAGAGTACAGCCTCTACATTAGAGCAAGGATTTCCTGGGTTTGAATCCCAGTATAATAGTTGTTTTGAAATTTTAGGTATGTGATTTAATCTATTCCTGCCTAAATTTCCTTATCTGTAAAATGGGTTTAGGAAGCATCCTGATGGTTAAGGAGTATTCATGAAAACAGAGCACAAATACGAATTACCCACTTACTGGGGATACCAATTTTTTTCTTTAAAAATTGCATGCTTAAAATTTTAAAAATAATTAATATATTGATGCCAATAATAATTTACCTCAGAAATTATATATTTTAAAGGAGTAATTTTAAGACTTCTGAATATTTTTAAATTCTTTAAAAAGAAAAACTGGTTATTTACCAAAACCAAATGAAGAAGGAACTAGTAACGTCATTGGGTAATAGTATCTAAAATTTAACATTAAAATGTTTACTTCTGCCACTTCACCAGCCTCATTTCCTGATTCTACTCCACTCACAACCTAAGCTTCATCATAAAGACACTTGGCATGGAAGCTTTTAAGGTATAAACTATCTGAGGGAAGTTCTACACCTCCACTACATGTAGTAACGTACTATGGGGATAACAATAACCTCAAAAGGATTCTACAAGGATTAAATGAGATAAAACATAAAATGCCAGGCATAAATTTGAATACCATATGCAAAGATGGATGTTGGTGAGCTAGGGTCAGTCAGTCACTGTGCAAGCAGGCTTACTGTTAAGGATTGAATTGTGTCCCCCACAAATATGTCTCAATTTGCCTAGGCCATGATTCTGAGCATTACATAATTATCTTCCATTTTGTAATCTGTTGCAATCATTCTATGTGTTATAAATCCTAACTTCTCTCATGTTAATGAGCCAAGATTCGTGATAATTATGTTAATGAGGTAGGATACAATCTATAGGATTAGTTGTATCTTAAATCAATCTCCATTCGAGATATATGAGATTAAAAAAGCAAGCAGGGATCAGAGGGACCAAGAAAGTAGAGCTGGGAGAACAGAGCATCCTTTGAACCCAGATCCATGTACAAGGAACCTTCTTGAGCCAGGGAAAGACTGATGCCAAGACAAATGTAGATATTCAAGAAATGCTGGGCCCACAGATGTTGAAAGGAAAAAAAGACCTTCCCCAGAGTGACAGAAAGAGTTTCCCCTAGAACTGGGGTCCTTAACTCAGACTGCTAGCCTCAACTGTGAGGACTCGTCTGTCTGTCTGTCATACTATTGTGGTTTGTTGCTGTGAGACTGGATGCTATGCCACTGCTATTTCCAACACCAGAAGGGTCAACCATGGCAGAAAGTTTTAGTAGAGCTTCCAGATTAAGACAGACTACGAACAAGGACATGCCAGTCCACTTCTGAAAAAAAAAAAAAAAAAGACTGACCATGAAAAGCCTTATAAATAGCAATGAAACACTGTCTATTATTGGAAAATTTTATGAAGAGCAGGTAAACATCATCTGATAGTGCCGGAAGATGAGCCCCTCGGGCTGGAAGGCACCCAAAATACAAATGGGAAAGACCTGCCTTATCAAAGTAGAGTTGACCTTGATGTGGATGCAGTAAAGCTTTCAGATCTTTATTTGCTCATGTGGCATGACTCAAAATAAGATGAAATAGCTGCAAACAATTATTAATAATCGAAATGCAGAATGTATGACGTATGAATCTAGGAACACTGCAAGTTACCAAAAATAAAACTGAATGCATAAACATCAATATCCTAGGCAACAGAGGCGGGGCAAGATGGCGGACTAGGCAGAAGGATTGCACAGACCCTCTTCAACAAAGAAAAGGGAAACCAATTAACACAGACACAGAAG
>NW_006922112.1:480611-504379 GCF_000298275.1 Orycteropus afer afer | reverse complement strand
AGAAGAGTATGAAGGGATGGACACTGGGAGGAGGTAACTATGGGGAGGAAGTGGGAGGGGAGCTGCTGCATTGTAAATTTTGGTCAATGACAAGACACAAAGTATATGTGAACTGCTGTATGAAAAGTGAATTTACTCTGTAAATCTTCACCCAAATCCTAATTTAAAAAAAATATATATATATCCTAGGCAACAGGGAGCTGAAATCCAACAGAAAGTGGGAACTATCAAACAATATCATTAATATAACACACAAGTAAAATTTTGCTGAAGATAATTCAAAAATGGTTGCAACAGTAATTGACAGGGAACTTCCAGAAATGCAAGCTAGATTCAGAAGAGCACATGGAACAAGGGATATCATTGTTTATGTCAGATGGATCTTGGATGAAAGCAAAGAATACCAGACAGATGTTACCTGTGTTTTACTGACTATGCCAAGGCATTCAACTATGTGAATCATAACCAATTACAGATAATACTGAATAGAATGGGAATTCCAGAACACTTAATTGTGTTCCTGAGGAGCCCGTACACAGACCAGGAGGCTCTCGTTTGAAAAGAACAAGAGGATACTACATGGTTTCAAATCAAGAAGAGTGTGCATCAGGGGTGTATCCTTTCACCATACTTATTCTATCTGTATGCTGAGGAAATAATCTGAGAACCTGGACTATATGAAGTAGAACACGGCATCAGGAATAGAGGAAGATTCATTAACAACCTGTGATACGCAGATGACACAACCTTGCTTGCTGAACGTGAAGATGACTTAAAGTACTTACTGATGAAGACTGAAGACTGCAGTATGCAATAGGGATTACATCTCAACATAAAGAAAACAAAAATCCTCACAACTGAACCAATAAGCATCATCATAATAAAGGGAGAAAAGACTGAAGTTGTCACAGATTTCATATTTCTTGAATCCACAATCAACACCAATGGAAGCAGCAGTCAAGAAATCAAACGACATGTTGTTGTTGTTGTTGTTGTTGTTGTTAGATGCCATCGAGTCATCTCTGACTCACAGCGACCCTATGAACAGCAGAACTAAACATCACCCAGTAGTGAGCCAGCTCCATGATTCTTGCTATATTTGAGCCCATCACCACCAACACCATGTCAATTCATCTCATTGAGGGCCTTCCCCTCTTTCGTTGACCCTCCACCTTACCAAGCATAACATCCTTCTCCAGGGAATGGTCCCTTCTGACAACATGACCAAAGTAGGTGAGACAAAGTCTGGCCATTCCCGACTCAAAGGAACATTCTGGATGCACTTCCTCCAGGACAGACCTGTTAGTTCTTTTAAGCAGCCCACAGTACTTTCAGCATTCTTCGCCAGCACCATAGCTCAAAAGCATCCATTCTTCTTCGGTCTTCCTTATTCACTGTGCAGCTCTCACATGCATATGAGGCGACTGAAAATACCAAGTCTTGTGTCAGGTGTACCTTAGTCCTGAATGAGACATCTTTTGCTCTTCAGCACATGAAAGAGGTCCTTTGCAGCTGATCTGCCCAGTGCTATACATTGTCTGATGTCCTGACTGCTGCTTCCATTGGCATCAATTGTAGAACCAAGCAATGTGAAGTCTTTCACAATTTCAATCTTTTCTCCATTTATCATGATGCTGCTTATAGGTCCAGTTGTGAAGATTTTTGTTTTCTTTATATTGAGCTGTAATCCATACTCCAGACTGTATTCTTCAATCTTCATAAGTAAGTGGTTCAAGTCACCCTCACTTTCAGTAAGCAAAATTGTGTCGTCAGCATATTGCAGGTTGTTAATGATTCTTCCTCCAATCCTGATGCAATGTTCTTATTCATATAGTCCAGCTTCTTGGATTATTTGCTTAGCATACAGACTGAATAAGCATGGTGAAAGGATACAACCCTGATGTACTCCCTTTTTGACTTTAAACCATGCAGTGTTCCCTTTTTCTGTTTGAACGACAGCCTCCTTGTCTGTGTACAGGTTCCTCATGAGTATAATCAAGTGTTCTGGAATTCCCATTCTTCTCAATGTTATCCACAATTTGCTATGATCCACACGATCAAATGCTTTTGCATAGTCAATAAAACACACGTAAACATCTTTTGGGTATTCTTTGCTTTGAGCCAAGATCCATCTGACATCAGCAATGATATCCCCCATTCCACGTCCTCTTCTGAATCCAGCCTGCACCTCTGGAAGTTCTCTGTCAATATACCGCTATAACCGTTTTTGAATTATCTTCAGTAAGATCTTACTTGCATATGATATTGTTCTATAATTTCCACATTCTGTGGGATCACTTTTCTTTGGAATGGGTACAAATATAGATCTCTTCCAGTCAGTTGGCCAGGTAGCTGTCTTCCAAATCTCTTGGCAAAACCAAGTGAGTGCCTTCATCTATGTGTTGAAACATTTCAATGGGTATTCCGTCAATTCCTGGAACCTTGCTGTTCGCCAGTTCTTTCAGTGCACCTTCAACTTCTTCCTTCAGTACCACTGGTTCTTGAACATATGTCACCTCCTGAAATGGATGAAGACTGACCACTTCTTTTTAGTACAATGACTCTGTGTATTCCTTCCATCTTCTTTTGATGTTTCTTGCATCATTCAACATTTTGCCCATAGAATCTTTCAATATTGCAACTCGAGGCTTCAATTTTTTTCCTCTGTTCTTTCACCATGAGAAATGCCGAGCGTGTTCTTCTCTTTTGGTTTTCTAACTCCAGGCCTTTGAACATTTCATTATAGTAATTGGCTATGCCTGCTTGAGCTGCTCTTTGAAATCTTCTGTTCAGCTCTTTTATCTTGTCATCTCTTCCATTTGCTTTAGCTACTGTTCACTCAAGGGCAAGTTTCAGAGTCTCTTCTGACATCCACTTTGATCTTTTCTTTCTTTCCCTCTTTTTAATGATCTTTTGCTTTCTTCATATATGATGCTCTTGATGTCACCCCACAATTCTTATGGTTTTCAGTCACTGGTATTCAATGTATCAAATCTATTCTTTAGATGGTCTCTAAATTCAGGAGGGATATATTCAAGGTGGTATTTTGGCTCTTGTGGACTTGTTTTAATTGTCTTCAACTTCAAGTTGAATGTGCGTATGAGCACTTGATGGTCTATTCCACAATCAGTTCCTGGCCTTGTATTGGCTGATTTTCCATCACCTTTTGCCACAGATGTAGTCAATCTGATTCATGTGTACTCCATCTGGCAAAGTCCACATGTATAGCCGACACTTGTGTTGTTGTAAAAAGGCATTTGCAATGAGTAAGTTGGTGGTTTTGCAAAATTCTATCATGCGATCTCCAGCATTATTTCTTTCACCAAGGCCAAATTATCCAACTACCCATTTTTCTTCATTTCCAACTTTTGCATTGCAATCACCAGTGATAAGCAACACATCTCAATTGCATGTTCGGTCAATTTCAGACTGCAGAAGTTGATAAAAATCTTCAATTTCCTCATCTTTGGCTTTGGTGGTTGGCGCATAAATTTGAATAATGGTTGCATTAATGGGTCTTCTTTGTAGACATATGGATATTATCCTATCACTAACAGCATTGTACTTCAGGACAGATCTTGAAACATTCTTTGTGATGATGAATGCCAAGCCATTCCTCTTCAATTTGTCATTCCCAGCATAGTAGATCACATGGTTGTCTGATTCAAAATGCCCAAAACTGGTCCATTTCCACTCACTAATGCCTAGGATATCAATCTTTATGCATTCCATTTCATGTTTGACAGCTTCCAATTTTCCTAGATTCATATGTTGTACATTTCATGTTCCGATTATTAATGGATATTTGTAGCTGTTTCTCCTCAATTTGAGTCGTGCCACGTCAGCACATGGAAGTCCTCAAAGACTTACTTTATCCATATCATTAAGGTCGGTTCTACTCTAATGAGGCAGCTCTTTCCCAGTCCTATTTTTAATGTCTTGACCCAAGGGGCTCATCTTCCTGCACTATGTCGGACAATATTTCCAAGCTATTCATAAAATTTCCCAGTAATGTATCAGACAGTGTTTCTCTGCTATTCGTAAGGTTTTCCTTGGCCAATTTTTGAGAAGTGGATGGCCTCCTCCTTCTTCCAAGTCTGTCATAGTCTGTAAGCTCCGTTGAAACCGTGCACCATGTGCAACTCTGCTGGCATCTGAAACACCAGTGGCACAGCCTCAAGCCTCACAGTGACATACAAGCCACAAAGGATGACAAAGTGACAGACAAGTTTGTCTCCATTAGCTGTTCGAAACCTCTTTGTCCTCCACTTACCTAATTCCTACCTGGAACCTGCCACTTTGTGGTCCCTGGACACTTCTGCTCCCTCCGTTTCCTAGCTCTAGGGAGCTTGGGGCCTAGCCTTGCCTTCTGCCCTTTTTACCTGAATATCCTCCTGCTCCTGAGGTCCCAGGCCACTCCTGCTCCCTCCCTTTCCTGGCTCTAGGGGGCTTGGGTGACATATTGTACTGGGCAAATCTGCTGCAAAAGACCTCTTTAACATGCTGTAGAACAAAAATGTCCTTTGAAGACTAAGGTGCGCCTAACCCAAGTCATGGTATTTTCATTTGCCTCATATGCATGGGAAAGCTGGACAATGAATAAGGAAAACTAAAAAAGAGTTGATGCTTTTGAGTTGTGGTGTTGGCGAAGAATACTGAAAGTGCTGTGTACTGCCAGAAGAACAAGCAAAATCTATCCTGGAAGAAGTACAGCTGGAATGTTCCTTGAAAGCAAGAATGGCCAGACTTCATCTCACCTACTTTGGTCATAATGTCAGAAGGGACCATTCCTTGGAGAAGGGTATTGTATTTGGTAAAATGGGGTGTCAGCGAAAAAGGGGAAGACCCTCAATGAGATGGACTGACACAGTGGCTGCCAACAATGGGCTCAGGGGTAGCAAGGATTGTGAGGATGGCACATGACCAGGCAGTGTTTTGCTCTATTATACACAGGGTCACTATGAGTCAGAAACAACTCAACAGCACCTAACAACAACAGTGCACTGAAATGGACTAGTACTGGACATTTTCAATCAGACAATCATATGGTCTACTACATCAGGAAAGACAAATTGTAGAGGAATGGCATCGCATTCATCATCAAAAAGAAGATCTATCTGGAAGTACAATGCTGTCTGTAACAGGATAATACCCATATGCCTACAAGGAAGACCAGGTAATACTACCATTATTCAAATTTACGCACAAACCACTAAAGCTAAATATGAAGAAATTGAAGATTTTTACTAACTTCCGCAGTCTGATATTGACCAAACATGCAATCAATAAGTACTGATAATTACTGGTGATTGGAATAAGGAGTTTTAGTGGGGGGCTGCTAACTGGAAGGAAGATGATGCAATCTACTTCCATAAAGATTTACAGCCTTGTAAACTCAATGGGGGTCACTATGAGTCAGAATCAACTCCATGGCAGTAGGGTTTCTTTTTTTTGCAGGGGAGGGGGTAACTGGAATGTGATAGTTGGAAACAAAGAAGCAATATCGGTAGTTGGAAAATATGGCCTTCGTGACAGAAATGACACTGGAGATCCCATGATAGAATTTTGCAAGAACGACTTAATGCATTACAAATACTCTTTTTCAACAACATAAATGGCGATGATACACATGAACCTCACAAGATGAAATACACAGGAATCAAATGACGTTTTAGAAAATTCAGAGAAACATGAAGAGCAAAGAGAATACCTATATTCTACTATCCAGAGATAAGTACTATTATTGTTTTAGCATGCATGTGAAAGCCAGATGATGAATATGGAAGACCAAAGAACTGATGCATTTGAATAGCAGTGCTGGTGAAGAATACTGAAAATGTTATGGACAGCCAGAAGAACACATAAATCTGTCTTGGAGAAAGTACAGCTAGAATGCTGCTTATACGTGAGAACGGCCAGACATCGCACATACTTTGGTGACGTTGCCAGGAGGGATCAGTTCCTGAAGAAGGACATCATGCTTGGTAAAGGATCAGTGATGAAGGGGAAGCCCCTCAACAAGATGGACTGACACAGTGGCTGCAAAACTGGGCTCAAGCACAGCAAAGTTTGTGAGGATAGCACAGGACTGGACAGTGGTTCATTCTGCTGTACCAAGGGTCACTGAGAGTCAGAGCCGACTCAATGGCACCTAACAACAACAAACTGTGAAAGAGCAAATGTGTGTTTGTTAAAGCCATGCACATGTAATACTTCTGTTACAGCAGCACCAGATAACTAAGACATTTAACCATTAACTAAGATGCTATGCTGGGTATCTGGTAATTCACAATCTCCACTTTGCATCCTCAAAGCCAACATCTATGGTAACTATCATTTCTCCAACTCAACGTCCTATCACACTGATTGGTCTTTCTACCTTGCCCTCCTCTGACAAACTTTTATGCATTCTCGGTGAACATCTTTACTGTGGGAAAACTCTTCACTATTAACCCATCTCCCCTAAAGTGGACCAAATCGTCTATACATGACTACTACCCTAAAGATTGGTGATCTGAATCCATCCAGCAGTGCTGCAAAAGAAAGGTCTGGTGATCCACTTCTGAAAAGATTACAACCAAGAAAACTCTAACGAGCAATTCTATTCTGTAACATATGAGATCACCACGCACTGAAATCGAATCAAAGCAGCACGTTCAATTTCTTTTCTCCACATCAAAATTAGGAACTCCACCTTTGTTAATTTTATTCTATAAAATACAACACATATCCTTATGACTTCATCACACTGCACCATCACTCTTTAAATAGATATATTAGAAATACAGAGTCACTACGCCAAAATGATTGGTTGGCATTCGACTATTTCAGAAGGTAGCCTATAATCAAGAACCTTTGATACTGAAGGAAGAAGTTCAAACTGCACCAAAGACACTGGCAAAAAAAAAAAAAAAAAGCTCCAGGAATTGACGGAATACTCACTAAAATGTTTCAATAAACAGATGCAACACTGGAAGCGCTTACCTGTCTATGTCAAGAAATTTGAAAGACATCTACCTGGCCAACCAACTGGAAGAGATCCATACTGGATCCCATTCCAAAGAACCACAATCTAATGGAATGTGGAAATTATGCAACAATATCATTACCATCACATGCTAGCAAAGTTTTACTGAAGAAAATTCAGAAACACCTGAAGCAGAACACTGACAACAAACATCCAAGTTCAAGCTGGATTCAGAAGAGGACATGATATGAGGGATATCACTGCTATTGTCAGATGGCTCTTGGTTGAAGGCAGAGCATACCAGAAAGATGTTGTGTTTTTTCAACCAAAGAAAGGTATTCAACGATGCATCGTAACAAATTATAGATAACACTTCTAAGGATGGGAGTTGGAGAACACTTAACAGTGCTCATATGGAATCTATACCTCAATCAAGAGGCAGTTGTTCAAACGTAACAAAGGGATAATATGTGTTTTAAAATTGGAAAAGTATATCAGGATTGTAGCATTTTAACAATTAATCCATGAAACTGGACTATATGAAGAACACAATGTTAAGACTGGTGAAAGGTACATGAATAACATGATATGCAAATGGCATAACCTTGCTTGCTGAAAATGAAAAGAACTTGAAGCACTTACAGCCTTCAGTATGGATTACAGTTGAATGTGAAGAAAACAAAAATCCCCACAGCTGGACTGATAAACATCATGAGAGACAGAGAAAATACCTGATCTCAACAATTCATTCTACTTGGATCAAAAATCAATGTCCATGGAAGCAAGAATCTAGAAATCAAACAACCTAATGCAGTGGGCAAATGAGCAAAAGACCTCTTTAAAGTGTTAATAAGCAAAAATGTCACTTTGAGGAATAAGGTGAGCCTGATCTAAGTCATGGTCTTTTCAACAGCCTCATATATATGCAAAGGAGCTCTGGTAGGGTAGTGCCTAAGGCCCCTGACTGCTAACCAAAAGGCTGGTGGCTCAAACCCACCAGCCACTCCTTGAAAAGAAGGTTGGGCAACCTACTTCCATAGTGATAGCGCCTCGGAAACCCAAGAAGAGGTCGCTATGAATAGGGTCTGACTCGACGGCACGTAACAACAGCATATACATGCAAACGCTAGACAATGAAAAAGGAAGACAGAAGAAATGATGGATTCCAATTGGGTCTTGGCAAAGAATACTGAGTATACCACAGACTGCCAGAAAAATTAACAAATCAGTTTAAGAAAAGCAACCAGAATGTTCATTAGAAGCAAGGATGGTGAGACTCTGGCTTGCTTATTTTGTACATGTCATCAGGAAAAATGAATGGCTAGAAGAGAGTATCCTGTTTGATACAGTAGAGGGTCAGCAAAAACAAAGGAAAACCCTCAATGAGATGGACTTTCACAATGGCCACAACAATAGACTCAAACACAATGACTGTGAAAATGCAAAGGACCAGGCACTGTTTCGTTCTGTTATACATAAGTAACCATGAGTCAAACCAACTCAATGCAACTAACAACAAGATCTCCTGGTAGGCTACAGGGCAGGATCAAGATCTTGTATTTTTTTAAATTTTGAAATCCAAATATCTAACTTGGTGATTGGCACATAGGAGCCACTCAGGTAGGTACTTGTTTGTTTTTAATGAAGAGAAAATATAATACAGAGAAGAACTACATTTACTTATATCTTCTTCCAAAATAATAATAATAATAATAATGAAAAGAGGAATTTGATTTTAATGCTGCAAATATAAAATAAGAAATATTCAATGAATATTGTAGTAGATATCTTTAATAAGTACAGCAATGCTACCAGTATATAAATACTAGTAATTACTAATATGAAGATCTAAAAGGGTAAGAAAAAAAATGTTAGTTCCCACAAAAATGGCCTTGAAACAAATGAGTATGACATCTATGTATTTTTTTAGATTATACATTTTCAGGCAATTTTCAAGTATATAGTTTTCCTGTAATGAAAAAACAGTCAATTTCAACATCTTTATACTCCATTCCTAGTATCATGCCTGGCACAAGACACATTTAAGTAGACAGGTTTAAAACCAGATGTATATGCTCAAACACATATATTCACATGCATTCTTCAAACACTAGCTTTCTCACTTTTTACCCTTTATACTTCTTTGACGACCCATTATGACAGACCTAGAACCAAAACATGAATGACCTCAGAAAGTATATTTTAAAATACAAGGTAGCTATAACCACACTTGGATGAATTTAAATGGAATTTTTTAATCTGCTGTTGTTGTTGAGTGCCATCAAGTCAGTTCCGACTCACAGTGACTTTGCGTACAAAGAACGAACTCTGCCCAGTCCTGCGACAACCTCACAATCACTGGCAGGCTTGAGCTCACTGCTGCAGCCACTGTGCCAATCTATCACATGGAGGGTCTTCCCCTTTTTTGCTGACCCTCTACTTTACAAAGCATGATGTCCTTCTCCAGGGACTGGTCCCTTCTTACAACATGACCAAAGTCTGACAGACAAAATCTGGCCACTCTCACTTCTAACAACTGTTCCGGATGTACTTCATCCAAGACATTGTTTGTTCTAACATTCCATGGTACATTCAATATTCTTTACCAACACAATTCAAATATATCAATTCTGAAGTCTTCCTTATTCACTGTCCAGCTCTCAAACGCACATGAGACTACTGTAAATACCACGGCTTTGGTCAGGCACACCTCAGACTTCAAAGTGACATCTTTGCTCTTAAACATTTTAAAGAGGTCTTTTGCAGCCAATTTGCCAAATGCAATACTTCACTTGATTTCCTGACTACTGCTTCCACAGGTGTTAATTATGGATTCGAATAACAATGAAATGCTTGACAACTTCAATCTTCTCTCCCTTTATCGTGATGCTGCTTATTGGCCCAGTTGTGGGGATTTCTGTTTTCTTTATGTTGAGGTGTAATCTATACTGCAGTCTCTAGTCTTTGATCTTCATCAGTAATTGCTTTAGGTCATCTTTACTTTCAGCAACCAAGGTTGTGTCATCCAGATCTTGCCAGTAAAATGGCAGAATAGGCAGAAAGACTGCACAGACCCTCTTGGACAAAAAAAACGGGGAATCAATTAACACAGATACAGAAGATAATCCTGGAGCCCTGAGCTTTGAAGGGAAGGATATTGAAGTGGATTAAACTCCAACTATTAGAAGAATTTTCATGAAAACACCAAAAAGGAGGCATATGGAGCTGCAGTCTGGCAGCGATCCTGATGGCACATACAGCTTAGATATTGCTTAGTGGTGTGAAGACCTAAGAATTAACCTAAAAATCAGCCCTGCTAACCAGGGAATGCACGGAGGGCTATACTAGTGGCTGGTGAATAAAAGGGGAAGCAGAGAAGAGGAGGGTGGGCTGAGCTGTGGACTTTTGCCATTGTGAACGTTCACAAGCAGTTCAACCATTTTGGATATTTAAAGCGACAGTGTTCTCCCAGATTCCAGGGACTTAAGAATAGGCTTCACTTGTCGGAAAACACAAGGACATTCCAGACACCAACAACTGGAAAGGTGTGACATTCCCCTTGTTACTTTTATACCCCACACGCTCTTGGTGAACAGAGGTGCAGCCATCCCTCACTCCCACCCACCTTCTGGGCCAGCAGAATTCCATCCCAGTCTGTATGCTTGGATGGACCCTGGGTGCCCTACCCGGCCCTGCCCAGATTTTTTTTTATATCCTTATTTTATTTATTTATTTATTTTTGTAGTTTGCTTGCTTTTGTCTATTATAAAATTATTATTGTTGGTCTTTTTATTATTACTCTTTATTCTTCCCTTCCAGGTTCTAGTTTTCACCTTTTTCTCTCTTCCCTGTTCCTAGTTCCAAATTTTTTCTTCCTGTGGTTTACCCCATTCTTTGTTTCCTTTTTGCATTTTTCACATCTTCATTAGTCTCCTACTCTACCTTTTCTTTTATTTCCCTCTCCCCAGATATTGTGGGGACTTTTTTTAATTATTATTTTCTTTTTCTTTGTTTTGGTGATTGTTCCTGTGTGTTCATGTGATGTGTTTCTTGTCTGCTTGCTTTTACCTTTTGATGGTTTTTTAATTGTTGTTTTTGTCTGAGTGGGAAATAGCAACAGTGCCAATACGATGCAACCACACCCGCAGTTCTTGCAGCTCCACTTACTGAGTGAGAGCCACCACTTCCTTCTCCACTGACAGGCCAACTATAAACGTCTTGCGATGCTGTCCTGGCCTGTTCTGAGCCAGGACCTCCTCATCTGAACGATCCTTTTACTTAAGTCACTGGCCTGACTCACACTTACTGCTCTTCCTGAACAGTTAACAAAGATCTAAATACAACAACGTAACAACGTTTTGGAGACAAGAGACCATCATAGTCTACACAAAGAAGAAAGATAAAGTGGTAGAAACAAGGGAGCAGGATACAGACCCAGAACACATCCCTGAAGAAGCAACAGCATTGGAACTCCCTGATAAGGAATTCAAAAGAATTATATTTATGTACCTTCAAAGGATTGAGAGAAAGATCAAGGAAAACACTGACAAAATTTAAAAAAGAAAAAACCCTAGAACCATTTTCACGGAAAATACAAGAACAAAATGACAAAACAAATGAAAAATAAGAAATGATTCAAAATCTACACATAGAAATCCAGAAGATTAATACTAAATTTTCAAAAATAGATATATTCTGGTTCCCTAGTGCCACTCCACTCTGACAAGAATACAGCAGAAATGGGATGGCCTTAACAAACAGGAATTTACTCTCTCACAATTTGAATGCTGGAAGCCCAAGTTCAAAGTGCCAAGCTCTAGGGACTGGGTAAAAGCCCCTCGACCTTGGGCTTCAGCTCTTCCTCTTGCTCCTAGCCCACTGAAGCTAGAGGCATCTCTTCACTCAGGCAACTACTGGCTGCTGAGGCTAACAAGCCCAAGGTCGACAAATAAAGTGGCACAGTCACGATGATACCAAACCACACGACAGGCTATTAACTCAAGTCCACTGTAAGTTCCAAGGTCAGCAGAGCATGGCAGGCTGCTGAACAATGACACAGCTACACACAGGGTCCAAGTGTGCCATAAGCTAGAGACCATTCCCAAAGCTGTTTCTTATATACGGGAAGCAGACCACATACCCAAAGCAGCTACTCAGCTGCTTGTGGTAGATCCCACCATGGAGCTGACTGCCAGTCTCATCATGGGGAATAACTACCACCAGCTTCCCAGCCACTCAATCAGGCCCAGCCAAGGTGACACATAAACATAACTACCACAAGATAACACACTGAAAGGGCAAAAGAGAATAACTGAACCAATGGAAGACAGAATTAATGAGATTTAAGACAAATACCTGAATACTTCTCTAGAAAGGGATCAATCAGAAAAAAGATCAAAACAAAACGAAGAAAATCTAAGTTTCATGTGGAATATAATCAAAAGGAATAACCTACATGTCACTGGAATTCCAGAACAGGAAGAGAAAATTGTCCAAGATTTGTTGGAAGAGAACTTTCCTCATATGATGAAAGATGATAATATATCCATTCCAACAAACCCCAACAGGACAGACCCCAAAAGAAAATCACCAAGACAGCATCAACAAACTCATCAAAACCAAAGACAAAGAAAGAATTCTGAAAGCAGCATGGAAAAAATGAAGTTACTTACAAAGGACAACAAGTAAGAATAAGTTCTGATTTCTCAGCAGAAACCATGCAAGCGAGAAGGCAATGAGATGGTATATATAAAACCCTGAAAGAGAAAAATTTCCAACCAAGAATTATATACCCGGCAAAATTGTCCCTCAATAATGATGGTGAAATTAGGAGATTTCCAGATAAGCAGAAACTAAGGGAATTTGTTAAAACCAGACCAACCTTACAAGAGATACTAAAGAAAGTCCTTGGAACAGAGAACCAATAATAGCAAAAAACAACCAACCATTAATACACAAGATGGGATAACCCAGAAACCAACACAGCTATGGGTATGTCCAAAGTAAAATAAGCTTACAAGATTGTAAACAGGGAACCAGAGACATCAACTGGCAAATGAATACAACTACAAACCAAAAAGAGGAAAAATACTGTGTAGTTACAAAACTTTTAAACAGTGAGGAAGTCAAGAGAGTTGCAAGATAGAATGGGCTGTTCTAAATTCGGGGAGAAAATTATAAATCACAGGGTAACCTCAAACATTCACATCACAATAAAAAAGAGGACAACCACAAATATTTAGCAAATACTAAAACAATAGCAACAAAGGAAATGGTAACACAATTCATAAACATGAGCTCAGCACAGAAAATTGTATGGAACAAAGAAACCAAGAACATCATGAAAAAACACCTAACAAAATGACAGCAACCAATTCATACTTGTTGATAATTACACTGAATGTTAATGGATTAAATGCACCACTGAAGAGACGGAGAAGTGCAGACTATATAAGAAAACATAACTCATCAAAATGCTGCCTACAAGAGAGACACCTTAGAGACAAAGAAAAAAACAGACTATAAATCAATGGTTGGAAAAAGATATATCAAGCAAACGGCAACCAAAAATGAGAAGGATAGTAATATTAATTTCTGATCAAATTGACTTTAAGACTAAAACCACCATACAAGACGAGGAAGGACATTATGTAATGATTAAAGGATCAACTGAACAAGAAGGTACAACCATAATGAAAAAGCTCCAAAATACATAAATCTGACTTTAAAAGAGTTGAAAAGTCAAAGAGATGACTCCACAGTCATACTGGGAGACTTTAACGCACCACTTTCAACGAAAGACAGAACAACTGGAAAGAAACTCAACAAAGATGCAAAACAGCTAAACAATACAATCCACCAACTTGACCTTACAGACATCTACAGAGCACTTCACCCAACAAAAGCACAATATACATTCTTTTCTAGTGCACATGGAACATTCTCCATGATACACCATATGATAGGCCATAAAGCAAGCCTTAATAAATTTAAAAACATTGTAATACTGCAAAGCATGTTCTCAGATCACAAGGCTATCAACTTAGCAATTAACAATAAGATAATGGAAAAATAGCAAACACGTGTAAACTGAACACCCTCCTTAAGAAAGACAAGAAATAAAAAAATGAAATTCAAAAATTCCTTGAATCAAACAAGAATGAAAACACAACATACCAAAATCTTTGGAACACAGCAAAAGCAGTGATCAGAGGCCAAATTATACCAATAAATGCACATATCAAAAAAACAAAAAAGAGCCAAAATCAATACTTTAAATCAACATCTCCAACAATTAGAAAAAGAACAGCAAGAAAAACCTACAGTCACCAAAAGAAAGGAAATAATAAAGACTCGAGCAGAAATTAATGAAACAGAAAATAGACAACAGAAAAAAAAATCAACAAAACCAGAAGCTGGTTTTTTGAAAAGATCAATAAAATTGACAAACCACTGCCAAATTTAACAAAGGAAAAGTGAGAGAGAATACAAATAACACAAGTAAGAAACAAAATGGGAGACATCACAACAGAACCAACTGAAATAAAAAGAATATCAGGATACTATGAAGAACTGTACTCCAACAAATTTGAAAATCTGGACGAAATGAACAGATTTCTAAAAACACACCACTTACCTAAACTAGCACAGACTGATGTGAAACAGTTGAACAGATCTATAACAAAAGAAGAAATTGATCAAGTCATTAAAAAATAACCAACCAAAAAAAAAAAAAATCCTGGCCCAGATGGTTTCACCAGAGAATTCCACCAAACATTCAAGGAAGAACTGACACCAATCCTACTCAAACTATTCCAGAACATACAAAAAGATGGAAACCTCTCTAATTCACTTTATGAAGTAAGTATAACCTTGATACCAAAACGAGGAGAAGACATTACTCAAAAGGAAAACTACAGATCAATATCCCTCAAGAATATAGATGCAAAAATCTTCAACAAAATCCTAGCCAATAGACTCCAACAACATATCAAGAAAATCATTCATCATGACCAAGTGGGGTTCATATCAGGTATGCAAGGATGGTTCAACATTAGAAAAACAATCAACATCATCCACCACATAAATAAAACAAAAGAAAAAAAAGAGAAAAAGAACCACATGATCCCATCAATTGATGCAGAAAAGGCATTGGATAAAATCCAACACCTATTCCCGACCAAAACTCTCAGCAAAATAGGAATAGAACATAACATAATAAAGGGCATATATGCAAAACCAAAAGCCAACATCATTCTTGATGGAGAGAGACTAAAACCACTCCCTTTGCAAACAGGAACCACACAAGGATGTCCTCTATCACCACTCCCATTCAACACTGTATTGGAAGTCTTCACCAGGGCAGTAAGGCAAGAAAGGGAAATCAAAAGCATCCACAATGGTAAGGAAAAAGTCAAACGATCCCTATTTGCTTATGATATATGATCCTTTATCTAGAAAACCCAAGAGACTCAGTCAAAAATCTACTGGAACTAATTGAGAGATTTAGCATCATGGCAAGATACAAGATCAACATCCAAAAATCAGTGGGATTCCTCTACACCAGCAAAGAGACTGGTGAAAAAGAAGTAAGGAAATCAATACCATTTACAGTAGCTACCAAAAAAATAAAATACTTGGGAATAAATCTTACCAGGGACACAAAAAACCTCCACAAAGAAAACCATGAAAGACTACTTCAAGAAACCATAAGAGATCTACATAAATGGAAGAACATATCATGGTCACAGATAGCAAGATTGAACACCGTGAAAATGTCAATTTTACCCAAAGCTATCTATATATTCAATGCAATCCCAATCCAGATCGACATTCTTTAAAGATATGGAAAAAACAATCACTAACTATATGGAAAGGAAAGAGACCTCAAATAAGCAAAGCACTATTGAAGAAGAACAAAGTAGGAGGTCTCACACTGCCACATCTCAAAATCTACTATACAGCCACAGTAGTCAAAACTGCCTGGTATTGGTATAATGACAGACACACAGACCAATGGAATAGAATTGAGAACCCAGAAATAGATCCATCCACCTATGGTCAGCTGATCTTTGACAAAGGGCCAAGATCCATTAAATGGGGAAGAAAATGTTTGTTTAATAAATGGCGCTGGCAAAACTGGATATCCATTTGCAGAAAAATAGAACACAATCTGTACCTCACACCATACACAAAAACTAACTCCAGATAGATCAAAAACTTACATGTGAGACATAAAACTATAGAGTTCCTCAAAGAAAAACTAGGGGCAAATTTAGGAGCCCTAATATATGGCATAAATAGACTATCAATCATAAACCAAAATGCACAAACAGCAGAAAAGAAACTAGATGAATAGGACCTTCTAAAAATTAAATTTTTATGTGCTTTCAAAGACTTCTCCAAAAGAGTCAAGAGAGAACCTACAGATGGGGAAAAAATATTCAGCAATGACATATCTGACAAGGGACTTATCTCTAGAATTTATAAGAAACTCCAACATCTCAACAACAGAAAGACAAATAATCCAATTAAAAAATGGGCAGAAGACATGAATAAACACTTCACCAAAGAGGACATGCAGGTGCCAACAAACATGAAGAAATGCTCACGATTATAGCCATTGTTGTTATTGTTATGTGCCATCAAGTCGTACCCAACTTATAGCGACCCCTCCTTGGGTTTCCAAGGCAGTATCACTACGGAAGCAGATTGCCCCATCTTCCTCCCGAGGAGTGGCTGGTGGATCTGAACTGTCGGCCTTCAGGTTAGCAGTCAAGTGCCTTAGGCACTACTCTACCAGAGCTACTCCTCATCAGCCATTTGTTGTTGTTGTTGTTCTTATGTGCCCTCAATTGGGTTTCTGTGGCAGTATCACTACTGAAGTAGATTGCTCCATCTTCCTTCTGAGGAGTGGCTGGTGGGTTTGAATTGCCAGTCTTCTGGTTAGCAGTCAAGTGCCTTAGGCACTACGCTACCAGAGCTCTCCCATTAGCCATTGTTGTTGTTGTTGTTGTTGTTGTTACGTGCCGTCGAGTCAAACCCAACTCATAGCGACCCCTCCTTGGGTTTCCAAGGCAGTATCACTACGGAAGTAGGATTGCCTAACCTTCCATTAGCCATTAGAGAGATGCAAATCAAAACAACGAGATACCATCATGCCCTAGCACTAGTAGCAAAGTTCAACAGCACAGAAAATAACAAATGCTGGCAAGGGTGTGGAGAGATTGGGATGCTCATACGCTGCTCGTGAGACTGTGAAATGGTACCACCACTGTGGAAAGCAGTATGGTGATTCCTTAAAAAGTTGGTATTAGAAATACCATTTGACCCAGCCATTCCATTACTAGATATGTATTCTAAAGAAGTGAGAGCCAGAACAACACATACATGCACACCCCTGTTCATCACAGCGCTAATTACAATAGCCAAAAGGTGGAAACAACCTAGGTGTCCATCAACAGAAGGATGGATAAGCAAGCTATGGTACATACACGCAATGGAATACAATGCAACCCTAAAGAATAACACAGAATCTGCAAAACAGTTCACTTGGATGCATTTGAAAGATATTATGATGAGTGAAGTAAGTCTATCAAAGAAGGACAAATATTAGTCTGTTATTGTAAAATGTCAAGGAAAGGTTTATATATGGAAGGAAATTTTCTTTGTTGGTTACCAGGAGTGGGACCGGAGGGGAAGGAACACTATTAGAAAGGTAGAAACAAGTATTGATTTGGGTGAAGAGAAGGGCAATTTACCAAATATGAGTGATCAACAGAGTGGCACTGAGGAAGAAGTCATAGAAAGGTGCATGGGAGGTACAAACAAAGATGAACACTTTTGCACATACAGTACTACATTGTCAGTGAAGGCAAACATGGATATACAGGTGGATAGATGGATGAGTGGACAGGCTGAACTACTAGGTATGTCTATGCAGGGGGGAGTGTACCCAAGACCACGTATAGGGTTGGCGGACAATGGTTCTACAAGTGTATTTGTATGTTCAGTAAGAATTCCCAGGTATATAGTAGAGCTGACAAGGGACAAGGCTGTACTCACTTCTTGGACACAACCAGCTACCCAGAGGGAGCAAGCAGCTGAACCTGTGGGCTCGGGACCATAATTGCAGGGACATGAAGTTCAACTGGCATAACATACTACACAAAATATCATTCCACCTCCTACTTTGGTGAGTAGTAACTGGGATCTTAAAAGCTTGCAAGCAACCATCTAGATATAACGATGGGTCTCTCCTCATCCAGAGCAAAGAAGAATGAAGAAAACCAAAGATTCATGGAAAGAATTAGTCCAAGCGACTGGTACACATATGCGAGTCTCAGCCTATACAACTATGAGACCAAAAGAACTAGATGGTGCCCAGCTACCACTGTCAACCACTCGGAGGGGTATCTACATAGGAAATCCTGGATAGAGTGGGAGATCAATGTGGAACAAAACTCAAAATCACTTGGGGAAGAAAAAAAAAGGGACCAGGTTTGCTGGTCTGATAGAGCCTGACAGAACCAGAGACTATGGCCCCTAGCTGCCCTTCAGGTCTGGAATCAAACCCACTCCTGTTGCTTCCAGCCAAACAAAAGACAGGCATATGAGATGAACATGTACACTAGGTAGATACACTCCCTACAGAGAACAATCATGGTAGAATCAAAGGGCTGTGTATGCACAGGGAGAGAGCTCAGGCGACAGGAGTGCATCGAGGGTAAGACACAGGGAAGAGGTACTATGCAGAGGAAATGGGATGGGAGCTGTTGCAGTGTGGTAAATTGTAGTCAATGTCATGAGATAAAGTGTATGTGAACTGCTGTATGGAAAGTGAATTTGTTCTGTAAACTTGCACCCAAATCACAATTTAAAAAAAAAAAAAGTTGTGTCATCTGTGTATCACAGGTCATTAATGAGTCTTCCTCTAATCTCGATGTTGCATTCTTTTTCATATAGTCCAACCTCTCAGATTATCTGCTCAGCATACAGATTGAATACGTATGGTGAAAGGATACAACCCTGACACACTCCCTTCCTGATTTTAAACCATGCAGTGTGCCCTTGTTCTGTTGGAATGACAGCTTCTTGGTCTATGTCCACATTCCTCAGGAACACAATTAAGTGTTCTGGAATAACCATTCTTCACAATGCTACCCATAATTTGTTATAATGCATACAGTCTAATGCCTTGACATAGTCAATAAAACACAAGTAAACATCTTTCTGGTATTCTCTGATTTCAGCCAAGATCCATCTGACATCAATAATGATATCCTTCATTCCATGTCTTCTTCTGAATTCAGCTTGAATTTCTGGTAGTTCCCTGTCATTATACTGCTGAAACTGTTTTTGAATTATCTTCAACAAAAGTTTATGTGCCTGTGATATTAATGATATTCAGTAATTTCCACATTCTGTTGGATCACCTTTCTTTGGAATGGGGCCAAATATCGCTCTCTTCCTGTCAGTTGGGCAGGTAGCTGTCTTCCAAATCTCTTGGCATATAAGAGTAAGCACCTCCAGTTCTACATCCATTTGTTGAAACCTCTCAATGGGTATTCCGTCAGTTGCTGGAGTCTTAATTTTTGCCAATACCTTCAGTGAACTTTGGATTTCTTCCTTCCATACCACTGATTCTTGATCATATGCTACCTCCTGAAATGGCTGAACATCAACCAATTCTTTTTGATAAGTGAATCTGTGTATTTCTTCCATCTTCCTTTGATGCTTCCTGCATCGCTGAATATTTTGTCCACAGAATCCTTAAATATTGCAACTCGAGGCTTGAATTTTTTTCTTCAGTTCTTTCAGCTTGAGAAATGCCGAGCGTATTCTTTTCCTCTGATTTTCCAACTCCAGGTCTTTGCACGTGTTATCACAATACTTTTCTTTGTCTTCCTGAGCTGCCCTTTGACATCTTCCTCAGCTCTTTTACTTCATCATTTCTTCCATTCACTTCAGCTACTTTCCTTCTAAGAAGTTTCAGACTCTTCTGACATCCATACCCAGGAAATGCAGTAGAAATAAACAGCAAAGGCTGCTGTTGTTAGCTGCGCTGAGCAGGCTCCGACTCAGGGCCAGCAAGAGTTAAGAGTGTCTGAACGTGTGTGGTAAAATAGAAAGAAGAGGTGAAGATGACAATGGTTGAAGACAATGGGGAGAGGGAGAAAACTGTCAGTAACAGAAAAGTTAGAGGTTGAATGCTGGATAATAGGAATAAGGGGGGGACAGTTAAGATTATCTAGTTAAATTCAACGTCAGGTATTTTTTTAAAAGGAAAGAAAAACAGTAGCTGAAAGAAAAGTTGAGTGCAAAACTGTACCTATAAGATGTACACCATGCTGAATAGCAGATAGAAATTTCAAGGGTTAAAACAAAATTGTTACTTATTGGGGATCATTTAAGTAACATAAGTAAAAATCACTTCCATTACTCTTGGCATTTGTAATGAGGCTGTTTAGTATTTTGTGATCCAATAAGTAAGTCACTTCAAGTATTTTTATAATTAAAAACCCTGCACAAAACTATGTAAAATACTTTTTACAGTATTTCAGTTCCTTATAATGGCAAGTTTGTTGTTGATAGATGCGTCAAGTCGGTTCGAACTCACAGCAACTCTATGTATATAACAGAACGAAACATGCCTGGTCCTACACCAGCCTCACAAGCCTTGCTATACCTGAGCCCATCGTGGCAAGTTTAGAAAGATCAAAAACAGAGGTAGAAATAGAAAGTGAAAACAACTAGAGGAAAAACAGTAGGGTACAGAGGCCAAGATCCACAAGCACACACACACAGAGAAATTCCTATGCAAGAACACTCACACAGGTACAGGCACTTGGGTTCTGAGATGAATGTCAGGCTGAGTGTCTGTTCCTGACATATTCTACAGTTCCCTGGGCTTGTGGGAGGAAACAAACAAACAAACAAAAGTTACCACACCTTTTGTTTTATTAAGAAAACATTAAGCATTCACTAATAAACATTCTGCAGCTGCTTTTAGCCATAATCCTTAAGCTATTTCACCTCAGACGACATCCTTTTTTAATTGAAGGGAGGTGGCAGCAGAAAGGAAATGACTCCCAGGACTGCAGTCATGATGGTTGGGTTGTTCAGTATCACCTCAAGGGCCAAATGAAAGGAAGCCAAAAGTCAAATCAATCACTGGCTTAGGGTTCCCCACCCCCAATTTAGAACTTTCCTAGTAATGAAGTTCTCTGAGGAGGAAATGTTCAGCTAGACTAGAGGAACAAGACTAAGAACAAAGATTTAGGGGAGAACCAGCCTTAAACTCAGTAACAAGGAAACCAGTCAAGGACAATAGTTACTAAAGGCAGTGGGATTAGAAAGTGTCAACAAGGATAGAACAGATAATACCAACTAAAATAAAGATCTCAATGGACAAGGGAAAAAAAATCATCTGTATTTGGCAGTAAAAATAATCATCTACAAGAGATCAAGTTATTAATGAAATTCAAAAGTGAGTTTTGAAACAAATGATATGCCAGTACCACATGACATTGTTATTCACAAGTGGTAAAGTAGGGTTAGAGGGCATTTACCTCCGCTTTACCATAACATTTGTTCACTTTGGAGACAGTTATCCTTTCTTAAAGAATAAACATGCACTTTAAATTTGAATACTTATGGCAAATATATTGTCTTTTGCTATCAAAATAGAAATTGTTTTGTCCAACAGTTGATGAGTTTATTACAACTATTTTGGTTAACAATCCTGTAAATCGCCATGTAAGTCCGATCATATACAAAAAGAATGCCAATTTATTAACAGTAATATTTGAATATTTGAAAGAAAAGGAGCTCTGGCAGCACAGTGCCTAAGGCATTTGACTGCTAACCAGAAGGTTGGTGGTTCAAATCCACCAGCCACTCCACGGAAGAAAGACCAGGCAATCTACTCCTGTAAAGATTTACTGCTTCGGAAACCCAATGGGGGTCAATATGAGTTGGAACAGACTTTATGGCAGTGGGTTTGGTTTTGGTTTTATTTGAAAGAAAGATATTTTATGACAAATAATGCATTTCTCCTTTTTTAAGGGTTTACCAATTTAAATAAGTCATTCCATAAACTAAAATTAAAAGGCACTTTTATTTCTTAGATATCCTATAAATGCCCAGATTACTTCCTAAGTAAAGAACAAAACAAAATTTCCTCTAAACATTTTCATACCCACTTCATATTTTAACATTCATGACCTCTACCTTCTATATGGGAGCTCTGGTGGTATAGCGCCTAAAGCATTTGACTGCTAACCAGAAGGCTGGTGGTTCAAACTCACCAGCTACTCCTTGGAAAGAAGATTGGGCATTCTACTTCTGCTTTCTACCTAGCCTTCCTATTTCTTTTATCTCCTTGCTACCACACTATATGCACCACTAAGGGGCTCCAAGATTGTTTTTCTAAGATAGTGTTTAGATTTTTGTCTGACTTGAGAACTGCTCTTTAACAATATTGTTGTTGTTGTTGTTGTTATGTGCCGTCGAGTCAGACCTGACTCATACCGACGCCTCCTTGAATTTCCGAGACAGTATCACTACAGAAGTAGATTGCCCCATCTTCCTTCCGAGGAGTGGCTGGTGAGTTTGAACTGCCAGCCTTCTGGTTAGAAGTCAAGTGCCTTAGGCACTACGCTACTGGAGCTCCCATAACAATGTTATTTCAAAAAAAAAAAAAGAATGGTTAATGAGCTTGTCCACCAAACAAAAGGTTGGTAGTTCAAGTGCACATGGAGGCACCTTGGAACAAAGGCCTAGAGAGCTACTGCTGAATAATCAGCCCTTGAAAACCTTACGGAACAGAGATCTACTCTAACACACATGGAGCTGCCATGAGTAAGGATAAAGTCAACTGCAACTGGGAATATACTTGTTGTTGTTAGGTGCCCTCAAGTCAGCTCCAACTCACAGTGACCCCATGTACAACACAACAAAATACTGCCTGATCCTGTAACATCCTCACAATCCCTGGGATGCCTGAGCCCATCCTCACAGCCACTGTGTCAATCCATCTTGTTCAGGGTCTTCCCCTTTTTCGCTGACCCTCTCCTGTACCAAGCATGCTATCTCTCTTCAGGGATTGGTCCTTTCTGACAACATAACCAGACAAAGTCTGGCCATTCTTGCTTCCAGAGCATTTCAGCTTCACTTCTTCCAGGACATACTTGTTTGCTCTTCTATCAGTGCATAAGGCGCTCTGGTGGCGTAATGCCTAAGGCATTTGACGGCTAACCAGAAGGCTGGTGGTTCAAAGGCCCTAGCCACTCCCCAGAAAACCAGGCAATAGTATTTTCAGTATTCTTCCCCAGCACTACAATTCAAAGGCATCAACCCTTCTTTTGTCTTCCTTGTTCACTGTCTAGCTTTCACACGCATATGTAAGTAAGTAGCAAATACTCCCATTGAGTTGGTGGCACTTCCACTGACCCCTCCTTGGGTTTCTGAGGGGGTATCTCTACAGAAGTAGACTGCCTTAGGCACTATGCCACCAGAGCGCCAAAGCCAAAGATGAGGAAATTGAAAAATTTTATCAGCTTCTACAGTCTGAAATTGACCAAAGATGCAATCAGGATGTGTTAATTATCACTGGGGACTGGAATGCAAAAGTTGGAAACAAAGAAGAATCACCGGTAGTTGGAAAATTTGGCCTTGGTGACAGAAATAATGCTGGAACTCGTATGGAAGAATTTCGCAAGACCAACGACTTGTTCATTGCAAACACCTTTTTCAACAACACAAACGGAGGCTGTACACATGGACTTCACCAGATGGAACA
>NW_006922112.1:467535-476696 GCF_000298275.1 Orycteropus afer afer | reverse complement strand
TCATATACATGGGAGCTCTGGTAGCATAGTGCCTAAGGCACTTGACTGCTAACCAGAAGGCTGGCGGTTCAAACCCACCAGCCACTCCTCGGAAAGAAGGTTGGGCAATCTACTTCCATAGTGATACTGCCTCGGCAACCCAAGTAGGGGTCGCTATGAGTCGGGTCCGACTCAACGGCACATAACAACAACAACAATCATATACATAAAGACAGGTCTCTGAGCATCATTTTGAAAGCATTCCACACTTCATTATTATCAATGAGTAGGATGATATCCAAAATGTTTGACAGAGTTATTCGAAAGACAAATTTAAAGTAATCTAAAAATACTTGTATTTATCCAGTCACAAAGCCAATCTGTAGCAAATTAAAAGTCCTTGATGTGAATCCTCTTAACTGCATAAAATTAAGCTAAATTCTCCAACTGGCCTTCTGAGTTATTCCTATGCCATGAAAGAGACATAACAGAGACCAATCAGTTCTGCTACTTACTGTATTCCCACGAAGACTACCAAAGGATGTAATGTTTCCAGACCAATAAAATAATCGTTAATCCTTAAATGTTCAGAATAGGCTATATTAAGATAGATACAAGCAGTGTCTTTCTCCAATCCTGTAGCTGGCCACAGCAATACAACTACTATATAGCAATGGTCAAATACTAGTGAAGAAAAGGAGTGGCAATGATAACTACGAGAAAAGAATAAGAGGTTACAGAAGACCTAACCATTAAAAGACGGCTTCCAGAAAACATAAACTAAGTTCCAAAAGAGCATTTTCACCAAGAGGAACAAAGGCTTCCAGTACCATGAGAACTACATAATGAGTTTATTGTCACAATGTAAAATTTAACACAATAAAGTCACTCAAAAAATGTGTCTCACACCAACCAACACACTACATTCATACCAACTTCTACATAATAAAATATATAATAAAAAAATTAAAAGATGACTACATTTACGGGGTAAATGTTCCAGATGCAAAGTGAGATACTGAAAATTGAGACTTCAAATTTTTCCAATGCCAATCATTTCATATCCATTCATGAAAGCACTATGGCACAGGTGCTTTTAATGCTACTGTGTAAAGTGGCCCTTCTATGTGGTATCATATTTTGAAACTAATTTTAAGTATTCACTGACATCTTAATACTTCCAAAAGACATTCAAAAATACAAATTTTATGTTTCTAAGACACACCAAATTAATGAAATGGTATTACAGTTAAGATAAAACCTTTAAATAACCACAGAATGTTACTTTAGTTCATAAAAAAGGACAAAAGAAAGTATTTGCAATGTTATTTGTTTTTAAAAGTTCTGAAAAAATTAAACTGCATATAAAAATTATTAAAGGTTTCAATTATTCTGTATATTTCCCAGAATAAAGAATTATATTCCAATAGTAATTCTACTTACATATACATACATGGTGATGCCCTTTCGGAAACTATTTCTCAGGGACTACATCTGGATGAGATCACTGGCTCCCAAAAGCTACCAACTAACAGATTCTAAACCTGTTAGACAAGAAAAAATTTAAAAAAAAAAAAAAAAGTAATATTTTGAATTCTGAAAGCACTACTTTGAATAGCATCAGGAAGCTCCTGGTAACCAACACCTAACTGGCTTGAAATTCCAACATCTTTCCAAGAGCCCTAAAGTACATATAATTTAAAACTGTACTATACACCCAGCTACCATGGTCAACCATTCAGAGGAGGATCCCTGCAGGAGATCCTGAATAGAGTGGGAGAACAATGTGGAACAAAACTCAAAATCATTTAAAAAAAAAAAAAAGGGACCAGGTTTGCTGGTCAGATAGAGCCTGGTGGAACCCTTGAGACTATGGGCCTCTTGCTGCCCTTCACATCCAGAATTAAACCCACCCCTGCGGCTTCCAGACAAACAAAAGACAGGCATATGAGCTGAACATTTACATTAGGTTGATACACTCCTTGGAGAGATCAATCATGAGAGGACAGAAGGGCTGTGTATGCACAGGGAGACAGCTCGGGCAGCAGGAGTGCATGGGAGGGAAGGATAGAGGGAAGAGGTGGCTACAGGAAGGAAGTGGGAAGGAACTGTTGAATTGTGGGAAATGGCAGTCAATGTCATAAGACAAAGTGTATGTGAACTGCTGTATGGAAGATGAATTTGCTCTGTAAACTTTCACCCAAATCACAGTAAAATGTTAAAAAAAAAAAAAAAACTGTTACTACAAAGCATTATAAATATTGGTTGACCTTATCAAAAACAAATGCACACTATTCAGAAAAGGTAATCTGAAAAAAAGGACAAGAAAACATAAATTGATATTCATTATGACAATGGTTTATTTTGATGACTTGTGCTAGTCTGTCATAAAAACACTTGCCTGCTCAAAACTAAGTATATGATAGATGATTTAAAGGCAATTTATTCTTAAAAAAATGTTAAACTCCTAAAGTAAACTCCTTGGGAGGCACTTATCACTGGACAAGACTATTTTCTACATTTTGTTAATGAAAGGCAAACTCTTAAGAAGTTTCTAAAGGTAAGTATTAAAAATATCAATCTAGAGAGGAAAGGAGATAAAGTGCTTTTGGCTGTCATGTTACAGAGCTATTAAGAATACACATAGTTAAATGACAACTCTAACTGGGAGTCAGAATGAACAATTATTCTCTCAGAATTCTTTCAAAATTTATCAATTTTTCACGTGTCCATGAAGTTCAATTCTCTTATTACTGATGTGATGCTCCATTTCTATCTTGTAACACTGCCTAGAATATGACAGCGCAGTATTTTTTAAGTTCAATCTATGGTTCTACTTCCTGCAGTTTACAACTGCAGTAATAAATTATGTTCTAGCGTAGCACAATATTTGCAAATGGAAATCATAAAAGAAAGCATTATTTATACAATCAAAAGAATGGAGAGGAGCCCTGGAGAAGCCACAGAGTTCAAAGAAATTTTCAGTATGTTCTTTTACCTTCCTTGAGTTACCAGTGCTATACTATATTTACATAAACTCATTTAAATGGCCAAAATTTAACTTTCACATCGTGTAGTTTTAGCATCATAAATTTTAAATGGAAAATCTTTAACTTGTTAAAAAATATTCTAGCAAAAGAAAAGAATAAGAGCATTAGAAATAAACTCCAGGGTTGGTACTGTTTCTGTAACCTTATCTACAATCACTATGACACCAACTCTTTTTATGTTATCAGACTTTTTCCTCCCTATAAAAACGGCCCTTTTTCACCATATCATAAATAACTACAGAAAAATTTAAGTCTTCAAAAGAACAGATTAGAAGTAGTTTATTAAAATCCCATCTGAAAGTAATTTTCTTGATATAATCTACACACCATACAATATAAAGCTAGTGATCTAAATACCAAATTTCCTGAATCACATGTCCTTCTATCAATTACATTCTGATAAAGCATTAGCCAACTCATTTTCAGTCAAATGTCTGCTCAAGAAACCAGGAGCCACACTCCTGTAGATTCTAGAAGCCTCAACACTTTTCTGCTCCCTCCCTTCCTCCATCAGACCTTAAACATTTTAGTCTATTTTCTTAGCTACTTTCCTGATAATCACTATTTTTCACATTATTTGCCACTTAATAAAAAGTATCCAACCTATCCTCTCACTCAAACAATACAATACCCTAAGACTGAATATTCTGTAATCACAGTTTGCAAATTACCCAGTGATACGTTTAAAATTTCATTTAAAAGGGCTTGGATATGCTTCAGGGTGAAGCAAGTGAAATACTCTTGATCATTATGTTCTATACATTCCAACTTCTAAAGTGCTTAACAAAGTTTACCAACATCCTTCTTCTTTCTAGAACAGTAAACATCCTGTCATAAAACCCAGAGACATAGCTGCTTTGCTCTGAAGAATACAGCTCCTGAGCTTCTCAGAGCAGCTGTTAGTAACTCTCAGACGCCTGTTGGACTATCACTTTGGATAAATTAATGATAGGGTCATCTTGTATTGTCAGAATCGACCGGAGGGCAAGGAGTTAACGGGTTTTCATCTTGTTTCTGCTTTATTTATTGCAAATCCTGCAACTGCTGTAAGAACCTACAGATCTGCTTTTAAAATAAAGCACCTAGAAAACTGAATATTACTCAGTTCCACTACATTTCCAAAAGAAATCCCCCCAGGATTCTTACTGCATTACTTACACCACAATTGATCAGTTGTACAAGACAATGAAAGGCATTCAAAGGATCCAATTTTCTACTTAACCTTACCAAACATGTTTCCAAGTTTTCAATTCTTTCGAGAACTCTCTATGTTAAAGTAGGTGCTGTGCAGTCCATCAGAACTGTGCTGCTGAAACACAAGCCCTGAATATCCTGCACGTTAAATGTTATGTATATTTCTAGCTACCTGCTGCGTTCTGCACCCTTTGTCACCCAGGGATGCTCCCAACAGCAGAGTTCCCATCCTTTAAAGCAGCTGGACTGCCGCCCCTCAAAAAATACAGATTAGACTCAGAGGTTTCCGCATACTGACAGGAAAGCACTAATACCACTGTATTCTGGCTCTCAAAGAATCCTCTCTAAGCAGCCTCCCCTGGGACGTTTTGATCAGCAGGGCACTGGATCGGTGAGACTCTGCCAGCTGCCTTTGCAAGAGCAGCACCAGACGCCGACTCAATACCGCATTGCTGCTACACTTTTTCTATGAGCTTCAAAAAAAAAAAAATCAGCCCAGTACCCTGCAGACCCTGCTGGCTCTTCCGCAGCAGGGAAGGGAAACCGCCGCATTGCTCAGCCGGGAATACCGGCTGACGGGCGTGGAAAAATGAGTGTTGCAGAGGCTCGGACCAGAACGGGTGTCGAGGTGAAAAGGGAAGGCGCCCCAAGCAAAGGGGACCGCAACAGGGCGCCGGCATCTTAGCGCCAAGTTTGGCAACGCGCACTGGCTGGGGCAGTCGACCCGGCTGGGGGTCCCGTAGCGACCAGTCGAGCCCCGCCTGCCGCCCCCGGGGCCTCACCTGTCATGAGCGCCGGGCTAACGCCCGCCGCCGCCGTGGGAGAGGCGGCGGTGGCCCCGGCAGCGCCTGCTGCCCGCCGCCCGCGGAGGTGCCTCGGCACCAGTTCGCATCCGTCCGCCGCTCCCGCCACCAGCAGCCCAAGCACCAGCAGCGCAGCCCAGCGCCGCCGCCGCAGCCAGCCGGAGGCCAGGCCCGGCGTCGCGGCGGGATGAGGGTGCAGAGGGGAAGCGGGGACAAAGCTCGGCGGCGCCCCGGCCGTCGACCCCTCGACCGCTCCGCGTAGCGTCGCCGCAGCCGCTGCCGGCGATTCCGCGGACCGCCCCCGCCGCCTCAGACGCGGGCTCCGGCCGGGCGCCAACCTCATCCCCTCACCACCAGCGGCCTCCGGAGCTCGGGTCCTCACTGCGTTCATTGGTTCTGGTTATTTAAAAAAAAAAAAAAAAAGAGGTGGGAGGCAGAAAGGTACGCGTCTTCAGGCCGCGCGCGACAGCCGTGCTACTGCCGCGGTGAAACCGGGATCCGCTGCTCTGGCGCCACCAAACAGCAGTCCAGCGCCCGCGCCGCCCGCCGCCGCGGCGCATCCCCCGCCCCCTCCGGCCCGCGCTTGTCGTAGTACCACGCTCGGCCCCGACACCTCCCTCCCTTCACACACTGGCTCGCATACCAATCCCCCGCCTCCTTCAGCCACTCCAAAGCGCAGGCGCGACGTTGCTGCACTACGCGTGCGCGGCGCCCCTGGCCCCCACCTCCCCCACGTCACCCCAGGGGCGTTCCCGAATGGGCGTGAGCGCGTGGGGTGGCCTTTGGTGTTGTAGCAGAGGATGGGGAAGGGGGTGGGGAGGAAGGAAGATATATCCCCTCCCCAAAATCACTCTCCCACTGCGATTAGTTGCGGGACGAGACCGTTGTGGGAAGAGTATGTCCATCCCAAATCGTTTGGGCGACTTATAGCTATTTACATGGCTGCAAAAATAATTGAATGGGAAGCAGTGACGTCTCCAGAATTTCTATGTAGGTGAGGCTTACAAGTAGCTGGCTGAGTGGAAGTGGAAATTAGTACAGCGTAGCGTTTTGTTTACTTGTCAAACACTTTACCCTTACTTTGTCCCAAGCTCTGTTATAAACTCTTTACATATTTAGATTTTGTAACTCTAAAAGTTATCATTATCATCCTCATTTTACAATGAGGAAACTGAGGCCCAGAAATATTAATTAGCTTGCCCTCAAGATTCCACAGCTAATAAATAAGAACAGTGACAGATTTGACAATCACTGAATGGGAATATTTCGGATGCTTTGCACTAGCTTCTGGCCTTCCTGTGTCCATACGCTCTGAATTTATCACTTCCACCCACCTGAGACTTCAGGACTCTTTGATGTGAAATTAACAGATTGCCAGAAGAATGCTGGGCAGACTTGACGTGGCTTCCCCTACTTGCGAATGAAGCATAATTCTTTGCACCCAGATCTCCTTTTTATTCTAGAACCTGCTCAGGCAGGGCAAAATTCGTTTGAAGAAAAAAGAACTGGGATCTTTCTCATCCAAACTAATGACCAACACATATTTCAAGCCACCTCCCTTCAATTAAAAAAGGATGTAATTTTATTACAAATTTAAGACCATGTAAAAGCATGCAAACACATACAAACATTCTCTCTCAAGGGCACAAAGTTCTTAAGATTTACAGATAGGGTTCTTAGGTATAAAGATCCTGCTTGCTACTGGGTTTGTGTTCTTGGGTTGGTATTATTTCAATTTTGTTTTTTATTAGTTTCTCAACTCAAGAAGACGCTCAAATTACAGTCTCCCGAAGAATGTCTTAGGCACAACCTGGCCAAGATAACCATGAATATCATTCATTATGGACAGGAAGATGGACACTTTAGAAAAGAGTCAAGAATTTCTTTGAGGTCAATCAATCTATCAACATTATTTCTTGGCCTACTTCTTGGAAACACGGTGCTTAGGTGGTAATTCTTTCTAATGCAACAGGGAGATTAAATATCCCCTGCTGAAAGACACAGCAATCAACCAATGTTCACTGAATGCCCACCACAGGAAAATAATACCACTAGCGGGACCAAGAGAAAACAACAGGCTTGCTTCCTGCTTCCAGAAGACATAATTTAATTTCATTCATTCACTGTTTATTGAGTTCCTTTAATTTTGTTCATTCACTATTTATTGAGTTTTTACTATGTGCCAGGTAGGGTGCTGGATACGGGGGCTTTTACACTGAATGACAAACTTGAGAAAGTCAGTTTCAGTAATCAAGACAATGAGATAGAACAGACTTTGCCTAGGGAATCTTAAAATCTTGCTTAAGCCAAAAAAACAAACCCACTGCCATCAAGTTGGTTCCGACTCAAAGTGACCCCATTGGGTTTTCCAGGCAGTAAATCTTTAAGGAAGTAGATTGCCCTGTCTCCCTTCCATGGAGTGGCTCATGAGTTTGAACCCCAAACCTTCTAGGTAGCAGTCAAATGCCTCAGGCACTGCCCCACCAGAGCTCCTTCCACCCGTTAGACAATTAAAGGGTAAAATAAGGTAGCAGTTTATCAGTTGCTAAATTAGATGGTGCAAGCTAGCCCACTGCCATCCAGTCCATTCCAACACATAGCAACCATAAAGGATAGAGTAGTACTGTCCCTTAGGGTCCCAAGGCTATAAATCTTTACTGAAGCCGAGGGCCTCATCTTTCTCCCACAGGCAGCTGGTGGGTTCTAATTGCCAACCTTTTGGTTAGCAGCAGAATGCTCTAACCACTGTACCACCCAGGCTCCCTAGGGCAAGATACATTATAGAAATAATAGTAATATAAAACTATGAGCAAATCAACAACATACTGGGGTCAAGCTTCTTTAAGATGATATACACATATAGAGATTTTATTATTTTAAAGAAAAGAAGAGTGCTGGCCCAGAGAGGGCACTGGACTTGGAGTTAAGTGTTTATTCTTCTCAGCACTGGAGCATGGTAAGTACTGAAAGGACCTCTCTCAGACAAATCAGGATCAAGGAATAAATCCTCTACCTCATATCTTTTCTCTGGTACCAAAATTTCCACCTCTTAAATGAGTCATCGGAATGCATTCTCTTACTTGGTCACAGACGTACAGTGTCACTATGCGTCGCAGCATAAACCTAAGCACAGAGAAGGTAGTCCATTGCTTTGGAGACAAGCCCGTCCCTAGGATTACAGATGGTTCTATTTGCAAGCCAACATAAACACAAGGCTCCAGTTGAGGCATTCCTCTCCCTTTCTTCTCGGGTTTCCTGTCTCACCTCCAAGCCTATGATTTCCCTTTCCCTTGCTCATAGTGCCATCCCTCTTGCCAAATCTCATTCAAAAGCTATTTAGAGCCCCCTTTCCTTTACACCAAAGAGCTCTGGTGGCGCAGTGCCTAAGGCATTTGACTGCTAACCAGAAGGCTGGCGATACAAACCCACCAGCCACTCGGGGGAGGAAGGGGCAATCTGCTTCAGTCAAGATTTACTGCCTTGAAAACCGAAAGGGGGTCGCTGTGAGTCGGAATCAACTCGATGGCAGTGAGTTTGGTGTTTTGTTTTTTTTTCCTTGACGCCTATCCAACTTCTGCTGCCCTACCTATATACCTCTTGACGTCCAAACCCAACGGTTTACTACAAGCTCGGAGGTCTTTAATATCTAATTTTCACCTATTCATGACTTCAAGCGTCGTATGGCCAGCACTGAATTTTGGAATCAAACTGGCCACTCTTGTCACTTTTCAGCTGTGTGTTCTGTGGGCAAGTTAATCTGTGCTCAGTTCCCCACCCCCCCCACCCCACCCCCCGTAAACTCGGGACCAGGTAATGATCTCCGTTTCACAAGACTGTCGGTGGCAGCAGGTGAGTAACACGTAAAGCCCTTGCACAATGCCGACCACTCTGGTAAGCGTTTCATCCCTTGGTGAGACTGTCTCCGTGTTCTTGGCTTAGGGTAAGCACTTCGCACTTAGCCGAGGTTTAATTTCATCTTCTGACAAATAGATCCCAAACTTTGTGGGGCGTGCCCTGCACAGACGCACAGCGGGACCGATCCAACCAGCTCTCTCCATCCCAGGGCCATACCTACCCTTCCCAAGAGTCAGGCTGGCTCCCTATTTCCTCCTCCTCCCGCCTCAGCCCGCAGCCA
>NW_006922112.1:464500-466925 GCF_000298275.1 Orycteropus afer afer | reverse complement strand
TTGGTAGTTTTCTCAATAACTCTCCACGCAAGCTTGCTTAGGAAACAGAGGTCCCAAGAACCTTGGAAACGTCTTTAAAGAGGTAACAACCAATAAGATGGCACCAAAGTTCCAACAATCATGCCTCTCACCATTTGCAGATCCTGGAATTCTTATTGAATGATTTAAAGCATTAAGATAAAAAGTAACAAATAAAAGTAGCTCTTCAGCAAGGCTCTTCTGTCTAAAGCCGATAAGGCAGGAGCTAGTCCTCAACTATTTTATGTTTTTCATTAACTTTTAATTGTAATTTGGATGAAAGTTTACAGAGTAAATTGGTTCTCTATTCAACAGTTCATGTTGATTACTGTCCCCACAATGTGACAGCACTCTTCCCACTTCCTCCCTGTGCTTACTATTTCCCTTCCTCCCTGTGCTTACTATTTCCCTTTGTCCTTCTTTCCTATTCATTCCTGCCTCCTGGGCTTTACCCCTAGGCATGTGCTGCCCTTTTTGATCCCTTGTTTGATTGTTCTGAGAGGTCCGTACCTTCCTAGTGTTACTATTCACATCATAGGCCTGTGTTTTGTTTGACTGAAAGTTGAGCCCTGGGAATGAGTTCAGTTCCCTGCCTGAAGAATGACTAAGGGCTATAGTCTCAGGAAGGAAGTCAGGTTGGGCAATCTACTTCCATAGTGATGCCTCCTGGGAAACCCAAGGAGGGGTCGCTATGAGTCGGTCGGACTTGACGGCACAGAACAACAACAACATAGTCTCAGGGCTTCCACTGGTCTCTATCAGGCCGCTAAGGCTGGGTTTTTTTTTTATTATTGTGTCCAGATCTGTTCTGCATTTTTTGTCCCTATCCAGGATGTCCTATTGTGACTCCTTTCAGAATGGTTGTCAGTGGTAGCTGAGTACCATCTAGTTCTTCTGTCTAAGGGCTAAGGAGGCTAAGGTTCATGTGGTCCACCAATCCCTTGGACTAATTGTTTCTGTGAGTTTTTGATTTTCTTCACTATTCTTTGCTCCAGCAAGGAGACACCAATAGCATGTTAGGTGGTCACTCACAAGCTTTTAAGACACCAGTTACTACTAAACAAAGGTGTGTAGAACAGTGTTTTTGTGGACTCTTATGCCAGTTGACCTATGTCTCCAATTATGATCCTGAGCGTGTAGGTCCAGTGACTCACTCCTTTAAGGTGTTTGGTCATGACTAAGTTTTGATATCTTGGCCCTCTGTTAGCCCTACTGTATACATGGACATTTTTATGGCTCATACGTACACTTCTGTAGAAACATGTTGTCTGCCAAACCTGTATATTCTCCACTATTTTAGGGAAGGTGAAAAACACTCATCGTCACATCCTTCTCCAGGAGTAGAGGAACTCTTTAAAAAATGTGTCCTGCAGCCAGAATAACAACTCAAAAACTCAAGCTTTCTGAACCTATTAATATCGATCTTTAAAAGCCACTCAAAAGCCATTCTGGTGGCATAGTAGTTAAAGCATCCAACTGCTAACCAAAAGGTTGGTGATTTCAACTCATCAGCCAATCCACAAGAGAAAGATGAGGCAGTCTGTTTCTGTCAAGATTCATAGCCTAGGAAACCCTATGGGCAGTTCTACTCTGTCCTATAGGGTCACTATAAGTCAGAATTGACATAACAGCAGTGACTCTGAAAAAGCAAAGGCAAATTAGCTTTGCCCGCCAAAGCCAAGGAAGTCAAAGGGCCTGTGTCATTTCTGTGAATAAACAGAATATGTTTGTTCTGGTACTGCTTAATTTGAGAGGTGAGTTAAATATTCTCAATCACATAATGTATGATAAGTGTTTACCAGGAAGTATGTTGACAGTTCCAATAAAAAGATGGGTGAAGTTACAATGGAGGTAAAAGTAGAGATATTCACAATGATGAGAAAATGAGAACATTCTCGTTTGCACAAAGATGACTGCTTGGACAGTAATGACAACTCTGAAGATGAAAGGTAGATGATGCAATATGTGAAATATGATATGACTATGCACTTGAGGGGAGCTCTATTGGCATCGTGCCTAAGGCATTTGACTGCTAACCAGAAGGCTGAGGTTCAAACCCACCAGCCACTTCTCAGAAGGAAGGTTGGGCAATCTACTTCCGTAGTGATATCGCCTCAGAAACGCAAGGAGGGATCGCTATGAGTCGTATCCAACTCGATGGTGGTGAGTTTGGTTTTGGGTTTTTATGCACTTGAGAGCAAGAGGCATAAAAAGTGAGAGACAAAATAGAGAGAGTAGGAGAGACAGTATGATGCAAGAGGCTAACATAAGGCAGGTGCCTGTTGTTGTTGATGTTAGGTCCCATGCTGTCAAGTCATCTCCAGCTCATAGTGACCCTAACTACAACAGAAACAAACACTACCCGGTCCTATGCCAGTCCCACAATCCTTGCTATACCTGAGCCCAT
>NW_006922112.1:462766-463372 GCF_000298275.1 Orycteropus afer afer | reverse complement strand
GGGCCCTATGAGGCAGAGGTTAAAGATGTCTCAAATGTCAACTTTTCCAAACTGCTGTGCCATTACTTCATCACTGGCATCAACTCCTCCTCCTCCCCTCAATAATCTCCCTCCCATCTTAGGGTTCCATAGTTCGCTGTAACTTCTCACAGAACTCACAAACTCCCAAGGAAACAGCTCACAAGGTGGTGGTGGAGGCTGGGAGGCTAGCAATTCCCAAGTCTATGGATAGGGCTGGAGGATTCTCCCAACTCACATCGTTGCAGGGGTTGGTGAACCCAAATCGGCAGGTCGGATGACAGCAGCAGCTCTCAAGTCCAAGGGTGTGATGATAATGAACCAAATGCAGAGCTAGAGCAAGAGAGAGTAAACTTTCCCAGAACAGCCTCAGGAAGCTAAGAGTGGTGACTTGAGTCACACCCTGCAGCAAGGCATGACTCAAGATGCATCCCACCCTAAATAGTCATAGGATTTAGGATTTACAATACATAACAAAATGGAGGATGATGGCTTGTTGTTGTTGTTATTTGCCATCGAGTCGGCCCTGACTCATAGCGACCCCTCCTTGGGTTTCCCAGGCAGTATCACTACGGAAGTAGGAAAGCC
>NW_006922112.1:459438-460381 GCF_000298275.1 Orycteropus afer afer | reverse complement strand
GCTGAAGATATTGAGCTTCTCCATTGCCTCTTTCCACAGATGTAGTTGATCTGATTCCTGTGTTCCATTTGGCAAGATCCATGTATATAACCACAGTTTACATTGAAAAAATTATTTGCGATGAATAATAAATCATTGATCTTGCAAAATTCTATCATATGATCTCTGGTGTCATTTCTATCACTAAGGCCATAAATTCCAACAATTGGTGGTTCCTTTCATTTCCAACTTTCACATTCCAATCACCAATAATAATCAATACATCTTGATTGCATCTTTGATCAACTTCAGACTGCAGAAGTTGGTAAAAATCTTCAGTTTCCTCAAATGGGCTTTGGCAGTTGGTGTGTAAATTTGAATAATAGTAGTATTAGCTGGTCTTCCTTGTAGATGTATAGATATTGTCTTGACAGCATTGTACTTCATTTCAGGATAGATCTGGAAACATTTTTTGTGACAATGAATGCCACACCATTCCTCTTCAATTTGTCATTCCAGGCATAGTAGATCATATGGTTGTCTGATTCACAATGGCCACAACTAGCCCATTTCAGCTCACTAATGCCTAGGATGTCAATCTCTATGTGTTCCATTTCATTTTTGACAGCTTGCAATTTTCCTACTTTCGTATTTTGTACATTCCATGTTCCGATCATTAATGGATGTTTGCAGCTATTTCTTCCCATTTTGAGTAGTGCCACATCAGCAAATGGAGATCCTGAAAACTTTACTACATCCACATCATTAAGGTTGACTTTACTCTGAGGGGGCAGCTCTTCCCCAGTCATATTCTGAGTGCCTTCTGACCTGAGGAGCTCATCTTCTGGCACTATATCAGCCAGTGTTGCAGGTCTATTCTTAACGCTTTCTAGTTATATATCAGACAGTGTTTCACTGTTATTCATAAAATTTTCACTGGCCATTTATTTGAGAAATGGATGTC
>NW_006922112.1:437067-439699 GCF_000298275.1 Orycteropus afer afer | reverse complement strand
TGGACCATTGTGATCCACAGGATTCTCATTGGCTGCTTTTCAGAAGTAGGTTTCCAGGCCTCACTTCCTAGTCTGTCTTACTCTGCAAGCTCTGATAACACATGTTGAGCATCACAGTAACATTCAGGCCTCCAGTGATGGATCGATGGAGGCTGTGGATAAAGTTCACTGGCTGGAAATTAAACCCGCATTTCCCACATGGAAGATGAGAATTCTACCACTGAACCACCAATGCCCCCCGACAATATGCAGGCACGCTGATCTGAAAGTGCGTGAGGTGTTTGTTAGAAATGAAAGAAGTTGCTGACCAAATGGATATGGGAAGTGAGAGAAAGAAGAGAATTAGAAATGTTCCTGCAATTTCATTCATTCAACAAATCTTTAGCACCTGCTTTCCTGCAAGAGGGAGCCCTGGTGCGTACAGTGGTTAAAGTGATCAGCTGCTAACTGCAAAGTCAGTAGTTCAAACCAGTATTTCACTCAGATCTCTGCCAAAGGAGGACTGCAGGGGTCTGGGAGGGGACAGGGATGAGGACACCATGCAGGTCACAGCTCGTCTACCAGAGAAAGATGTGGCAATCTGCTCCCATAAGGATTTACAGCTTTGGAAACCCTATGGGGCTGTTCTACTCTGTTGTAGAAGGTGCTATGAATCGGAATTGACTCGCTGGCTGTAGGTTTGCTTTGGTTTTTGGTTTCCTGTAAGAGAATGACTAGATTTTAGTTCATTAAAAGAAAAAGGAGATACATGGGAGAAGCATATTTGTGGGATGAAAGCAAATTAGAACATGTTGAGTTTAAGCTGTCTGCAAAACCTCCAGGTATTTTGACCAAGTTTGCTCTCAGAAAGAGAGAAGGAGGCTAGGTAGAGGCTGAGGATGTAGGAATGGGAGTCGTCAGCAAATGAAAGCCAGAGCAGGACCAGATGCTCAATTTGTGAGATTGACCTGGGTAGAGCTCTGGTAGCGTAGTGCCTAAGGCACTTGACTGCTAACCAGAAGGCTGGTGGTTCAAACCCACCGGCCACTCCTTGGAAGGAAGATGGGGCAATCTACTTCCGTAGTGATACTGCCTCGGAAACCCAAGGAGGGATCACTATGACTCGGGTCTGACTCTACGGCATATAACAACAACATGGATTGAAAATGCAGGGCCCTTTGTTCAAAAAGCAGGAAAAAATGCTATGAAAGCTAGCAAAGATACTAAAATATAAAGAGTTTTTCCTTCTTCCATGGTCTCTCAAGGTGCTTCTTATTTACTACTCTCCAGACCAAACTCACTACCATCAAGTCGGATCCAACTGATAGCGACCCCTCCTTGGGTTTCCGAGGCAGTATCACTACAGTAGATCACTCAATCTTCTTATTCACTAGTTAATGTCATTTTAAATAAAGAAACATGTTTAATTATTAGCATGAACATTACCATTCGTCTCTACAATGTGCAATAATAGTCTTAAATGCAAATCTCAGAACATTTAACTAATATGCAAAATCACTGAAATTACACGCAATTCATATCTTATGGCTTGATCCCTAGAGGGTGCCTTAAGCTGCCAGAAGACACACTACATCCCAGACTCAGAAAAGTTAAGAGGAAGAAGAAAAGGTTTCCCCAGGCAGGGAATGGGACCAAAGAAATGCGTCTTGGACACCGGAATACTTGGAATACTCACAGTGAGTCCAGACCTTGTTTTAGATTGAATTATGTCCTCCAAAAAGATGTGTCAAAGTCCTAACCTCTGGCACTTGTGAATGTGACCTTGTTTGGAAGTAGGGTCCTTGAGGATATTATCACTTAACAAGAGGTCATACCCATCTGAGTAATGTCCTATAAAAAAGGAGAATAGACATAGAGAGACAGAGGGAAGGTGGGCAAGTGTGTAAAGATTTATGCTGCAGTGGCAAGCCAAGGAACTACTTGGGGTTACCAGAAGCCAGGAAAGACAAGAAAGGATTTTCCCCTAAAGCTTTGGAAGAGAACATGGCCCTGCTGATGCCCTGAATTCAGACTACTAGCCTCAAGAACTGTAAGACAATACATATCTGTTTCTATAAGCCACTTGGTTTGTAGCATTTTGTCACAGCAGTCCTAAGAAACTAGCACATGCCTGATGGCTGCTCCAAGATGTTGCAGGTTACAACTGTGACCCCCATCATAACCACACTCAGTTCCCTGCCAGGGAAGGGCAGCAGGAGCCTCTGGGAGGGGAGAGGGATGGGGATGCCATGCAGGACATGGGGTGCAAAGAGTCATCAGGGTCAGGAAACCCAGTGGCCAAGAACCCTTTCTTGAGGGGCAGGGGGAGAAAAAAAAATCAGGTAAACTGGGTCTACAGACCTCAACTTACGTTCCATTGTCTCATCTGAATTCACTGACTTGTGGTGACCCTATGTGTGTCAGAATAGAATTATGATCTATAGGATTTTCAATAGCTCATTCCCCTCCCCCCAGAAGTGGATTCTGAGGCCTTTCTTCCAAGGTCTCTCTGGGTGGACTTGGTTAGCAGCTGCTAAAAGGGCAGGGAGGCCACATCTCCTGACCTCCTCTAACCTCACAAGAGGAAGACAGAGTCACTATCAGTAACCCAAGGCCTATTCCTGCGAGGCCAGACATGCCGCCTCCCTCTAGC
>NW_006922112.1:433390-436342 GCF_000298275.1 Orycteropus afer afer | reverse complement strand
GGGCCCTGTGCCACTGCACTGGTTGCAATGAGCTGCCAGCCCTGGGCCAGGGAGTAGATGTCATTACCCAACAGGATGAGAACAAGAAGAGAACCAAGGAGGGGACATCAGGGAGTCCTAACGTGAGAAAGGTAGATGGGAAAAGAATGGGAAAAAGGCAGAGATGAATAGGCAGAACTGAGAGAGAGCTCAGAAGCCAAGAGAAGTCAAGAATCATCTATAAAAGGCCTCCCTCCTCTCATCGGAGGTGTGCAAAACCAAAAACCAAACTCATTGCCATAGAGTTGATTCCATCTTCTGGCTACCCCACGTATTACAGAGTAGAACTGCTCCATAGGATTTTCTTGGCTATTATCTCTATCAAGGAGCTCTGCTGATGCAGTGGTTAAACATCCCAGCTGCTAACAGAAAGGAAGGCAGTTCAAATCCATCAGCTGCACCACAAGAGAAACATGCAGCAGTCTGCTTATGTAAAGATTTACAGCCTTGGAAACCCTGTAGGGCAGTTCTACACTGTCCTATAGGATCACTATGAGTGGCACTTGACTTGATGGCAATGGTTTTGCTTTTGGAGATCTTTATGGAAGCAGACCTTCCATGGCACTTCTGGGTGGGGTGAAACCACCAACTTGTAGGTTAGTAGCCAATTGTAAATTGTTTGCCACAATCCAAGTACCTTTAGGAGTGTTTTACATGTTATTGATTCGATTTTTGACTCATAGCAACCCTATGGAGGACTATTCACCGCAAAATATCAAACCCATTGCCATTGAGTAGAACTGTCCCACACAGTTCAGAAGAGGACATGGAATGAGGGCTATTATTGCTGATGTCAGATGGATCTTGGCTGAAAGCAAAGAATAGTAGAGAGATGTTTACTTGTGTTTCATGGACTATGCAAAGGGCTTTCACTGTGTGGATCATAACAAATTATGGATAACATTGAGAAGAACGGCAATTCCAGAACACTTGATTCTGTTCCTGAGGAACCTGTACAGAGACCAGGAGGCTGTCATTTGAACAGAACAACGGGATACTGAATGGTTTAAAATCAGGAAGGGAGTACGTCAGGGCTGTGTTCTTTCACCTTACTGATTCAATCTGTATGCTGAGCAAATAATCTGAGAAGCTCGGCTATAAGAAGAAGAGTGTGACATCAGGATTGGAGGAAGACCCATTAACAACCTGTAATATACAGACAACACAACTTTCCTTGCTGAAAGTAAAGATGACTTGAAGCACTTACTGATGAAGATTAAAGACTATAGTCTGCAGTGTGGATTACATCTCAACATAAAGAAAACAAAAATCCTCACAACTGGACCAATAAGCAGCATCACAATAAAATGGAGAAAAGATTGAAGTTGTCAAAGATTTCATATTACTTGGTTTCACAATCAACACCAATAGAAGCACCAGTCAAGAAATCAGATGTATTTCACTGGCAGTGAGCCAGCCCCGGGAGCAGCAGAAGGTGGGAGTTTGTGTGCGTGGAGGCAGGCCATGGTGAGCCAGCCTCAGAAGCAGCAAAAGGTGGGAGTTTGTGTGTATGGAGGCAGACCATGGTGAACCAGCTTGGGACCAGCAGAAGGTGGGTGTTTGTGATCTGGAGACAGACTGGGTAAGTGAGCAGGATGGGGGAGACCAGGAAATAAGCAGAGCAGTTTGGAACAACTAAGGGAGACAAACTTGTCTGTCAGTTTGTCATTCTATGATGGCTTAATTGTTGCTGTGAGGCTCGAGGCTACACCACTAGTGTTTTGAAACACTATGCCAATAGGGTTACCCACAGTGGACAGTTTTCAGCAGAGCTTCCAGACTAAGACAGACTCAGGATAGGAAGAGGCCATCTACTTCTCAAAGAATTGGTCGGGGAAAACCTTATGAATAACGGACAAACACTGTCTGATATATAACTGGAAAATGTTACGAATAGCTCTGAAACATTGTGCGATATAGTGCCAGAAGATGAGCCCCTCAGGTCAGAAGGCACTCAAAATATGACTGGAGAAGAGCTGCCTCCTCAGAGTAGAGCTGACCTTAGTGCTGTGGATAGAGTAAAGCTTTTGAGACCCCATTTGCTGATGTGGCACGTCTCAAGATGAGAGGAAACAGCTGTAAACATGGAATGTATGAAGCATGAACGTAGGAAAATTGGAAGTTGTCAAAAATGAAATGGAACACACAAAGATCAATATCCTAGGCATTAGTGTGCTGAAATTGACTGTTTTTGGCCATTCTGAATCAGATCTACTATGCCAGGAATGACAAATTGAAGAAGAATGGTGTGGTATTCATCATCACAAAGAATGTATCAAGATGTGTCCTGAAGTACAATCCATCAGTGATAGGATATCTATATGCCTATCAGGAAGTCAGCTACAGGGATCCAGGTGAGGAGAGGGAACCCAGTCACACCCAAAGCAGCAGGACAGGAGAGCAGGAGAAAGGGGATTAAAAGCCAGGAACCCGGACAGAGGAGGAGTCAACTGCAGGGACCCAGGTAAAGGTGGTATGAGAGTTTTCCAACAGGGAGACAAACTTGTCTGTTGGTTTGTCCTACCATGGTGACGTGTTGATGTGAGTTTTGAGGCTGAGCCAGTCGTGTTTCAAACCCAGTGGAATGCACATGGTGCACAGGTATCAGCCCAGCTTACAGACTGAGACAGGCTAGGAAGAAGGAAGAGGCTGTCCACTTCTGAAATAATTGGTCAGGGAAAACCTTATGAATACCAAAGAAACACTGTTTGATACATTACCGCACAACTTTGTGAATACTCCAGTTAGGTTAGAAGGCTCTCCAAATAGGACTGGGAAAGAGCTGCATCATCTGAGTAAACACAGCCTTACTCATATGGATAAGGTAAAGCTTTCAAGACCTCCATTTGCTGATGTGACACCACTCAAATTGAAGAGAAACAGCTGCAGACATCCATTAATCATTGGAACATG
>NW_006922112.1:430223-431160 GCF_000298275.1 Orycteropus afer afer | reverse complement strand
GAGGATGACTTGAGGCACTTACTGATGAAGGTTGAAGAATACAGTCTGCGGTATGAATTATGTCTCAATATAAAGAAAACAAAAGTCCTCACAAATGGACCAATGAGCAGCATCACAATAAATGGAGAGAAGATTGAAGTTGTCAAAGAATTCACGTTGCTTAGTTCTACAATCGATGCCAATGGAAGCAGCAGTCAGGACATTAGAAGACGTGTAGCATTAGGAAAGTCAACTGCAAAGGAACTGTATCAAGTGCTGAGGGGCAAGGATATCTCCTTGAGGACTAAGGTGCACCTGACACAAGCCGTGGTATTTCCAATCACCTTGTATGCATGTGAGAGCTGGACAATGAATAAGGAAGACTGAAGAAGAGTTGATGCTTTCAACCTCTTTGTGTCTGTCCTTTTCCTTAGTGTTATTGTGTTTGTCACTCATTTTTGGTATGTTGCATTTCCCTTCACTCAAATCAGTACTTGTCTCTTAGCTATGTAGCAATGCTCTCTCCCCTCCCCTCTCTTCCGTGGTAACCAACAGAGAAAGTTTCCTTCCTTATGTAAACCAGGAAAGGTTTTTTGTTTTGTTTTGTTTTATGTCAGATTTATAGAAGTATGATTTACATGCCATAAAATTCACCCTTCTTAATGGGCAGTTCTTTCAGTTTTGACAAATGCGAAAAATCACTAGCCGCCACCACGACAATCAGTATACAGGACATTTCTGTCACCCCCAAAATTCCTTTGTACTCTTTTGTAAAGGAGCCCTGGTTGCACAAAGTTTCAACGCTTAGTTGCTAACAGAAAAGTCAGTGGTTCAAACTCACTAGCTGCTCTGGGGGAGAAAGATGTGGCAGTGTGTACTCATAAAAGTTACAGCCTTGAAAACCCTATGGGGCAGTGCTTCTCCATCCTGTAGGGTGGCCATGAGTCAGAATTGACTC
>NW_006922112.1:419869-430078 GCF_000298275.1 Orycteropus afer afer | reverse complement strand
ACACCCCTTTGTAATCAACCTCTCCCCTACCTCCAGCCCCTTGCGATCAGTGATTTCATCTCTGTTGTCTCCCTCATCACAGAACCAACTCAACAGCAGTGGGTTTTTTGGGAGCGTGCCTATAGTTTTGCCTTTTCTAGAATGTCCAATAAATGGAATCTTATGCTTTGTAGCAGAAAAGGCGAGATTTTAATCTCAGGTAAGGAGGAGCAATTTAGAGATGAAATGTATTTAAAATATATAAGGAAAATGGGGCATTGGTACAGGAAGCTTGAGCCATAAAACTTACTGTAGATAGTGGACCTTGTGCAGATCCATTACTTCCACACAAAGTGTTGCCAAATGTTTTGCCATCGATTGAATTTTGTCCCCTAAAAATATGTGTCAACTTAGCTGGACCACGATTCTCAGTGGTTTGGCAGTTATGTAATTATGTAACCATCCCCCATGATGAGATCTGATGTGATCAGCCCTGAACTGCTGTAAGGGGCTTAGGGAGGGATGTAACAACCTTACTCACACTTGATCCTATGTAAGGGGAGTTTCCCTGAGGTGTGGCCTGTATCACTTTTCACTTGTAAGACAAGATAAAAAGAGAGAGAAAGGAGCAGAGAGAGGACCTACTACCACCAAGAAAGAAGACCCCAGAGCAGAGTGCATCCTTTGGACCCAGGGTCCCTGCACCAAGAATCTCCTAGAACCAAGGGAAGATTGATGCCAAGACACATGGAGATCTCCAAAGGATGCCAAACCAACAGATGTTGAAGAAAGACAAGGACTTTCCCTCAGGGCCGAAAGTGAGAGAAAGCCTTCCCCTAGAGCTGGCACCTTAAATTTGGACTTCTAGCCTCCTAAACTCTTCATAAAGCTTTCCAGTAATATATCAGACAGTGTTTCACTGCTATTCATAAGATTTCCAGTGCCCAGTTTTTTTCGGAAGTGAATGGCCCTGTTATTCTTCCCAGTCTGTCTTCTTCTGGAAGCTCCACTGAAAATTGTCCACCAGGGTGACCCTGCTGGTATGTGAAATATCAGTGGCACAGCCTCCAGCCTCACAGTCACATACTAGCCACCGCAGTATGACAAACTGACAGATGAGTGTTGGATCCACAGTCAACACCCATGGATACAGTAGTCAGGAAATCAGACTGCTTGCACAAGGAAAAGGTACTTCAAAAGACCTCTTTAAAGTGTTAAGAGGCAAAGATGTCACTCTGAAAACTAAGGTGGGGGTGACCCAAGGTATGGTATTTTCAATCACCTCATATGCGTGTGAAAGCTGGACAATGAATAAGGAAGACCAAAGAAGAGTTGATGCCTTTGAATTGTGCAATTGAAGAATACTAAAAATACCATGGACTGCCAGTCGAATGAATCTGTCCTGGAGGAAGTTAGCCAGAACGCTCCTTGGAAGGAGGAATGGTCAGACCTTGTCTCACGTACGTTGGTCATGCTGTCAGAAGGGACCTGAAGAAGGATATCGTGCTTGGTGAAGTGCAGGGTCAGTGAAAAAGGGGAAGACCTTCAATGAGATGAATTGACACAGTGGCTGCAATGACAGGCTCAAGCATAGCAAGGATTGTGAGGATGGCTCAGGTCCGAGTGATGTTTGGTTCTGTTGTATGTAAGGTCGTATGAGCAGGAGCTGACAAGCCTTGTAAACTGTGAGAGAGTAGCTTTCTGTTTGTTAAAGCCATGCACTTGTGGTATTTCTGTTATAGCAGTATTAAATGACTAAAACACATCCTGTTGCTCATTAGAGGCTAGACTGAGTTTTAGAATTCCAGTCAGTCCTAAACTCAGGCCTTAACTCTTTTATTTTACTTTATTTTTATTATGATTTGGGTGAAAGCTTACAGAGCAAATTCATTCTCCATACAGCAGTTCATGCACATTTGGTTTCATGACATTGCACTTCCCCACAATGTAATAGCTCTCTTCCCACTTCATCCCTGTAGTTACCTCTTCCCTGTGTCCTTCTGTTTTGGTTATTTTGTGTTGCTCTAACAGAAAATACACCACAAATGGGATGGCTTTAACAAACAGGAGCTTATTCTCTTACAGTTTTGAATGGTGGAAGTCCAAGTTCAAAGTGCCAGCTCTAGGGGCTGGGTGAAAACCCTGCGACCTTGGGCTTCAGCTCCACCTCTTGCTCCCAGCCCACTGAAGCTGGCGGCTTTCTTCACTCACGAAGTTTCCAGCTGCTGAGGCTGACAAACCCAAGGTCAATGAGTAAAAAGGCACAGTCCCCATACTACCAAACCACAAGGCAGGGCACTGAGTCAAATTCATTAAGAGTCCCAAGATCAGCAGACAACATGGCAGGTTGCTGATAACAACAGCTACACGCAGGATTCAAACGTTCCAAAAGCTATGGACCATTCCTAAATCTTCTTATCTACTGGAAGCAGACCACATCCCTAAATTAGCTACTCAGTTGCTCCAGTAGATTCCACCACAGAGCTGATTACCAGTTCTCATCATGGGGAATAACTACATCCAGCTGCTCAGCAACTCAAAACCAGGCCCAGTCAAATTGGCACATAACCTTAACTACCACACCTGCTTTCCTATGCATTCCTGCCCCCTGAACTATCTCCTTAGGCAAATACTGCCCTTCTGTTCTTCCACGATTGATCATTCTAAGGAGTGTATCTGCCTGATGTAAATGTTCACCCTATACGGCTGTCTACTATTTGGGTTGAAGCCACAGGAGTAAGTTCAAATCCAGACCTAAAGGGTAACTACAAGCCATAGTCTTGGGGGTCTCACCAGGCTCTATCAGACCAGTAAACCTGGTCTTTTTTTTTTTTTTTAAATGATTTTGAGTTTTTTTCCACATTGTTCCCCACTCTATCCAGGATCTCCTGCACTGATCTCTTTCCAAGTGGTTGACAGTAGTAGCCGGACACTATCTAGTTCTTCTGGTCTCATGATCACATGGGCTGAAATTTGCATAGTCCACTAGTCCTTTGGACTAATTGTTTCCATACATCTTTGGTTTCCTTCATTCTTCTTTGCTTCAGACAAGGAGAGACCAATTGTTGCATCTAGATGGCAACTAGCAAGCTTTTAAGACTCCAGTCGCTACTCACCAAAGCATGATGTAGAAGAATGTTTTTGTGTAGTGTAGTATAGCAACTGAGCTTGATGTCCCCTGTGACAAGGGTCCTGAGCCCACATATCCAACTCACTGAGGCCTTAACTCGTGAAGGTCAAAATGGAAAGATAGCGCCTGTATTGTGATTTTAATTTGATTGAAAATGGGAGAAAGGGAACATTCCCCAAAGTCCTAGTCAGTAAGAGTTTCCACAGAGATTTGCCAAGTGCCTTTCCAGTGCCAGGAATCATACTAGGTAGGTTCTGAGTTGTGATGGCAGCAATGGACACCTTTCATCCCTGACTCCCAATCTCTGTGAAATCCTCCCTATCAAGGTGGACCTCGCAGAGCCATATTTGTACTCAAACACACACTACAGCCATAGGTGGTTAGACCAAAGATGAATCATTGACTCATGTATTCATTTTCAATAAGTATTAATTGAGTTCCTTCTATGTATCAGGCATAGTTCTGGAGTTGGATCATCCTAGACTTAAGCTGGGGACATAAATTTTCTCTTCTAGAATTTTAAATTAAGAATAAGAAACAATAATCAGTCTGGGCTGGGGGTTATTCACCTGGAACAACAGGAATAGGATAGGAGGAGGTAATGAAATGTGTGGCTAATTACCTCCATGAATAAATGCCTCTTTTGCCATGAGACCAGTAGAAATGGATGGTGCCCAGCTACCATTACTGATTTTTCTGATCAAAGATTCTATAGAAGAATCCTGATCAAAAGAGGGAAAATTCAAAACAGAATTCTTATGGGCACCAGACTTTCTGGAGTCATGGAGGCTGGCTGAACCCCTGAAATTATTGCCCTGAATAATCTTTAAACCTTTACCAAAAATATCCTTTGAAATCTTCTTAAAACAAGTAATAATTTAACTGAAATAGCAGAAGATGTCTGTCTTGAGCATTATGCTATTTTAAGAATTATCTGTATGGGATCAAATTGAAGACAGTAACTCAAAAAATGAAATAGAAAGCTTAAGGGTCAGAGTTTATGTTAATGGGGGAGTAACAGCTCAGAAAAAGAGTATGAGAATGGTTGCAAACTCAAAGAATGTAATCAATTTCATTGGATTATACATGTAGAAACCATTGAGTTGGTCTATGTTTTGCTATGTATATTCTCAACAACAGCAAAATAAATAATATTTTAAATAATAATAATCAGTTTGGGCTATGGCTGGGGTGAAGATAAGGTCACTGAGCAACAGAGTAGAGAAGCCAGACCCATAGGGATGCATGTGGGTGGGTAGGTGGGAGGATGATGTGTCAGAGATGAGAGAAAGGCTGGTTAGGAAGGAGGTGGAGCAGTATCAGGAAGATAAAAGTAGGAGGATCAAGATAGTTCTGTGCCATATAAGCCAAGAAAAAAAAACTTCATGAAAAATGGGACTTGCCAAGACCGTCAGACTAAAGAAGATCCACTGAGTTTGCAAATGTCAGCTTCAATGATTTGGTGGGGACAGAATCTAGATTTCTAATGGGTCAGACTAACTGAATAATGAGGAAGACAATGAGAGTAGCCTGTTTTACAGTCCCCTTGGCTCCTTTCCCATCCATTTCCTCTGCCCGCTGCAAAGCCCTTCTCTCCCCACACCCTAGAACACTTACCCGTAAAACTCCTGATACCACTTTCATCCAAATCTGTTGCTGTTGTTATCTGCCTCCCAGTCAGCCCCTGACTCACGGTGGCCAATGGTATCAATTGTTGCCCAGTCCAGAGCCATTCCCATGATCAGTTGCAGATTGGACTGTTGTGATTCATATGGTTTTCAATGGATGATTTTGGAACAGTAGATTTCCGGGCCTTTCTTCAACTGTCTTGTCTGGAAGTGCCACTAAAATAGGTTCAGCATCATAGCAACATGCAAGTCTCCAACAGACGGACAAATAGTGGCTTCACATGAGGTGGACTGATTGGGAATTGAACCTGGGTCTCCCATTGAGAAAGTGAGAATTCTACCACTGAACCACAGCTTCCTCATTCAAGCCCAGGATAGGCCAATTTTGGGGGTTATCTATACACAGTCAGCCCAATGACTTTCAATTTACTTTGCAAGTTTGGACTTCATGCAAACACAACCCACATGTGACCAGTATGAGCTCACTGTGAAGGCTGAAGGTGTTAAAGAATGGTGCTTCAAGTTATAGGCACTAGCTAAAAGGTTTCTTTCTTTTTACTATTCTTAAAAGATGTCTATTGATTTATTAAATAAAGCCTAGTTCACATCTACGTCTTCACTGAAAAAGAAAGAAAGAAAGAATTATACCATCCCCCATCACCTTTTTATAAGTATAACTTGTCACACATACTTGACTGATATCCACTCAAAGTCACAAAATCACACCAACACATCCCACTGAGCAGTGAAAGTTGCACATTTCACAAGACCTTGGAGAACCTTACAGACTACTCTAAACATGGGGTGTCAGTTCGCCACAAAACGAATGAGCAGGCTTCCTGTGCTTTGACAGAGTAGAGGAAGCCAGAGTTAAAAATCTGATTACTTTGCAAGGATTTCAAAACCTAACCTCAATCACCACCATGATTACATCCGTTAACATATCAAACAGAGCGTTCCCAATAGCAGCAAGCAAGAGACATTAAGTGCTCACAATTCTGGAAAAATCCATTCTACCTTGGGATAGGCTCTACTTGCCCAAGTGAGACTCTTCATAAAATACAAAGCCTGCTAAATCCAAACCTAAACATGTTAGTAATAAAGTATCAGCCTTCTAAATTACACTCTGCATGAACAAACAAGCCTGTAAAACATCCAAATAGGTGCAGTAGGTGGAAACAGATGTCACCATTTATTTTAAGATTAGTTTATTCAACAATTGAAAGAGGGAATGTTGTTTATTGTATAGAACTTATTAAGATTTAAGGAGCTTACCTCTTATTTTTTAAAGGGCTGTCAAATAGTTTTCTAGAGTTTTAAAGTAGTGCGTAAACTCCGTAACTCTGTTTTGTTTCTGCAGTATAAACAAAATGGGATATTTCCTGAAACTTGCCATAAAAAATATATTGTCATAGGATAACATTTTTTAAAAAGTAGCTAAAAGCAAAAGCAAAACAAACAAAAACCCTGTGAATGAGTCTCAAATAGACTAGTTTCATAAAATGAACAAACAAAAAACCACTAATATGGAAGATATAAATATTATTGAAATCTTTGAGTGTGACTCTTAAACCAAACCCACTGCCATTGAGTTGATTTCAACTCCTAGCAACCCTAGAGGACAGAGTATAACTACCAGACAGGGTTTCCAAGGCTGTAAATCTTTGTGGAAGCAGACGGCTTCATTTTTCTCCCAAAAAGTGGCTGGTGGGTTCAAACCACCGACATTTTGCTTAGTAGCCAAATGTACCACCAGAGCTCTTTGACTCTTTAACAGGGAGCAGTAAAATCCCAGCTCATTTCCACTTCTGCTCTTGAACTAACTTTTTTCCTAAAGTGTAAAATCTCAGAGATCTTCCTTCATTTCATGTTGCTTTCTTTCTTTATTTAGTTACAGAGGGTGTGTGGGAAGGAGAATGAGGGAGGGGAGGGGATCGCTGGGTGGTTTGAACTAGTTTTCCATCAACTTTGGTTATGATAAAAAGATGCCTGAAAAATTCATCTCTACCCTTGCTGTCTCAACTTCATCACCTCCCATTCACTTCTCAGCCCACTGCCATCTGGTTTCCATCCCATCACTCCATTCAGACTGTTCCTATTAAGAGTACAATGTTTTCGTACTTGCCAAATCCAAGGGCCTATTTTTAGGCCCCCTCCTACTTGACCTCTCTGCAGCATTGCACGAACAGTGAGGTCCTTAACTTACGGGCCCAAGGGACCAGGTAGCGATCTAAATGAGTAAAGCCAGCTCTGACCCAGGTGCCCATGTGGATGCTGAGTGAGCCACAGGAAGCCTGCCAATGGATGGACATATGCCCCTTCCAATGGGGCAGCTGTTGCTCATCTCCAGCTGGTTTTGGCCTTGGAGGAATGTGGACGTAGAGTTTTAGACTCTTTTGATATCTTTTTCTGAAAGAAAAGCTGGAAATCTTGGTGTTTATGAGAATGTTTCCAATTTGAAACATTAACTCAGATTTATAAAATGGCTATGGGACAAATTAACATATCTAGCTCTCCATAGTAGGCCTGGTGTTACAGTGGTTAAGGCATTTGACGACTAACCAAAACATTGGTGGTTTGAACCCACCAGTCACTCTACAGGAGAAAGATGAGGCAGTCTGCTTCCATAAAGATTTACAGCCTTAAAAACTCTGTGGCGCTTGTTGTTGTTGGTAGGTGCCGTTGAGTCAGCGCTGACTCATAGCGACCCTATGTACAACAGAATGAAACACTGCCCGGTCCTGTGCCAGTGTCACAATCCCTGCTATACCTGAGCCCATCATTGCAGCCACTGTGTCAATCCATCTTGTTGAGGGCCTTCTCTTTTTTTGTGGACCCTCTACTTTTCTAAGCATGATAGATATCCTTCCCCAGGGAATGATCCCTTTAGATAACATGACCTAAGTAGGTCAGATGAAGTCTGGTCATTCTTGCTTCCAAGGAGCATTCTGGCTGCACTTCTTCCAGGACAAATCTATTAGTTCTCCTGGTAATCCATGGTACTTTCAGAATTCTTCGCCATCACCACAGCTCAAAAGGCTCACCTCTTCTTGGGTCTTCCTTATTCATTGTCCAGCTTTCACATGCATATCATGCTATTGCAAATACCATGGCTTGGGTTAGGATCACCCTAGTCTTCAAAGAGACATCTTTGCTCTTCATCACTTGAAAGAGGTCTTTTGCAGCAGATTTGCCCAGTGCAATGCTGATGTTGTTGTTGTTGTTGTTATGTGCCATCGAGTCATCTCCGACTCATAGTGACCTTATATACAATAGAATGAAACATTGCACAGTCCTGTGCCAGCCTTGTGATTACTACTATACCTGAGCCCATAGCTGCAGCCACCATGTCAATCCATTTTGTTGAGGGCTTTCCCCTCTTTCATATACCCTCTGCTTTACCAAGTACGACATATTTCTCCAGGGAATGGTACCTTCTGACACATAACTAAAGTAGGTGAGATGAAGTCTGGCCATTCTCTCTTCCAAAGAGCATTCCGCCTGCACTTCTTCCAGAACAGATTTGTTAGTTCTTTTATTAGTCCACAGTACTTTCAGTATTCTTCACCAACACCACAACTCAAAAGCATTGACTCTTCTTTGGTCTTCCTTATTCATTGTCCAGCTTTCACATGCATATGAGGTGATTGAAAATACCATGGCTTGGGTTAGGTGCATCTCAGTCTTCAAGGAGATGTCTTTGCTCTTTAACATTATTATTGCTCAATGCAATATGTCTTTGGACATCTCGACTGCTCCTTCCATAGGAATTGATTGTAGAACCAAGTAATATGAAGTCTTTGACAACTTCATTCTTTTCTCCATTCATTGTGATGCTGCTTACTGGTCCAGTTGTGAGGATTTTTGTTTTCTTTATATTGAAGTGTAAGTCATACTACAGACTGCAGTCCCTAAACTTCATCACTAAGTGCTCCAAGTCATCTTCACTTTCAGCAAGCAAAGTGGTGTCATCTGTATATCACAGGCTGTTAATGAGCCTTTCTCCAATCCTGATGCCATGTTCTTCTTCACATTGTCCATGGATTATTTGCTCAACATACAGAGTGATTAAGAGTGGTGAAAGGATACAACTCTGACACACTGGCTTCCTGATTTTAAAGCATACAGTATCCCCTTGTTCTGTTCAAACGACAGCCTCCTGGTCCATGTACAGGTTCCTCATGAGTACAATTATGTTCTGGAATTCCCATTCTTCTCAATGTTATCCACAATTTGTTGTGATCCACACAATCAAATGCTTTTGCATAGTCAATAAAACACAAGTAAACATCTTTCTAGTATTCTTTGCTTTCAGCCAAGATCAATCTGACATCAGCTATGATATCCTTCACCCCATGTCCCTTTCTGAATCCAGTTTGCATTCCTGGAAGTTCCCTGTCAATATACTGCTGCAACCATTTTTGAATTATCTTCAGCAAGATTTTATTTGCATATGATATCAATGATATTATTTGATAATTTCCACATTCTGTGGAATCACTTTTCTTTGGAATGGGTACAAATATGGATCCCTTCCAGGCAGTTGGCCTGGTAGCTGTCTTCCAAAATCTCTTGGCATAGACAAGTGAGTTCCTCCAGTGGGGCATCTGTTTGTTGAAACATCTCAGTGGGTATTTGTCAATTCCCAGAGCCTTGTTTTTCACCAATTCCTTCATGTAGCTTCTGCTTCTTCCTACAATGCCATTGGTTTTTGATCATATGCCACCTCCTGAAATAGATGATCATTGACCAATTCTTTTTGGTACAGTGACTTTATTTGTTCCATCTTCTTTTGATGTTTCTTGCATCATTCAAGATACTGCTCATAGAATCTTTCAATATTGCAATTTGAGGCTTAAATTTTTTCCTCAGTTCTTTCAGCTTGAGAAATGCTGAGTGTGTTACTCCCTTTTGGTTTTCTAACTCCAGGCCTTTGCACATTTCATTATAATTATTGACTTTGTCTTCTTGAGCTACTCTTTGAAACCTTCTGTTCAGCTCTTTTAATCTGTCGATTCTTCCATTTGCTTTAGCTACTCTTCATTCAAGGGCAAGTTTCAGAGTCTCTTCTGACATCCATGGTCTTTCCTTTCATGTCTTTGTGTAGATCTGCAACTACGATTTAAGTTCCCTGAGGACAGTGGGCAGAGCTTATATTTTTATTGTTTTTTTCCTTTAGGTAACTTTTTGTTGTGTGCTTTCAAGTGGGTTCCAATTCATAGTGACCCCATATTACAGAGTAGAACTGCCCCAAAGTGTTTTCTAGGCTGTAATATTTATGGGAGCCAATCACCAGGTCTTTTCTCAAGAGGAACTGCTGTGTAGTTTCATCAGGGTTATGTCCCTTAGCAGCTGAGCACTTAACTGTTGTGCCAGCAGGACTACCATAGGTAATTTGTTGTTGTTGTTATGTGCTGTCGAGTCGGACCCGACTTATAGCGACCCCTCCTTGGGTTTCCAAGGCAGTATCAC
>NW_006922112.1:410372-419569 GCF_000298275.1 Orycteropus afer afer | reverse complement strand
ACTCGACGGCACATAACAACAACAACAACACAATTTTGAGAAAATTTGACTCGAAGCACTTACTGATGGAGATCAAAGACTGCAGTCTTCAGTATGGATTACACCTCAACACAATGAAAATAAAAATCCTCACAACTGGACCAATAAGCAACATAATAATAAATGGAGAAAAGATTGAAGTTGTCAAAGATTTAATTTTACTTGGATCCACAATCAACACCCATGAAAGCAGTAGTCAAGAAATCAGACGACATACTGCACTGGGAAAATCTGCTGCCAAAGACCTCTCTAAAGTGTTAATGAACAGATATGTCACTTTGAAGACTAGGGTGTGCCTAACCCAAGCCATGGTATTTTCAATAGCCTCATATGTGTGTGAAAGCTGGAAATGAATAAGGAGGATAGATGAAGAGCTGATGCCTTTGAATTGTGTTGTTGGCAAAGAATACTGAAAATACCGTGGACTGCCAGAAGAACAAACAAATCTGTCCTGGAAGAAGTGCAGCCAGAATGCTTCTGGGAAGCAAGAATAGCCAGACTTTGTCTCAGCTCCTTTGGTCATGTTCTCAGAAGGGACCAGTCTCTGGAGAGGAATATCATGCTTGGTAAAGAAGAGGGTCAGCAAAAAAGGGAAGACCCTCAATGAGATGGGTTATCACAGTAGCTGCAGCGATGGGCTCAAGCGTAGCAGAGATGTGAGGATGCTCCAGGACCAGGCAGTGTCTTGTTCTGTTGTGCACGGGGTTGTATGAGTCGGAGCTGACTTGATGGCACCTAATAACAACAACCTGGGAAGTAGAAGGTCACCAAAATAGAGGAAGACCTTCAATGAGAATGGATTGACTCAGTGGCTGTAACAATGGGCTCAAACATAGCAATGATTGTGAGGATGGCACAGAACTGGGCAGTGTTCTGTACTATTGTACATACGGTCACTATGAGTCAGAACCAATTCCACAGCACAGCACAACAACACCTGGGGAAGAAAAGTAACTTGAGGCTTTTAGAACATCACAATGATATTTTTCCCCTAATTAGTCAGGTCTGACCCGATGGCAGTGAGTTTGGCTTTTTTTGTTTTGTTTTGTTTTAATTAGACAAGCATCAGCCTGAAGCCTGGCAGATACTACCTGCCTGTGTTTGCAATGCCAGAAGCCTGGGATTCTAAAAGAGATCAGGTTTCTAGAAAAAATAGAAGTCTACCTGTGGAGGATCAGGGAGGGATTTCCCACCCAGAGTGAAGCCTCAGGCTAAAAGGATTATTTTACTGTAATCCTTTGCCAAAAATCTGATGCCCTTGAGTTGCAGGGAAAGACAAACCATGATTTAGAGGCTCCAGCTTAATTATTGTGGCATGCCCTGGAAAGTGTTGATGTGCAGAGTTCTTGATTTTAGCTGTTAGTTGTTGAACATCACCCATAACTTACCTGGTATGTAGAAATATTCATTGACATTTATTTCATTCCAATACAACAACAACCTACAGAATAATATGATTAAGTATTTTGGTTTTGCAAAGTAGCTTGAAATTGTAAACACCATAAACCTGGCAGATCTATGAACTTCATTGTTTTCATTCAAAAGCTTCTTAAAAATTTAAGACAGAGGTCAGCACACTGGGGCCCACTGGCCAAATCTGTCCTGCCTCTTGTTTCTGTAAATAAAGTTTCATTGAAACATTGCTGTGCATATTCATTTAAGTATCTTTTAAAGTTTTTTTTTTTTTTTTCACAACAACAGCAGAGTTTTGCAGTTGCAGCAAAGATCATGTGGCCCACATGCCAGAAATATATACTATCTGGCCCTTTAGAGAGAAGGTTTGATGATCCCTTCTCTAAGAGATTACATTATCTAGAGTCAGTTTTTTGGTTTTGCAAACTTGCTCTTGAATGAAGACTAGCTGAGGCAAATGGAAGAAATGACAAGATAAAAGAGCTGAACAGGAGATTTCAAAGAGAAGCTCAAGAAGACAGTCAACTATTATAAGGAAATGTGCAAAGATATGGAGTTAGAAAGCCAACAGGGAAGAACAAGTGTGGCATTTCTCAAGCTGAAAGAACTGAAGAAAAAATGGAAGCCTCAAGTTGCAATATTGAAAGATTCTATGAGCAAAATATTGAATGATGCAGGAAGCACCAAAAGAAGATGGAAGGAATACATAGAGTCACTGTACCAAAAAGAACTGGTAGATCTTCATCCATTTCAGGAGGTGGCATATATTCAAGAACCAATGGTACTGAAGGAAGAAGTTGAAGCTTCACTGAAGGAATTGGCAAAGGACAAGGCTCCAGGAATTGATGGAATACCAACTGAGATATTTCAACAAATGGGTGCTGCACTGGAAGCACTCGCTCGGCTGTGCCAAGAGATTTGGAAGACAGCTACCTGGCCAACTGACTGGAAGAGATCTATATTTGTACCCATTCCAAAGAAAGGTGATCTCACAGAATGTGGAAATTATTGAACAATATCATTAATATCACACGCAAGTAAAATGTTACTGAAACTAATTCAATAATGGTTGCAGCAGTATATTGACAGAGAACTTCCAGAAATGCAAGCTGGATTTAGAAGAGGACATGGAATGAGGGATATCATTGCTGATGTCAGATGGATCTTGGCTGAAAGCAAGGAATACCACAAAGATGTTTACTCATGTTTTATTGACTATGCAAAGGTATTTGTGTGGACCATAACAAATTATGGATAACATTGAGAAGAATGGGAATTCTTAAACACTTAATTGTACTCATGAGGAACCTGTACATAGACCAGGAGGATGTTGTTCCAACAGAACAAGGGGATACTTCATGGCTTAAAATCATGAGGGAAGATTGTCAGGGTTGTCTCCTTTCACCATAATTATTCAATTTGTATGCTGAGCAAATAATCCAAGAAGGTGGACTATGTGAAGAAGAGTGTGGCATCAGGATTGGAGGAAGGCTCACTAACAACCTGCGATATACAGAAGACACAACTTTGCTTGCTGAAGGTGAGGATGACTTGAACCACTTACTGACTCTGTTGTTAGGTGCCATTGAGTTGTCTCCAACTCATAGTGACCTATGTATAGCAGAACGAAACACTGCTTGGTCCTGTGCCAGCCCTGTGATTATTGCTATACCTGAGCCTATCATTGCAACCATTGTGTAAACTCATCTTGTTGGGGGCCTTTCTCTTTTTCATTGACCCTCTACTTTACCAAGCATGATATCCTTCTCCAGGGAATGGTCCCTTCTGACAACGTAACCAAAGTAGGTGAGATGAAATCTGGCCATTCTTACTTCCAAAGAGCATTCTGGCTGTACTTCTTCCAGGACAGATTTGTCAGTTCTTTCAGCAGTCCATGGTGCTTTCAGCATTCTTTACCAATGCCACAACTCAACAGCATCAACTCTTCTTGGGTCTTCCTTATTCGTTGTCCATCTCTCACATGCATGTCTTGTGATTTTACTTTGAATGAAAAATGAGAAGGGGAAAAAAAATTAATGAATTTTTTTTTCCCCCTAGAGAAACCCTTAGGAGATCTGGTGGTGTAGTGCTTAAGACATTTGACTGCTGATCAGAGGGCTGGTGGTTCAAACCCACAGCCATTCCTTGGAAGGAAGATTCAAGACTACAGTCTGCAGTATGGATTACACCTAAAAATAAACAAAAAGCCTCACAACTGGACCAATAAGCAGCATCATGATTAATGGAAAAAAGATTTAAGTTGTCAAAGACTTCATATTACTTGGTTCTACAATCAACACCAATGGAAGCAGCAATCAGTATATCAGACGATGTACAGCATTTGACAAATCTGCTTCAAAAGACCTCTTTAAAGTGCTGAAGAGCAAAGATGTCTCCTTGAAGACTAAGGTGCACCTGACACAAGCCATGATATTTTCAATTGCCTCATATGCATGTGAGAGCTGGACAATGAACAAGGAAGACCAAAGAAGAGTTGATGCTTTTGAGTTGTGGTGTTGGCGAAGAATGCTGAAAGTACCATGGACTGCTGAAAGAACTAACAACAAATCTGTCCTGGAAAAAGTGTGGCTGGAATGCTCCTTGGAAGTGAGAATGGCCAGACTTCATCTCGCCTACTTTGGTCACATTATAAGAATGGACCATTTCCTGGAGAAGGATATCATGCTTGGCAAAGTGGAGGATCAATGAAAAAGAGGAAGACCCTCAACCAGATGGATTGACACTGTGGCTACAACAACGGGCTCGGGTATGGCAATGATCATGGGGCTGGCACAGGACCAGGCAGTGTTTTGTTCTGGTGTACATAGGGTTGCTATGAGTTGGAGATGACTTGATGGCACCTAATGACAACAACAGAGTTGGTTTTAGGAGTCTCTGGGTGGCACAAATGGTTAAGAACTCAACCACTAGCCAAAAGGTTGGTGATTCAAATTCACCCAATGCCATCTTGGAAGATAGGCCTGGTGACCTGATTCCAGAAGTTCTTAAGAACCCTATAGAGAAGTTCAACTCAGCACACACGGTATTCCCATGAGTTGGAATTGTCTCAATGGCAGCAGCAACAACTACCAAGTCAGTTTTAGAATTCTGGTCAGTCCTGATCTCAGGCTGGACTCTTGAGGGTCAGAATTGAAAGACAGCATCTGTGTTGTGATTTTACTTTGAATGAAAAATGGGAAACGGAAAAAAAGTAATGAGTTTTGTTTTTCCCTAGAGAAAACCTTAGGAGCTCTGGTGGTTCAGTGCCTAAGGCATTTGACTGCTAACCAGAAGGCTGGCAGTTCAAACCCACCAGCCACTCCTTGGAAGGAAGGTTAGGCAATCTACTTCCATAGTAATACCACCTCGGAAACCCAAGGAGGGGTTGCTATGAGTTGGATCCGACTCGACGGTAGTGAGCAAGTGCGCGCACATGAGAGAGAGAGAGAGAGAGAGAGAGAAAGGGAGAGAGGGAGAGAGAAAACCTGAGACAAAGTTTATATTCTTTGTGATATATGGCATTTGTGTCTATGTGTCTGTATCTCTTCATTCGTCCTAAGAAGGAAATGACTTAAAACAGCTTATGGAAACAAGCAGTCATTCTTACATTTTTCAGGGAATACAGGCTTTTGAGTTGTGGTGCTGGCGAAGAATGCTGAAAGTACCATGGACTGCCAAAAGAACTAACAAATCTGTTCTGGAAGAAGTACAGCGGGAATGCTCCTTGGAAGTGAGACTGGATGAACTTTGTCTCACCTACTTTGGTCATGTTGTCAGAAGCAACCATTCCCTGGAGAAGAATATCATGCTTGGTTAAGTGGAGGGTCCATGAAAAAGGGGAAGGCCATCAACAAGATGGATTGACACAGTGGCTGCAATGATGGGCTTAGGTATAGTAAGTATCGTGAGGCTGCCATAGGACCAGGCAGTGTTTTGTTCTGTTGTACATAGGGTCACTATGACTCAGAACCGACTTGACAGCACCTAACAACAACAACAACAGGCCCTGCTGGTTACCCATGGAGATCTAAAAATCTTTTCCTCAGGGCTAAAAAATGGGCATATGCACATATACTCAAATTATGTGCAGAATTTCAAGGGTTTACAGACTTCTGAAGCCCACATGTGCAGTCCAGGTAAATTATCCCTCTCTGGAAGGACGTGTCTCTACAGACAGAACTCCAGGCACAAGCCAGTTTGAGGAGAGGGATTTGGAGGGTGTCAGGGCAGTGCCAGCATCTGTGGTCTCACACTTCCTAGGTAGTCACTTTATTTTACAAAACCTGAAGTCTTAAGGAGTTTTTAGCCTGGAGATGCCAGGGTTCCAGTCCTGGTTATGTGTTATCTTGGCCACAAACAGAAATCTTTGTGAGTCTTGAATTTTAGATGCTCTTAGAGGATCTCCAGTAATAGAAGAATATCTCCAATATAATTACTAATTACTGGCCTATCTCCAGTAATAGAGATCAGGTGATAAAGACCTTGGAAATAAGCAAACGTTACACAACACAGAGCGCTGGGAGGGCCCCACACCTTGTTACAAGGACTTACCTATCTCTTAGGTCACTGAGTGACACAAATGGTTAAGTACTTGACTACTAACTGAAAGGTTGGTGGTTTGAACCCACCCATAGGTGACTCAGAAGAAAGAGCAGGTGATCTGCTTCCATAAAGAACAGACAAGAGAACCCTGGGGAGCAGTTCTACTCTGTAACATATGGCCCATTCCCACTGCCACTGAGTCGATACCAAGTCAGCAACCCAATAGACAGAGTAGAATTGGCAAAGAGGGTTTCTATTTTGGTTACCTAGTGCTGCTCTAACAGAAAATACCACAAATGAATAAACAACAGTTTATTCTCTTACAGTTTGGAGGCTTTAAGTCCGAGTTCAAAGCACTAGGCTCTAGGGGCTGGGTGAAAGTCCCTCAACCTTGGGCTTCAGCTCTGCCTCCTGCTCCCAGCCCATTGGAGCTGGAGGCTGTTCTTCACTCAGCTGCTGGCTGCTGAGACTGACAAGCCCAAGGTTGACAAGTAAAAAGTCACAGTCCCAATGTTACCAAACCACATGTCAGGACATTGATTCAAGTCCATTAAAAGACCCAAGACTGGCAGAACATGGCAGGCTGCTGAACAATGACTTGGCTACATGCGAGGTTCAAGTGTGCCATAAGCTAGAGGCCATTCCCCAAGGCTTCTCCTTATATAAAGGTGGCAGATCACGTCCCTAAGGCAGATACTCAGCTGCTCACTGTAGATTCCACCATGGAGTTGATTGCCGGTCTCATGATGGGGAATACCACGTCCAGCTGCCCAGTTACTCAGCCAGGCCCAGCCAAGTTGACACACAAACTTAACCCCCACGGTTTCCAAGGCTGTAAATCTTTATGAAAGTAGACTGCCTCGCCTTTCTCCTGCAGAGTGGCTGCTAAGTTTGAACTGTGACCTTTTGGTTAGGAGCACAATGCTTTAACCACAGTGCCACCAGAGCTACCTATAACACACGGAGTCACCATGAATAGGGACTGACTTAATGGCAATTGGTTTGGATTTTTTCTTTTTTGTTTTTTTTTTCTACCTATCTCTTACTCCTTTTCAATTTGTATACCCAATAGTTTGTAGTGGAAGTCAGATTGGCATGAACATCTGGTATTCAGACATCACCCACACTGAAAGTAATTAAAATAACTAAAAGATAACCTGGCCAAATTAAAGATGGGAGCCAGTGAAGTCTCCGCTGGAATGCTGACCCACTGTGATCAGAAGTCCTGATCACCTGTGGGCGTTTATCTTTTGTGTATAAACCGCTTGCTATGGATTTAATTCCAACTTGTGGCAACCCCAAGTGTTGTAGGGTGGAAGTACCCTTCCAAGTTTGTTCAAGGCTGTGACCTTTGGGAAGCAGCTCTCCAGGCTTCTCTGAGTGGCTTTGAACTGCCAATCTTTTGATTAGTAATCAAGCATGTAACCATCCGTGCCACCCAGGGACACCTTCATTTGTGCGTTGTTAGGTGGCATCGAGTTGTTTTTGACTCATAGTGACACCATGTGACAGAGTATAATTTTTCATAGGGTTTCCTAGATTGTAGTCTTTCCTGGACTACAGATCACTAGGTCTTTCTTCCCATGGAGACTCTGGGTGAATTCTAACTCTGGCCGAGTGTTTAACAGTTGCACCACCAGGGCTCCTTACATTTGTGTATGTTGTTGTTGTTGTTATGTGCCGTCGAGTTGGACCCGACTCATAGCGACCCCTCCTTGGGTTTCCGAGGCAGTATCACTACAGAAGTAGGATTGCCCAACCTTCCTTCTGAGGAGTGGCTGGTGGGTGTATAAGCATCATTTATTCATAGAAGGGACTAAAAACCCACTGGCAGTGAGTCAATTCCAACTCAACAAGTCGAACCGCCCCCTAGGGTTTCCAAGGCTGTAAATCTTTAGGGAAGCAGACTGCCTCATCTTTCTCTTGTGGAGTGACTGGTGAGTTCAAAGCACCGACCTTTTGCTTAGCAGCTGAATGCTTTAACCACCACATCATCATAGCTCATGGGGATGGGTATTCCCCATTATGGAAGGGAGAAGAGAGGGTGATTTGCAAGTACTTGTCAAGTTGAGAAAAAAAGTTATATAATCTTTCTTCCAAATTCAAGTGCAAAATCTAATGAAATCAGTGTTGTGGACCATGGCTACTGTAGATCAGGAAGCCATAACCAGATGGAATGGCCTGAATCACTGAGGCCTCATCCTTTGAATCCAGTTCCTAGATCATTTCTGTTCTGCTTTATGCATGAGGATGAAGTGCAGCAGGAATTACCAAACATAAGCTATAAGCACCCAGAGAGCCCTGTCATACCGAACGCTCTGGGCTGATGCCTGTATCAGGTTGCATTGCTTGGTAGGGTAATTCTGGGACTGCAAAACCCTCTTTGTTCACATACATCACAAACACTGCCAGGAGCCAACATAGCAACAGGTTTTAGTCCTGATGAAGTAAAAATAAACAGAACAAAATCTTACACTTTCACCTTGACATTTGGTGATTCATTGCTTAGCTTAGATACTTTCTCTGCTAAATCATAATTGTTTTTACAGGTATGTGACTAGTTTATACTTTTTTGTGCATGTGGAAGAGGGGAGAAATACTCAGAAAATTCATGCCAGCATGTAACAGCTTCCTCTCTTTCTCTGTGTATATCAGTCTTTAGTGGAAAAGGCAGTGGACTAGGAGCTTGTCTTAGTTATCTGTTGTTGTTATGTGCCGTTGAGTCGGACCTGACTTATAGAGTCCCCTCCTTGGGTTTCTGAGGCAGTATCACTATTGAAGTAGATTGCCCAACCTTCCTTCCGAGGAGTGGCTGGTAGGTTTGAACCGCCAGCCTTCTGGTTAGCAGTCATGTGCCTTAGGCACTATGCTACCAGAGCTCCTACATAAATGCCGAAAGTAGGTGGCTTTAACAAACAGTTTGAAAAAAAACCAAACAAACCAAACTCACTGCCATTGGGAGGATTCTGACTCACAGCAACCCCCTTTGGGTTTCCAAGGCTGTAAATCTTTGCAGAAATAGGTGTGAACCACCAACCTTCTAATCAGCAGTCAAATGCCTTAGGCATCATACCATCAGTGCTCCTTTCCTCATGGGTTGTTGTTGTTGTTTGCCGTCGAGTCGGGCCCCGACTCATAGCGACCCCTCCTTGGGTTTCCGAGGCAGTATCACTACGGAAGTAGGATTGCCCAACCTTCCTTCC
>NW_006922112.1:400045-410272 GCF_000298275.1 Orycteropus afer afer | reverse complement strand
CACTATGGGTTAGGAGGTCAGAAGTCCAAATTCAGGTTGCCAGCTGTAGGGGAGAGCTCTCTCTGCTCTGAGGGAAGGTCCCTTTCTCTTTTCAACTTCTATTCATTGGTTCCTTGGTGATCGTGTGGTACATGTCTTTCCCTGCCTTCCTGTTCGTTTTGCTTGTTTGCTTAGTCTGCTTTTATATCTCAAAAGAGATTCACTTAAGACACCCTACACTAATACTGCCTACTTAATACAACAGAGAAAACCCATTCCCAAATGAGATTATAACCACAGGTATAGGGATTAGTATTGACAACACATACTGTGTGTGTGTGGGACACAGTTTAATCCTTCCCCAAGCTAAAGAATGTGGGTATTGATCTGAGCTGAGTGGCCTCAAGCAAATCACTTACCCCTTGGGCTTGCTTTTTTTCAACTATAAAAGTAAAGGATAGGCTGAGATAATAGTGTAGTGCCTAAGGCACTTGACTGCTAACCAGAAGGCTGGCGGTTCAAACCCACTAGCCACTCCTGGGAAGGAAGATTGGGCAATCTACTTCTGTAGTGATACTGCCTTGGAAACTCAAGGAGGGGTCGCAATGAGTCGGGGCTGACTCGACAGCACGTAACAACAACAATAACTAGCTCTTCCATGTGATTTTGTGACTGCTTTGGAATATTATGGGAAGTTTAAAGAAACTTTGGCTTCCACAGCAGGAACAGAGGCCAAGGAAGGACCCACCTACTGCCATCCAGTTGATTCTGCCTCATAGCAACCCCCATTGGGTTTCCAAGGTGGTAAATCTTTAAGGAAGTAGATTGCCCCATCTTTCTTCCTCCGAGTAGCTGGTAGATTTGAACCACCAACCTTCTAGTTAGCAGTCAAATGCCTTAGGCACTGTGCCACCAGAGCTCCTTAGGAGGGACATAAGCCGTGTGTTATTTAAACAAGTGAACTGCAAGAAGGCTTTTCCCATTAAGGCATTTGGTGCAAGCAAACATTTTGTCATAAAGTTCCCAGGAGCTCATTTAAAGCTCCATTGAAGGGCAAACATATATTTCAAAGTGAGCTTCTTCTAATTACCTGTTATTTGAGCACGATGTTTCCTTCTAATCTTGCATTCTGGACATTTATGGATGCCCAGCAACATTCATAGCTCTCAAGAAAGATAATTGGTTTGATAAGGGTTGTAGATACAATGGCTAAGGGGTATAAACTAAATGGATTTGATCCAATCTCTCTTCCTGTGGTCTTTCCACTGTTCCTGAATCACAGCCTCCATCATCTAAAGCAGTAATGCAATAGCTGACATTTACTCAGTGCCTACTAATTGCCAAGTACTGTTCTAAGGGCTAACACAATATAGAGCACTTATAATATTCTAGGCCTGTTCTATGTGCTTTACATTTGTTAATGCATCAAATTCTCCCCCACAATCCTATAAAGTAGCTATTCTTACTATACACATTTACTTAAGAAACATAGGGAGGTTAACTTGCCCAAGGTACCATAGCTAATAAGTGGCAAAACCAGGATTTGAAGATGTTCAAGCTCCAGAATCCACTCACTTGACCACTTTGCCATACTGCACTATACATGGACTTTCACAGATTCAACATTTTCCCCACAGAACCATTTAATATTGCAATTCGAGGCTTTAAGCTTGAGAAATGCAGAGTTGTTCTCCCCTTTTGGTTTTCTAATTCCAGGTCTTTTCATATTTCATTATAACACTTACTTTGTCTTCCGGAGATGCCCTTTGAAATCTTCTGTTCAGCTCTTTTATTTCATCATTTCTTCTATTCGCTTTAGATACTCTTAGTTCTTCATGGATGATGATCTTGATGGCATCCCACAACTCATTTGGTCTTTGGTCATTGGTGTTCAACACGTCAAATCTATTCTTCAGATGGTCTCTAAATTCAGGTGGGATATAATTAAAGTTGTATTTTGGCTCTTGTGGACTTATTTTAATTTTCTTCAGCTTCAATTTGAACTTGCATATGAGCAATTGATGGTTTATTCCACATTAAGCACTTGGTCTTATTTTGACTGATAATATTGAACTTCTCTATCAACCCTTTCTACAGATGCAGTCGATTTGATTCCTTTGTATCCCATCTGGAGAGGTCCACGTGAATAGTTACCATTTATGTTGTTGAAAAAAGGTATTCATAATGAATAAATCATTGGTCTTGCAAAATTCTATCATGCGATGTCAGGAATCCTTTTTATCACCAAAGCCATATTATCCAACTACTGATACTTCTTTGTTTCCAACTTTTGCATTCCAATCACAGTAATTATCAATACATCTTGATTGTATGCTTGGTAAATTTCAGACTGTAGAAGTTGGTAAAAATTCTCAATTTCTTCATCCTTGGCTTTAGTGGTTGGTGAAAAAATTTGAATAATAGTAATATTAACTGGTCTTCCTTCTAGGTACATGGACATTATTCTATCACTGACAGCATTGCACTTCAGGACAGATCTTGAAATGTTCTTTTTGATGATAAATCTGATGCCATCCTCTTTAATTTGTCATAGTAGACCATATGATTGTCTGATTCAAAATGTCCAACCAGTCTATTTCAGCTCACTATACCTAGAATGGGAGCTCTGGTAGCACAGTGCCTAAGGCACTTGGCTGCTAACCAGAAGGCTGGTGGTTCAAACCCACCAGCCACTCCTCAGAAAGAAGGTTGGGCAATCCCACTTCTGTAGTGATACTGCCTTGGAAACCCAAGGAGGGGTCGCTATGAGTCAGGGCCAAATCGACAGCACATAACAACAACAACAACAATGCCTAGAATATTGATTCTTATGCATTTCATTTCTGATAACTTCTAATTTTCTTAGATTCATACTTTGTGTATTCTACATTCAAATTATTAGTGAATATTTGCAGCTGTTTCCTCCCATTTTTAGTCATGCCCCATCAGCAAATGGAGGGCCAAAAGCTTTACTCCATTCACATCATTAAGGTCAACTCTGCTTTGAGGAGGCAGCTCTTCCCTAGTTGTGTATTGAGTGCCTTCCAATCTGAGGTGCTCATCTTCTAGAATTCTTTCAGCCAATGTTTCACTGCTATTCATAAAGTTTTCCGGTAATATATCAGACAGTGTTTTGTTGCTATTCGTAGTGTTTTCTGTGGTCAATTTTTCAGAAGTGGATAGTCACATCCTTCTTCCCAGTCTATCTTAGTCTGGAAGCTCTGCTGAAACCTGTCCACTGCGTCTGACCCTACTGGTATTTGAAACATTAGTGGCATCATCTGTAGCCTCACAGCAACACACAAGCCACCACAGTACAACAAACTGACAAACAATTTGTGGACCTAACAAGAATAGCAACATTCATAGTTTCAGGGAGCAATGTTTTATACCAGAAGTTTGAAAACTGTCATTTCATCAAGTATTTTATCATCCAACTATCTGCTAATCCAAAGATGATTTGGACATGATGAAATGGTTTCCATTTAATAATCTTTTAGCACAAAACACCAGCTCTAAGATTATACGAAAACAGCCAATGTTGTTGCAGTACTTTGTTTTCAATTCTGCTTCCATAATGGAATTCTGAGAAAGCTATCTGGCCAAGCTAGAGTTCCCCCATGGGGCTGCCTGCATTTAAGGCAGGTGAGGCTAGGGACTGGGAAGCTGAAATTGATTTCCCCTTTTGCCATGTATTAAGTCTGTCTAGGAGCTGTAATCACTACAGGCATCACTGAACTCACATGCACAGTATGTGATCCTCTGCCAATCCCACGTTACAGAAGAGGAAACCGAGGTACAGAGCACTGGATAAATTTGGAGTCCACATACCAAATAAGACTCAGAGCCAGAGCCAGAACTGGGCAGTTCCTATCCTACCTTTACCCCAGAGCCATCCAAGGGTCTGCCAATCAAGGTCTTGGAGTAACCATTCCAGAGTTGTTGTTTTGAGACTCTTCATTCATTCAAACAACATTTGTTGAATGTTCTCTGTCAAACTCAAGCCCAGTGAAATCTCATTCTCCAAAACATTTGCTAGAAGTTAAAGCTGGATGCTGATCTAATACTTTTGATCCAAATAATGAATTTGGTGACTAAGAAGAATGATAGTTTACAGTAATATATTACTATAATAATACTACTATATTACTATAAATATATTTCAAAAACCAAAACCCTGCCATTGAGCTCACTCTGACTCATAGTAACCCAAAGGACAGAGTAGAACTGCCCTATAGGGTTTTCAAGGCTGAAAATCTTTACGGACGCAGACTGCTTCATCTTTCTCTCAAGGAGCAATTGGTGAGTTTGAACTGCTGACTGTTTGTTTAGCTGTTGAATGCCTTAGCCACTCACTACCAGAGCTCCTGAATACATTTAAGGCTGGGTATTTTAATTAAATGAAAGTGAAAATAAACCATTTTCAATTGTTGCAAATGTTTGTCATTTACTGTGGCAGAATTTGTGATGAGGAGAGAAATCAAGGGTATGAAAACAGCAGTCTACATTGGCTCCCCAGAGTTACCATGGAAAGGTCAAGTATTGTGGTTAAAAGTTAAAAGTTAGTTACCTTTCTCCATGACACGATTGAACAAGCACATTAGCAGTTTATAAAACAGGTTGTGAAACCTCCTAAAGAAAAAAATATTACGTAATCAGTTGAGGGGAGAGACTTGCCTCACCCTACATCTCAGTCGGGGGCTGAACTGCACGCCTAGGAGACTCATTTCTATTTTTTAACTATTACTTCACTGGAAGAGTTTATCTTTCATTTCTAATAACACTTCCCTCTCTGCGTTCTCTCTCCCTTTCTCTCAGTCTGTATCACCACCCACACTCAGAGCCGTCGTAAACATCTGTCCAACAGTGGGCACTAATCTTCATGAATTTAAAATAGCATTGTCTTTCCTACCTACCCCACAGGGTTAGAAACTTTGAAATGTCATTATGTCAAACTTTACTGGGTTTGTTGTTAGGGTTGTTGAATATCTAGCTGGACATGATCTAACAAAAGCCAGGAGGAATCAACTCCAACAGCAGTGTCCAAGTGAGCATTTTGAAAGGTATCTTGAAGAGAGATTAGAAGTACTGATGATTGTAGTAGCCCTAATATCTTAATACTGGTAGCCTGTTTAGAATTAACAACATGGTTAGTAATAATGCCATTAATGATTCTTTTCTGAATCATGCTCATTTGTCTATGATAAGCAAGATAGTTCTTGTTGTTGTTGTTGTTATGTGCTGTCGAGTTGCCCCTGACTCATAGCAACCCCTCCTTGGGTTTCCGAGGCAGTATCACTATGGAAGTAGATTGCCCCATCTTCCTTCTGAGGAGTGGCTAAGGGCACTAATTAATTATTTATCATTAATAATAATAAAGTTAAAAGTTAAAAAATAGAACTGATTAATTAATAGAGAAGCTAGGGGACCACAGACAGAGCAGCAGCAGAGATCTCAGGTAACAGGAGGGACACAGGTCCCACCCCCAAGAGGCAGAAAGCAGAGAGGTTTTGAACAGCTAAGGGAGACAAACTTGTCTGTTAGTTTGTCATACTTTGGTGGCTTGCATGTTGCTGTGAGGCTTGAGGCTGTGCCACTGGTGTTTCAAATGCCAGCAGGGTTGCACATGGTGCACAGGTTTTGATGCAGCTTACAGACTGAGATGGACTAGGAAGAAGGAAGAGGCCATCTACTTTTCAAAGAATTGGCCAGGGAAAACCTTATGAATAGCAGAGAAACACTGTGTGATACATTTCTGGGCACCTTTATGAACAGCCCAGAAACACTGTCTGATATAGCACAGGAGGACAAGCCCCTTATGTTGGAAGGCTCTCAAAATATGACCCCTTATGTTGGAAGGCTCTCAAAATATGACTGGGAAAGAGCTGCATCATCAGAGTAGAGCCAATCTTACTAATATGGATAAAGTAAAGCTTTTGAGACCTCCATTTGCTGACATGGCATGACTCAAATTAGGAGAAACAGCTGCAAACATCCATTAATAATTGGAACATGGAATGCATGAAGTATACATCCAGGAAAACTGGAAATTGCCAAATATGAAATGGAACACATAAAGATTGATATCCTAGGCATTAGTGAGTGGAAATGGACCAGTTTTGGCCATTTTGACTCAGACAACCATATAATCTACTATGCCGGGAATGACAATTTGAAGAGGAATGGCGTGGCATTCATCATCACAAAGGATGTTTCAGGATCTGTCCTGAAGTACAATACTGTCAGTGATAGGATAGTATCCATATGCCTACAAGGAAGACCCGTTAATACTATTATTATTCAAATTTATGCACCAACCACCAAAGCCACAGATGAGAAAATTGAAGAATTTTATCAGCTTCTGCAGTCTGAAATTGACCAAACATGCAATCAGGATGTGTTAATTATCACTGGTGACTGGAATGCAAAAGTTGGAAACAAAGAAGAATCACCGGTAGTTGGAAAATGTGGTCTTGGTGACAGAAATAATGCTGGAGATCACATGATAGAATTTTGCAAGACCAACGACTTACTCATTTCAAATACCCTTTTTCAACAACACAAACAGCAGCTATACATGTGGACTTTGCCAGATGGAACACACAGGAATCAGATTGACTACATCTGTGGCAAGAGGCGATGGGAAAGCTCAATATCTTCAGCCAAAACAAGGCCAGGAGCTGATTGTGGAACAGACTATCAACTACTCATATGCAAGTTCAACTTGAAGTTGAAGACAATTAAAACAAGTCCACAAGAGCCAAAATATGACCTTGAATATATCCCTCCTGAATTTAGAGACCATCTAAGGAGTAGATTTGATGCATTGAACTTCAGCAAGATGGATGACCAAAAACCAGAGGAATTGTGGGGTGACATCAAGAACATCATCCACGAAGAAAGCAAGAGGTCATTAAAAAGATGAGAAAAGAAGAAAAGACCAAAATGGATGTCAGAAAAGACTCTAAAACTTGCCCTTGAGTGGAGAGTAGCTAAAGCAAGTGGAAAAAATAACAAGATAAAAGAGCAGAACAGAAAATTTCAAAGAGCAGCTAGACTAGACAAAGCTAATTATGATAATGAAATGTGCAAAGACCTGGAGTTAGAAAACCAAAAGGGAAGAACACACTCAGCATTTCTCAAGCTGAAAGAACTGAGGAAAACATTCAGGCCTCAAGTTGCAATATTGAACGATTCTATGGTCAATATATTTAATAATGCAGGAAGCATCAAAAGAAGATGGAAGGAATACACAGAGTCACCGTACCAAAAAGACCTGGTCAATGTTCATCCATTTCAGGAGGTGGTATAGTCGAAGCTGCACTGAAAGAATTGGCAAAGAACAAGGCTCCAGGAATTGATGGAATACCTATTGAGATGTTTCAACAAATGGATGCCATGCTGGTGGCACTCACTCAGCTGTGCCAAGAGATTTGGAAGACAGCTACCTGGCCAACTGACTGGAAGAGATCCATATGTGTATTCATTCCAAAGAAAGATGATCCCACAGAATGTGGAAATTATCAAACAATATCATTGATATCACACGCAAGTAAAATCTTACTGAAGATAATTCAAAAAGTGTTGCAGCAGTATATTGACAGAGAACTTCCAGAGGTACAAGCTGGATTCAGAAGAGGATGTGGAACAAGGGATATCATTGCAGATGTCAGATGGATCTTGGCTCAAAGCAAAGAATACCAGAAAGATGTTTACTTGTGTTTTATTGACTATGCAAAAGCATTTGAGTGGATGGATCATAACAAATTATGAATAAAATTGAGAAGAATGGAAATTCCAGAACACTTATTTGTACTCACAAGGTACCTGTACACAGACCAGGAGCCTGTTGTTTGAACATAACAAGGGGAAACTGCCTGGTTTAAAATCAAGAAGGGAGTGTGTCCCTTGGAGAGAACAATAATGGGAGAAAGAAGGGTTGCTTATGCACAGGGAGACAGCTCAGGGGCAGGAGTGTATGGAGGGATGGACACTGGGAAGAGGTAACTATGGGGAGGAAGCGGGAGGGGAGCTGTTGCACTGTGGTAAACTGTGGTCAATGACATGAGACAAAGTATATGTGAACTGCTGTATGGAAAGTGAATTTGCTTTGTAAATCTTCACCCAAATCACAATAAAAAAAAAAAAAGAAGAAGGGAGTGTGTCAGGGTTATATCCTTTCATCATACTTATTCAATCTGCATGCTGAGTTAATAATCCAAGAAGCTGGACTATATGAAGAAAAACATGACATCGGGATTGGAGATAGAATCATTAATAACATGTGATAAGCTGATGACACAACTTTGCTTGCTGAAGGTGAGGATGACTTGAAGTACTTACTGATAAAGGTTGAAGAATACAGTCTGCAGTATGGATTACATCTCAACATAAGCAAAAATTCTCACAACTGGACCTATAAGCAGCATCACAATAAATGGGGAAAAGGTTGAAGTTGTCAAAGACTTCATATTGCTTGGTTCTACAATCGATGCCAATGGAAGCAGCAGTCAGGACATCAGACTATGTATAGCACTACACAAGTTGACTACAAAAGACCTCTTTCAAGTGCTGAGGAGCAAAGATGTTTCATTGAGGACTAAGGTGAGCCTGACACAAACTGTGATATTTTCAATCACCTCATAAGCATGTGAGAGCTGGACAATGAATAAGGAAGACCGAAGAAGAATTGACGCTTTTGAGTTGCAGTGCTGGCGAAGAATGCTGACAGTACCATGCACTAACAAAAGAACTAACAAATCTGTCCTGGAGCCGGAATGCTCCTCAGAAGCTAGAATGGCCAGACTTCGTCTCACCTACTTTGGTCATGTTATCAGAAAGGACCATTCCCTGGAGAAGGATGTCATGCTTGGTAAGGTGGAGGGTAAATGAAAGTGGGGAAGGACCTCAGTGAGATGGATTGACTTAGTGGCTGCGGTGATAAGCTCAAGTATAGCAAGGATCGTGGAGCTGGCGTAGGACTGGGCAGTGTTTGGTTCTGCTGTGCATGGGGTCACTATGAATCAGAGACAACTTGATGGCATCTAACAACAAGGCATTAATATATATATAAACTTTAAAAAGGTTTTAAATATCTCTGCTTTATGAGATTACTGTCATCATTAAATATACACTAAATTGCCGAAGGTGCTCTGGTGGCATAGTAGGTAAGACATTTGGCTGCTAACTGGAAGGTTCAAATTCACCAGCTGCTCCATGAGAGAAAGATGACACAAGCTACTTCCGTAAAGACTTACAGCTTTGCACACCCAATGGGGGATGGTTATGAGTTGGAATTGACTCAATGGCAGTGGGTTTTGTTTTTTATTTAGTTGCTGGAAAAGAGCTCTGGTGGTGGAGTGGTTGAACTATTTGCCTGGTAAACAAAAGATCAGTGGTTTGAACTCACCAGTTGCTTTGTGAGAGAAAGAGAGACACTCTGCTACCCTAAAGATTTGCAGGCTTGGAAACCCTATGGGGCAATATACTTTGTCCTATAGGGTCACTATGTGTCACAATCAACTTGATAGCAGTGGGTTAAGTTGCTGGACAGGAATGGTCTACTAGTATATTTGAGTGATGGACAGATAGAACATGAAGTTCTCTGTACAGTGGGAATTACTTATTTCCTTTACATCAAAAATATGGTCCTCAAATGAAAAACAAAAGTAAAAAATCCATTCTCCCAGAAACAGTATGAGTGGTGTCTTAGCTGGGTTCTCTAAAGAAGAAAAATTAGTGAAGAAGAGAGGAATTTGTATCAAGGAAATGGCTCACACAGTTGTAGAGGCTGGCAAGTCCCAAGTCCATTGGTCAAACATCAAGCTGGAGGCTTCTCCTGACTCATACAGCTGCAGGGGCTGATGAACCCAAGATCCTCAGGCAATATATCAGGCTGCCAGTTTCAGAGGCTGACGAATCCAAGATCAGCAAGTAAAATGACAGGTTGTTGCTTCACAGGCTATGAAGGCAACAATCCCAAGATTAGAAGCCAATAGGGCAGGCCACTGCTCTAAGTGTAGATGATGATGAGCCCGATGCAGGTTCTGAGCAAAAAGTCAGAGCTTTTCCCAGAGCTTTTCCATATATGCTGGAAGCAGGTCCCACCCTGAGGGAAACTCCCTTTCAACTGATTGACTGCTCATAGCAGATTTCATCATTGTTGTTGTTGTTGTTAAGTGCCGTCGAGTCGTTTCCGACTCATAGTGACCCCATGCACAGCAGAACGAAACACTGCCCGATCCTGCG